>NW_006292604.1:2815604-2818491 GCF_000327345.1 Myotis davidii | reverse complement strand
GGCTGGGGTGCCCCCCAGCTCTTAGCTCCCCCCTGGGTTTCCGATCACTATCAGTTGCAGGGGGCTTCTTCCTGCTTTCCCTTTTGCCTCTCTGCATTGTGCCTACATATGCAAATTAACCTCCATCTTTGTTGTCAGTTATCTGCCATCTGAGTTGGCAGTTAATTTGCATATAGCCCTGATTAGCCAATGAAAAGGGTAGCTTCGTATGCCAATTACCATTTTTCTCTTTTATTAGTGTAGATTTGGTAGACTCTGGTTTTGTTTGTTTTTTTTGACTGGTTTTTTAAAGAACATTATATGTGGAGAAAGAGTTTCATTAGAAAAGGGTAATACTGCTTCTGCAGGGCCATTGGGTAATGGAAGAGAGGTGTTGGAGGTGTAAAGAGAGGCCAGCTGATGTCTCAGGTGGAGTCTACAGCATGCAGTGGATGGATGAGCTCTCTTTTATTTGGCCTTTTCTGTATTCTTACTCTCTGGCTAATTCGTCACTCACTAATTCATTTATTTGTTCATCTGTTCACTCTTTCATCCATGAAACAGATATTAGGTGTTTGCTACATTTTTTTAAACCAGAAATGCAGAAATATATGACATCATCCCTGTGTTTGAAAAACTGGATTCAGCAAGAATCTGTACAGATGTTTAAGGCTGAAATTAGCTTCTTGGTTTTTGTTGGGACTTAGAGAGGCTGTGAAACGCAGATTGGATTGTGTGTGCCGTCTGTGGAGAACTGTTATTTGTGCGGTATGAGCATATGCCATCATGGATTGTCCGCCCTCTCGTCCTAGGCCACAGGTGGTTTGAGACTGCCCCCGGCTGGGGTTTGAGAGCCTGGAAGTGAACACAGGAGTGGGATCAGGCTGCTCCCCAGTTGTGGCAGTGACACAAAGAGGGAGTCCAAGGTGAAGCAAGACTCAGGGGTCAAAGAGTCTGACCCCCTCAGAGACTGGAAAATCAGGGTCAAGGCAGTCTTCATCTGGGGCAGTGAACAGAGGCAGCTCCTCTCAAAGATATTAACTAGTTCCAGCTGTGTTCTGTGTACTCGGGGGTCTGCCTGCCGGGGGTTTGCGCGTACATCCTCAGGCTGAGTTCTCAATATCATTTTTAAATTTGATATTTCATTTTTATGTTAATAATATGAAAATAAAATAATGTTTTAAAAATATGTTTTTTATTGATTTCAGAGAGGGAGAGAGAGAAGATAGAAAATTCAGTGATGAGAGAGAATCATTGATCAGCTGCCTCCTACACACCCCCTACCGGGGATTGAACCTGAAACCCAGGCATGTGACCTGACTGGGAATTGAACCGTGACCTCCTGGCTCAACCACTGAGCCACACGGCCGGACCTAACGTAATCTTAATACAAGTTATTTTGGGTTATTGGGATGACTACTGTAGGGCAAACACCTGGTGCTTGTGCTCAGGTCAGCACTTGCATTTATGACTGAGAGCAGCTTGAATACAAAAAAGATGCATTTGGCCAAAGGAAGGTCCATTAATGCACTACAGACTACACAAGGTTTTCTGAATTTGAATAGAGGAAAATGAGAGTCACCACATTGCATAGCGAAAAGTAATGCAGAAGCTGAATTCCAGGAACCTGTGCAGTGTTCCCGATGCAAGTGACAGTTTACTGTCAACAAAGCAGCCTCATTGTTCACTATAATTAATGAGGTCTTTGCAGGCTTCTGTTAGTTTTATAATTTTGCTGCATTTAATTTGAAAATATATTTTGGTTTTCTAATTATAAATGAGCTTTGTGCATAAGAAGTTTTTACTTGGATTTATGTTTGTATGTATTTAAATAACACCATTTGAAGAAAAAAGAAAAGGTGGGGTTGTGAGAATGTTTCTGTCTTTAAGGTTTGTAGTTCACATTTGGGAAACTGAAAGAGAGAAGAGACTAGAAAAGATGATTCTTAGCTCCCCCTCAGGTCTCCCCTAAATTCTTGAAGTTAATGATTAATGTTCTCAGCAAAGAATGCCTTTGAAAAGAATGCCACAGTCATGAAGACGCTTTGAAAAATGTAAATATTTTTAGTAACAATACATTTATTTATATGGTTCAAAGAGCCAGTGATATTAAAAGGTAGACGGTGGAAAACCTCTCAGCCCTGTTACTCACTCGCAGTGAGCACGGTATTCACGCTTTGCGTGTCTTTCCCAGATCCTTTTTGCATGCACAAGCGAATAGCAGGTGTGGCTTTATCCCAGCCTTCCCCCAGCCCCTTGGACAGAAAGGTTTTTCTGCACTTTCCTGTGAGCAGTATGTCTTCCCGTATCAGGACATAGATGTCGTCATTCTTTTTCTTTTTTATAGCTGCTATTATCCTGTTATATGGCAATGCCATATATTTAACCACTTCCCTATTAATAGACATTTAGGTTGTGTTCGTACATTTACTATAAAATTGATGCTGCAATCAATAACATTGTGCATGTCCTTTAGCCAAGTGAGACATGGCCAAAGGATAAACACCAAGAAGTGGAATTGCAGGGCCATTGGGTACATGCATTTGGAATTTTGATAGATATTGTTGCCAAGTCACCATCCCTCGGGGTTTTAGCAAGTTACAGTCTCGCAGCGGTGTGTGCAGAGGGCCAGTTTCCCCAGTGTTGTTAAAGAGCATGCATTATCAAACTTGGGGTTCTTGTCATTCTGATACGAGAAAAGGGCATCTTAGCCTATTTTTAATGTACATTTCTTTTATAAGTGATGTTGGACATTTTTCATATGGTTACCAGTCATTTCTGTTTCTTCTGTAAACTGTCTGATATTGGGCGGCTGCTCTTTTTTCTTACTAGCATTTAGGAACTATTTATATATTAGGGACATGAGCCCTTGCCTGTGATTTGAACTGCATCTTTTTTTCCTAGTTTG
>NW_006292604.1:2808113-2815376 GCF_000327345.1 Myotis davidii | reverse complement strand
AGGCAATATTTGTATTTGCATGTGGCCCGCGGGCCGTAGTTTGAGGACCCCTGCTCTATCCACTGAGCAAAACCAGCTAGGGCCCTAGTTTGTCTGTCATGTTTTTGTCCTGTGGAAATATGCGGGTTTTGTATAGAAGAATATACCCTTTTTTATAAGTGGTTTCTTGATTGTGAATCATAGTTACAAAGCCTTTCCACTCGCAGATTCAAAGGGAACTTTGAAAAAGCCTTGCAAAAACAAGGCTGACTAGGTTGCTGTCCTGGGCTGTCTCCCAGCCACGTGGCATTGAACTCGCTGTGGCTCGTCCTACATCATTCTTGTCTAGCATAGTGTCAGGGAGCTGAAGCTGGACGAGGATATTTTCAGTTGCCCATTGAACCAGTAACAGACCCGCTCTGTTCTTCGTCTGCATCTTGTTCCCTCTTCTTGGCATATTTTGAGAGGGTGGAAAGAGAGAAAGGTGGAGTAGAAGCGACCAGCTGACCCTGGAAACTGTGCAGTGACTTTGCATTAATCAGGCCATTCATTACACCCTATCTTACCACTTGTGATTTTTATCACTTTTATCTTAAATTTATTCAGACAGCAGTGCTACCTGTATAGTTGAAAGGTACCATTTTGATCATCGAACTTGACGCTGTTATGGAGCCTATATTAACATTTTCTCACTTCGGTAATTCTGAGAGCTTGTCCAGATTGGAAGGAAGCTGTCCTAGACTGGGAAGTGATGATGTAAATCCGTTCGTTTGAGGCCAGGTCTGTTAGTGATGCCTCTCACGGTAAACCCTTCAGGGAA
This sequence comes from Myotis davidii, assembly GCF_000327345.1. Taxonomy (NCBI): domain Eukaryota; kingdom Metazoa; phylum Chordata; class Mammalia; order Chiroptera; family Vespertilionidae; genus Myotis; species Myotis davidii. The sequence goes on along the minus strand of NW_006292604.1, from coordinate 2,814,577 downwards.
GGCCGTAATGATGAAGTCGTGGTCTGTGGACATCCTTCTTACTTATCAGTCACTCAGGGTCTTGAGAAGAGAAGCTGTGAGTGTATAGCATATGAGGGGTAATTACTAGGAGTTATTAGAGTTTGTAACTCAAGATGCCATAATCACTCAGACACAGTACGGCCTTTCTCATTTGAAAGGACTCTAATGAGTATGTACTATGATTTCCATCATCCAGTGTAATTTGATAGTCTAAGAAAAAATGAAAGCTCACCCATCTCCGAAAGGAGGTTGAAAGAAATTAAGAAGAGGGAGGAAAGGAGGCAAGGGGCAAGAGAGGGAATGAGAAATGCTGAGAGAGAGCCCCCAGGAGTAATTAGCCATAATTCAGTGACCAGGGAAGAGAGTGACAGGCAGAATCCAATGTTCTGAGAAGGAAAGAAGAGAGGAGGACTGGAGGCACACCCACAAAGGGGCGAGTGACATTTCAGACAAGTGGTGCTGAGAGTCTTTTCAAACTAAAATGTAAATGAATAGCAGCAGGGTGCAGAAAATAATGGCTTGTTTTAATAATAGTTGAAGAAGGAAAGGTTTATCATATTTTAAGGATTGTCATTAGGCCAGAATCATAGTGTTATCCTCATGTTATTTCCCAGACTAGTGATTCCCCACTAAACCAAAGGTTTCTTAAGATCAACATAACATTGTCACTGCTGGACACCAGATATATGGGAAGTCACTGTGCAAATGTTTGCTGGCTGGCTGGCTGAATGAATGATCTGATTGGGACATATTTAGACCTCTGGCATAAGTTCACACTGAATAAAGATACTTAGGGTCTTGGCTTTATTATAATAGTGACTCACCTAACTGTTTGTAGAACCAGATGGAAAGGTTAAAGAAAAGGATTTTCAACAACCACCCTTGGTCTCAGTATACACTGCCGCTGTTCCTTCCATATTTTTGAGCCTTTTTTTTTTCCTGTTGATGGGGAATGAATGAATGAATTGAAAAATGATCAGTGGTCCATGGAACTTCTCAAATGGCCAGACACCTTTTTTAGTCATGGCATCTATGGTGGTCACTCTAGTAGAGCAATAACTGGTTCATATGCCCAGGTCATACTCTGTTCCTCTCCTTGCCTTCTGGCCACTGGAACTATGCTGATTGTTAAAGGTTGGCCTGAGTAAACCTCTTATCCACCACAGGTCCCCTGCTGCAATGGATTGGACGTTAGTTATTACTTCCATTGATTGAAAAGCAGGCGTCAGGCCTGAGGGAATCCAGGATAGGGGAGGGTGTCAGTGCTCGGTTGATGATGGACAGGCCAGACCTGGGAGAATGGAGCTAGGAACTTGGACCCACTGAGGCTAGGCATGGTGTCTGAGGAGGTGTCAGCAGAAGGCAGTCAGGTAAGGCCTAGGCAGAGATGAGCGGTGTTAGCAAGAAGGGAGATGGTGTGCTGAGGGAATTGGGATGTTGGGCAAGACAGCCAGCCAGCCACTGGAGAATGATTCCACACATGGGATCAAAATGATCCATTATTAACAAGACCAACAAGCAAGTTGGAGGTTCCTCGGATACCCTTTGACACACACCAGAGCCTGTAGCCATGTGCCAGGATTTCGTGTTCCCCCCACTCTGGAACTTAGGAAGGTGAAGAAAGAGAGAGGATGAAGGAGTTCATTGGGAACACCGCTGCAGGCTCACAGGCTGGGCGGCTGCATCAGGTCAGAAGCAGGCTAACCGGACTTCCAAGGCAATGCCTGTTGTAATTCATTTTAAGGGGGAAGCATCTTTATGAAAATTTCTTAGCACAAGTAAGGGTTAAAGAGAATCCTACCATCTTTATAGATTGTTGGTGAAATACAAGAAAGGAACTGGAAGGAGGCTGTACGCTGTGGGATCTAAAGTAGATAAGGACGGAAATAAGGTTGCATTTTCTAGAAGCTAAAGAAAGTCTTGATTACTACTCTTTTTATCTGTACTATTTCCCTCAGCATCCTCGACACCCTTAAAGACATTATTCTATCCTGGCTGGCCTGGCTCAGTGGTTGAGCATCAATCTATGAACCAGGAGGTCAGGGTTGGATTCCCAGTCAAGGCAGATGCCTGGGTTGTGGGCTGGATCCCCAGTGTGGGGAGTGCAGGAGGCAGCTGATCACTGATTCTCCCTCATTATTGATGTTTCTATCTCTCTCTCCCTCCCCCTTCCTCTCTAAAACCAATAAAAATTATTTTTAAAAAAGGCATTGTTCTAGAAGCCAGTGCAATCAAAATACCCCAGCGTCAGTGTCCTGCTGCCCTAGGCCCAATGCTGACACTTACGTGGCCGTGTGCCCGCTGGGCCAGTTACTTCACTTCTCTGAGCCCCCGTGTCCTCATCCATCCAACAGGGGGAACAGTTGTGTATATGTCATAGGATGGTGTGAGGATTAAGGAAAAAGTGCATACAGACTGATTAGGAAAGCTGTGGTCACTGCTGTTCACCGTTATTGGTGAGATTGGTTATTGTTTTAAGTGTCAATTGGAATAATATGCGTCTGCCTGCCGCCATCTTCTTCCACATAAAGTCCGATAGCGCATTTCTTTTCATTTCTCTAACCCAAGTGTGAACAAGGCCTGTAGTGGAACAGGTGGAAATGTGAGCTCTGCACCTGACTTGGTGTCTAAAGTGACACAGCTTCTAAGTGAGGCAGTGGGGACTTGAACCCGACCGCCTCTGACTTCTTTGCACAACCCTGACTGGGCCCTGCCACGTTAGAAACGCTCCTATTTTCCGTCAGACGTTCCTAGACCAATGCACACATCTAAATGGTTGCCTTGCCTTGCTGGGCACTTGCCCGAATTTAAGTTAACGGTTAGTTTTTCTAGGGGTTTCCCTGATGATTTTTTGGGAAATGCTTTGAAATATGCATGTTGTTAATTCCCTAATATTTGGGCTCGCTCATTGTGAAAGTGTTGGCCTTTGTGGTTGTTTATCCGTTGGACTATCTGGGGAGGGTCAGAGGGCCTGAGGCCCTGGACATAGTTTATATGGGGTGGCCCCAGCCCACTTTCCTTGGGGTCCTGTCGGGAGTGAGGAGTAAGGATCAGAGACCCTCAGACTTTTACAAAGAGGGGGTTTTGCGATCCCAATGCAAATTTTCTGAGAACTAGCACAGACAAGCAAAGGTCGGGCACATGCCACACGAGTCACCTCCTGATGCACATGTTCAGTTGTATTGTTTTCTTATAAGAAAAAGAAAACATATCTGTGTTTCATGTACATAAAATAAAACATTTATATGTCACCTGGGAAAGCAACATACTGTCATCTGAATGATGTGAGTCTGCATTGAAGTGAAATGTATAGAAACTTTGTAATGTGCTACTATTTGAAAAGCTTTTTGCACTTAGTTTAGTCTATTGCGGAGCTTTCCACCCATTTTCACATCAGCACACTTTGAAAATGTAGCATTTACAGGACCCACAGGGTAAGCCCCGCTCAGCTGCCTCAAGGGCTGAGGGATCTGGATGCAGCCACACTTGGGGGCTTCTCCTGGGAAGTGGTGGCCAATAGATGCAGAGAAGATGGGTGGGCCCCTGGGAACCTCTGGAGCCCCGTTTTCTTGTCTCTCTCCTGGACCACACGGTGTGGCACCCACTGGAAACCCTGAGTGTCTGCAGCACGCACCTCTCAATCGCCTATCCTTCACGCCCTGCTGAGCTGTGGGAAGGATCTGTTTTCCTGATCCACGTTCTAGATTTCACAGTTCCCTGGCTCTGGAGCCAGCAGGTGCTAGGTGAGGTGCCTGGCACTGCCCACGCCTGTTGGGAAGAGAGTGGCTGCCTCCGCCTCTGTGCCCAGCATCTTCCTTGACAGCTGACATGCTGCCGGGAAATTGATTTGATAGCCGTTAATGAGACATTGTCACTACGGGAAAAGGGGAGTCCTGTGTAAGCCGATAAGGAGGGTGAATTAGCCATGAAGGAAAAACCATTGTCTCTCTCAGATCCTTTATGTCGTAGCTGTGGAACAGGATGGCCTGTGAGGTTTGAAGAGGCATCTTAAATATTGTTCATTTGTAACTGGAAAATTAAAAACAACTTGGGCGTTTTTCTTCACCCCTCCCCCCATCCTTAATACAATTTACAGAAAGGAAAGTTGGGGCGACTGTCTGTTTTCTGGAGCCAGACAACGCATACATTGTTTGGGTGGCCTGGTAGAATCTGAGGGAGAGAGCGAAACTTTGATGTTTGTTCAAAGGGAATATTGGTTGAGAAACATTGGCAGAAAGGGAATTCTTGCATGTGATTATCTTTTTAAAAAGTTTAAAGGTATTTATTTTGGTGTAATCTATTTGTTGTTGTTTCAGCGTTGTGTTTCATTACATTCAAAGAAAGAAACCAAAATATGAGGTTTGTTTGTTTTTTAGAGCCCCCACTACTGTGTAAATGAGCATGGTGTGTTGTTATATGGATCTGTGCCTATGTGTGTATATACATGTTTGTGTACATGTTATTCTCCTTAGAGATTAAGGAGTGAGGTATAGAAGATGTAATTCAAGGTGCAAGAATTATAATAAGACCTTCATTATTTTAATGGCTTCCATTTGTTAATGAAACAATAACACAAGAATAATTTGCCCCATACTTCATCTTTGTTCATGAGTCTACTTGAGGGTCTGAATCAGTGATGTTGCTGCTGTCAGAGTTGGTAGTCACCCTGCTCTGTGTCTGTTGTGCACAGCATTGTTCTTAGCATGAAAAAAGAGAACAGTTTCTTGGAAATGATTTTGAAGTCCCTTTGCAAAGAAATGGCCCCTAACCCAGTATACTGCTTTTGTTATTGCCAGTGACCTTTTCCCCCCACCCATCATTGATATTTTTCAGAATAGTTTACAAACTAATTCTAGGCCATCCCTGAACTATTTCTTTTTTTAAACAAATATATTTTATTGATTTCAGAGAGGAAGGGAGAGATAGAAACATCAGTGATGAGAGAGAATCATTGATTGGCTGCCTCCTGCATGCCCCCTACTGAGGGTCAAGCCCACAACTCGGTCATGTGCCCTGACCTAGAATCGAACCGTGATCTCCTGGTTCATAGGCCGATGCTCAACCGCTGAGCCACACCAGCCAAGCTGAACTATTTCTTAGGAAATCTCAATGGGATCTAATGTATTCCATAAGGGACTCATCTACATTTGCAGGTCATTTACATACATTGAGAACCTTAACGGTATCATAGATGACTTGACAAAAATAAGGGCATAAGGGCCTTACCTGCCACCGAGCACCTCATTTTGCAGTCAAACCATCTTTGGCTTCTTGTTTGGTGTCCCCCATTGGATGGTGCCTTGAGTTCTCTTTGTTTTCAGGTCTTCCCAGCTCAGTTTTCTCTTCAAAGGCTTCATCTGGACCTTCAGTGATCTATTGCAAACTGAAAGGTCTCTGTGAAATACCCCTTCATCTGGTCCGGGCGACTTAGGGCTGAGCTAGAGCTGTAATTCTTCTGGAGAGACTGCAAGGGGCGTTTCAAGCTCTCAGAGTGGTACAAGGTCAGACAAGGCTCCTAGTAAGCCAGCCTGGCTGCCACGGCGTCTCTCCCCTGTAAGTAGCATGATTGTTTTAATTACAGTTCTGTAGTCACTATATCTATTCTGGAATATTCAGATGCCGTAGAAAGCATCTTATTAAATTGTTGTTAATGCCTCGATACTTTGATATGTAACACTTCTCGATGTCCTACAGAAGCGGGTGTTTACTCAGAGTCCCTCTTAGATGCAGTGAAGGGGGTTAGTTAGGATGCTAACTGGGTGCTTTTGATTGCAAGGAACAGAGACTCAGGTTACCTCAAGTACTTGGCATTGTGTCCAAGGCCCATAGGAATCAGAACTAGGCCTGCAAAGAAAGACAGCCCAGGGAAGTGGCTCCTCCCCTCCCCGCTCAGCTCCCGGGGGTCATGTGGTCGCTTGTCCACCCTTCAGATTTCTGCCCGCTTCTCTTCTTGCTCATAACTGGCTTTCTCACCCTCTGCTTTATTCTTTACCTCGGCGTTGCTGCTTCTGCATAATCCGGCTTGCTTGCTACATCCCTTTTTGTGGAATCCTTTCAGCGTCTGCTTCTCTAGCTTCGTGGCTTTTGTCTTAGCATTTCTCAGCTCTGATTCCCTTGAGAGGGTGCGGGACCTGCCTCATCCTCCGCACTGGCTGCATGTGAGCCCTGTGTGTTTGCTCTGACTATAGCCCCTTGTGAAAGGCACAGTATGACTTTCCTCCTCGTCACCCCCAAACAGCGTGCTAAGGGTGACTAGCTCTTAGGGTAGCCAGTGCCCTTTACAGAATAATGAGAACTAATTCATTCCGTAGTTTCATCTTCTATAAAATCTTATATCAGGATCTTCATTGTGATATTTTGTTATTCCTTTATTAGTTTTTTTATTGTTCCTTTATAATACATGGCCTGTTATAAGTAATTATAAGAGCACAAAGTTTTATTAA
>NW_006292604.1:2790291-2806355 GCF_000327345.1 Myotis davidii | reverse complement strand
CTTCTCTTGCTCTCCTTTTGAGCCCTGACTTTCTGGGTCTTATAGAAGATGCATGAATGTCAAAGACCCTGTGATCAAGTAGTTTGAAATGCTACAGAAGGGGAGCTCTGCCTCCCTGAGCTCCCCCTCTGCCCTGTGGCTTCTTGCTCTCCTTTTGAGCCCTGACTTTCTGGGTCTTATAGAAGATGCATGAATGTCAAAGACCCTGTGATCAAGTAGTTTGAAATGCTACAGAAGGGGAGCTCTGCCTCCCTGAGCTCCCACCCTCTGCCCCCCAGCCTCTCCAGCGCCCTTGAGCCTGCCCCCCTCTTGGTAACCCACTCCTCTGGTCCACATTCTCCACAATTGAAACTAGTGCCCCTTGGGATAGACAATGAAAACCTCATGCCTCCCCTGTTCATGCCTTGCTTTCAAGTGAGAACTGATTTTGTTGAGTTTTATTTTAATTTGTACTGGGAAAATAATTTTTTTCACTTCCCAAATAAAAATTTCACTTCCCAAATATTATGGGATTGAGTATTCTCTTTAAAACTATACACACAACCCTAATAAACACTGTCCCTAGGAAATAAATACATATTTTTAAATCCTCACTTGAGCATATGCCTTATTGATTTTTAGAGAGGGAGAAAGGAAGAAAGAGAGAGAGAGAGAGAAGGGGAGAGAGACACCAATCGGTTACCTCGTGTATGCACCCTGACTGGCGATCCAACCCACAACCTTTTGATATGTGGGACAATGCTCCAACCAACTGAGCCACCTGGCTAGGGCCTATAAATATTTTTGTGTGTGTTTCATATGCACCTTATTTTACAAAAGTATGTCTGCCACAGATTGGAAACTAAAAAACAAACAAACATAATCAGATTCTAGCAGCAATGTATTTTCTTTGCTATTAGACTTCTCATTCATTCATCTTTCCACAAAGACAGGTAAGTCCCTCTGTGTGTGTGTGTGTGTGTGTGTGTGTGTGAGAGAGAGAGAGAGAGAGAGACAGAGAGAGAGACAGAGGGAGAGGGAGGCTTGTCCTATTTCAAGGCAGCCATGATCTACTTCTCCCTGAAGTGGTGTCATGAAAGCATTCGAATGGAGAGGAAGTGTTATGGATGATCTGTTCAAACCAACAACAGTGGTTTGAATAACGGTTGAGATTTTTACAGAAATATATTAGAGGGGTTGGAGACTATGCAATCCTCAGGAAAATAAAAGAACTTCGAATCTATTCTGCACTGAAGGTGGAATCCCACTGTGGAATCGGTCTCATTGTAACCAGTGATGCCCATTCTGGAAAATGCCTGATGCACTCTGATTGAGAATCTGAGAAAAACACATTGCCCCCATCTCCTTCCCCAGCACCTCTCCCACAAAACCTCCCATGTCCTCACCTCCTTACTCATTACACAGAGAGCAGCCATCACCTACAGGAGCCCGTGCGTACCTTCACATTGTTCATCACCATATTCATCACTAGAACTCAGGTGCATTCATGGGGATGGAACTGACCCTCACCTGGCAATGCCAGTGTCCCCTTCACGGCTGTGCACACGGGAAGCTTCCCTCATCTCTCACCTGGTCCCTGGCCAGGATAGTGTGCAAACTAGTGTTTACCGATCTGTGTGTTGGATGAAGGACTTTAAATTGGTTCATTTCATCTTTGGATTTTCTTTTGACAACTGCTAATCGCTGGACTGCTTCCAAAAAGTAGAATAGAAAGACTTGGGCTTTCCCTAAATATCTCTGCTTTTGATCTAACTTATTGCAAATCTCAATATATTAAAAAGTGACAAGTTGCTTCTGAAACTAGAGAAGTTGATTTCCCACGGTGTGAAGTTTCAGATGTGAGTTTGGTCAGAATCTCTAAGATGGGGTTTTCCAGCCTTCTCATATCTTGGTTGCTATTCATTGTAAGTTCGTAGACAATTTTAATTATTTAAGGCCAGTTTCCTAGAACTTAATATATTCGGTAATGTGGTATAAAGATGAATAAGTAAGCTCTGTATAATAATTCTTGGTTTCTCCCAATGTCGATCAAGTTGAAAGCTTTGTGGCTCATGTAAAATATTCAGCATAATGTGCTGAACCTGAGAGTAGGCTTCGGGAATTCCAAGATAAAAAAAGGCCCTGTCTGCCCTCAAGGATCTCATAGGTGATCTTGACCTGGAAATTGAGGGAAATAGATATTTGCCAGAGAGAAAAAAGAAAGGAAATTTCCTCAAGACAATAGGAAAAATAACTCACAGAACAGGATACTGGATCGGTTAGTGAGCAGGAAATAGATACTCAGATTCATGGGTAATCAGAGAAATGCAAATCTAAACAACAAATAGATAACATTTCCCACCCTTAAGACTGGCAAAAATGACAAAATTGGGTACTACTAAATGTTGGAGACTTCGAGAAACAGCTGTTCCCTCACTCACCTGGCAACAATGTAAACTGGCAGTCACTTTGAAGAGCAGTTATGTCATATCTAACCAGAGGCCTGGTGTATAAAATTTGTGCACGGGCCCCTCAGCCCAGCCTGCACCCTTTCCAATCTGGGATCCCTTTCACAATCTGGGACTGCTGGCTCCTAACCACTTGCCTGCCTGATTGCCCCTAACCACTCTGCCTGCCAGCCTGATAGCCCCCTAACTGCTCCCCTGCCAGCCTGATTGACACCTAACTGCACCCCTGCCAGCATGATTGTCCACAACTGCCCTCCCCTGACCCCAGCTGCCTTCCCCTGTGGGGCTGAGGATACTGGGGGACTGAGGCTGGATGAGGGGGGATTGAGGGGACTGGGTGCTGCCATCTTGTGAGAGCATGGCAGTCAATTAGCATATTCCCTTTTTATTGGCTGTAGGTGCCACCATTTTGTGAGGGTGTGATGGTCATCTAGCATGTTCCCTCTATTAGATAGGATAAGGTTTAAAAATGCATCTACCCTCTGATCCACCCATTCCACGCTTAAGGATTGGGTAAAAAGAACATAATTGAAGATAAACCCAGATGCCCTTCGTACGAAAAATGGATGTTATGGTACAGTGAAATATTATACAACATTTAAAATGAATACCTCAGATTTACAAGTACAGCCTGGGTAAATTTTACAAACTTGTTATTGGGTAATAAAAATAGGTTGCAGAACAATACTACTCTTTATCATTAATGTAAATTTTAAAATGCATATCTACTAAAGCCCCGTTGCACGAAGAGATTCATGCAATAGGCCTTCTCTTCCCCTGGCTGCCGGCACCGGTTTTCCTCTGGCACCCGGGACCCAGGCCTTCGCTCTGGCCGGAGCCTTCAATCTTTGCTGCTCCAGCCAGAGCCTGTCTTCCGGCTTTGCTCTGCCGCTTCGCGCCTGTGTATGCAAATTAACCATCATATTTGTTGGGTTAATTTGTTTGGGCATACTCTTCTGATCGGCTGGTGAGCATAACAGAGGGATGGTCAATTTACATGTTTGTCTATTATTAGGTAAGATATTTATCTACATACACACAAGCCAATAGAAGAATAAGGATCTGGATGGGAAGGATACAAAACAACTTGAGAATGGTGAATAGAGAGAGGGAAATGGGATTGAAGAGGCACAAGGGGACCTTTGCTATGTGTTGTTTTTTTTCCCCTTAAAAAAAACACACACACACACAACCCAAAAAACAGATCTGAAGGGCATAAGGCCAAGTGTCAAAGTCACAGTGGTGGTAAATGTATTTTATAATTTCCTATTCTTTTCTCTGGTTTTGTTTATTTCATTAAACAATAGTGCTTAACATATACCCGGCAGTCTCTGAGTGGGTACTATTATTGTTTCCAGGCCAAGCCCACTCCCCGGACCACCCTGGGTTGGTCTTTGTGGATCTGGACTCATCTCCCACTGGTTACAAGGCTGAGGGAACAGAGGGAGGTCAAGAGGTCTGTAGGATTCTGTCTACCTTAAGTTAAATTATTCCAGGATCATCAGTAGATGAATTGGTCTTTGTCCTGGGCACATTCCTGTGTGTCCAGCACTCTCCTGACACATCCCTGCCTCTTCGGGGAAGTGCTGCCCAGGAGTGGAGACATGACTACAGCCAGGCGGGAAGCCGGACTGTGCCAATTTTGCAGAGTGTTTTCTGAATCTTGAAAACAGCACTTCTCTGTTGCAAAATGCCCTCGAACTAATGTAACAGGTAGATGCAGAGAAGAGTTCTTTTGGGGAACATCATTTGAATTAAGTCTATCTCTGACGATCAAAGACTATTTAACACCCGAAACGGCTGACTAGAACAGCTGCTGAAACAACACTTTGTGTGGGAAGTGATGAACAGTTCAGTATTTTGACAGCCGTCTCAGAGGTATGACTAATAAACTTCTAAGAAAATCCTGATTGCTGCTTTTTTTGGATTCTCTCAACCAGATTACCCATAGTCTGGTGTTGTGTACATACAGAGGACTTCGGGGAGTGTTTTCTCTTTCCCAAAGTCTTGAATGCTTGTGTGCATAAAGGTTAGCTAGCATGGCAATAACTTATTTATTTTGGTTTTCAAAAATATACCTAACTTTGCCCTACCTGGTTTGGCTCAGTGTATAGAGCGTCGGCCTGCGGATTGAAGGATCCCAGGTTCAATTCTGGTCCGGGGCACATGCTCAAGTTGTGGGCTCGATCTTCAGTAGGGGGGCAGTAGGCAACCAGTCAATGATTCTCTCTCATCATTGATGTTTCTATCTCCCTCTCTCTCCCTCTCCCTTCCTCTCTGAAATGTATTTTAAAAAACATAGCTAACTTCTACAAATTGGTAATTACAGAATATTCCCAGGGATGTAAAGTACAGCATAGGGAATAGCGTCAATAATACTGTAATAACGACATACAGTGCCAGGTGGGTACTGGACTTACCGGGGGGACTTTGTAAATTATATGTCTTACCATCTAAACTAATAAAATAAATATTGACTTCCAAATGTAACTGAAAAAAATAGCTAACTTCTCCATTCATCAAACATAAGTTCAGAACTTACTGTGCTCCAAGCAAAGTGCAGGGCTTGGGATTCTGAAAGAATTAATTCAACTCTGCCATCAAGGAGCTCATAGTCTGAGAAAGGAGAAGAAATAGAAAAAGGCAAAATGTGCAAGTGATTTTAAAGAAATGCAATAGCTACTACAGAAGCAGGACTTGGAGGGAGATCAGGTTAGAAAGAGGTGGCATTAGATAATGAGGAGTTTGTCATCGGAGGCCGTGGGAAGTGAGAGCTGATGGGCATGCACAACATTCCAAATGGAGTGGAAAGACTGTCAGTGTCAAAGTGATAGGGAACATCTGGGTTAATGTGGAAGAGTGTGTTTATTGATTTGACTGGCCAACTGCTACCTCAGTTTGCAATATTTTGTTTGGATATCCAGTTTTCAAATAATTTTCACAAAAGTGTCCTACTTGAATGTGCATCTAATGCGAGTAGCTGTCTGTAACTTCTTTTTTTCATGTTAAATTTTTTACAAAATATATATTTTATTGATTTTTTACAAAGAAGAAGGGAGAGGGATAGAGAGTTAGAAACATCAACGAGAGAGAAACATCGATCAACTGCCCCCTGCACACCTCCTGCTGGGGATGTGCCCGCAACCAAGGTACATGCCCTTGACCGGAATCGAAACTGGGACCCGTGCCCTGACCAGGAATTGAACGGTGACCTCCTGACCAGGAATTGAACGGTGACCTCCCTGGTTCATAGGTTGACGCTCAACCACTGAGCCATGCTGGCCAGGCCCCTGTAATGTATTCTTCACTTCAGTTATTATATTCTTTATTTCTGACTGGTTCTTTTTTATGTTTTCTATTTCTGTTTTTGTTTCCTTTGTTGAAGTTCTCACTAAGTTCATCTACTCTTCCCCTGAGTTCATTGAGCATCCTTATAATCAGTGTTTTGAACTCAGCCTCAGGTAGATTGCTTGTCTCCATTTTGTTTAGTTTATTTTCTGGAGTTTTGTTTTATTCTTTCATTTGGGACTGTTTCATTGTCTCCTCATTTTGGCCGCCTCCCTATGTTTGTTTCTATGTATTAGGTAGAGCTGCTACACCTCCCAGGCTTGGTAGAGTGGTCTTACGTAGTAGGTGTCCTGTAGAGCCCAGTGGTGCAGCCTCCCTGGTCACACAAGCTGCTCCCCTTACCCAGTGGCAGTGTATACCCTCCTGTTGTAGTTGAACCTTAATTGCTGTTAGCAGTCAATAGGAGGTATTTACCCCCAGGCCAATGTGAGGACTAGCCATGACCACCACCATGGAGGATCTGCTGTGCAGGGATTGACCCCACAGAGCAGGACTTGCTTCAGCAGAGCTCTGATGCTTGCTGAGTTTGCCCCTTGAGTGAGTCGCTTGTGGAGGAGGTTGGGTGGTGCTTTGACATGGCCTGAAGCTGTCCATTGGGTGCTCTGGCTCTGGGGCCTCATTTCTGAGTCACAGTAGAGAAACAGAAGTGCACATATGTGTGGCATTATGTGGAAATCTTGAAAATCCTGGGAGGTGCAGGCTAAGGTTAGCTCCCTGTGTTCTGCCTGGCGCTACCTAGCATGAGCTATAAAGTGATTTGTAGATGGCTGCTACTTGTGCTGGGCTTAGAGGTCCCCAGGAGAGGCCAAGCTGTGAACCAAGGCCAGCTGCCGATAGTGCCAGGCCTGGGGTCTCTTAGTGAAAGGTAAGGGGTAGATACACCTAGGCTAAATGCTACTTGTTTGAGAGATTTTAGAAAAGCCTAAAGGGTGAGCCAAGACAGGATGTTTGTAAGGAAAAGCCACTGGAAATGGCTTGGGTGGGCTGGCAAGTTGGATGTGGCAGGGTCTCAGGAAATCACCATGGCAGTTAGACTCAGAAATGGCGGCCACCTGTCAGCTCTGTGAGGGGAGGGCTCAGCAAAGGAACAGTGGCCTCTGCCAACACTTCTGTCTGGGAAAAAGCTGCCCCTCCAGGCCTCACCTTCATGCCAGACAACTCAGTTCTTCCCCATATGTCCCTGCTGCCCCAGTGCTGGGGCTCAGGGTGGGTCTGAGTAAGTCCATGCACAGGCCCTTTAAGAGGAATGCCTGGGACTCTAGCAGCTCTCCATCTCACTCAACCATAATCCTTGCTGGTTTTTACAGCTAGAAGTTATGGGGACTTCTCTTCCTGGCATGGAACTCTGGGTTCGGGGGCCTGATGTGGGGCTACAACCTCTTGCTCCCCAAGGGGACCCTCTGCAGCTGATATATCCCTCCAGATTTTTATCCACCACACGTGGGTGTGGGACCAGTCTGTTCTGTGTCTCTGCCCCTCCTACCAGTCTTGATGTGGCTTCTTCATTGTATCCTTAGTTATAGGACTTCTGTTCAGCTACATTTCAGGTGGTTCTCAATGCTGGTTGTTCTGCAGTTTGTTGTGGTTGTGGGAGGATGTGAGTACCTGTTTATCTACACCACCATCTTGGCCAGAAGCCTCTGGAGATGGATATTAATTGGGGACATTTATTGTGATCAAGATGCGTGGGTTGTTGGGACTTTTTCAGAGGTCTTCCTTCCCTGGCAGTACAGAGGTCTGGTGAGACATAAAGGCTGGAGAAACCAAGGCTTAGGGAAGCTGGGGTTGAAAGCTGGAAGTGGCAGAGTCTTGAGTGGAGAATTCCAGAATCAGGTCTGCCTCTGTCAGTGCTCTGCCCGGAGAACTACACTTGCCCTCAGACAATCTTTATCTCCCAGGACACTCTGTCAGAGGCTCATTGACTCATGTAAGCTGCTCCTCGACTGTAGCACTGCAGCTCTCAGATGCCAGACTGATGTTTGTGCTTCTTAGAACTGACATACGTGACAGTTCTATTGGGGATATTTTATTTCTTCTTTTGATTGAGGAGGAGGGAAGGATTACAAACATTCAGTTATCATGGGTAATGCACTTCTATTTCTTTTTTTAAAATATGTTTTTATTGATTTCAGAGAGGAAGGGAGAGGGAGAGAGAGATATAGAAACATTGATGATGAGAGAGAATCATTGATTAGCTGCCTCCTGCACGCTCCACACTGGGGATCGAGCCCACTACCCGGGCATGTGCCCTTGGCCAGAATCAAACCTGGGACCCTTCAGTCCACAGGCTGACTCTCTACTCACTGAGCCAAACCGGCTAGGACTATTTCTAATCAACACAGTAGGGAGTTCAGTTTAGCTGGCACTCTTCTGCTTTTCCTATTAATATACTTTTCCACCTGCAGATAATTGAAAAGTAATTAGAGGTCTTTGCAGCAAATCTGAGTCACAGTAGAGAAACAGAAATGCACGTATGTGTGGCATTATGTGGAAATCTTGGAAACTTCCGCAGGCTCTAAGGATTTTATTTTTAATGTACTTCATACAGTCCAGAGCAAACCAGTGAATTAGCTTCCACTTCAGGCAAAGTTTGTTTTTCTTGGTGTGTTCAGGTCAGCTACTGGTCACTGTGGTTTGGAGTAAACCTAAATGGATTCCTGTCCTTGGACAAAGACCAAGGACAACTGTAGGACTTCCCCATGTTAACCTCCGTTAGGCTTCTTGATTAATAACCCTGGTTCAGGAAGGCAAGTGTTATTGCGGTCACTTTACAACTGAGGCAGTAAAGCAGCGAGAAGCTAAATGGCCCGTCCACACCACAGAGCTGGTGGTAATGGAGTCAGAGCCGGAACTGCGCTCTTCTGAACACTAGTTGACTCATCCAAGGCTCTTTCCATGGCCCCAGACTGCCAGCAGAAGGAAGTGAATTGCGATGGTATTATGTATGTCAAGGTGTTAATTCTATGGTCAGAACCAACCCTCAAGAGGACACTGGTGGTGACAATTTCAGAAAAACGTGTGGTTCAGATTCAGCAGAACTTTATGAAAAGCCTTCCAGGGGCAGGTCCTGAGCTTGGTGCTCTCCACTGTGCTGTTCATTTCCCACGGTGACCAACCAAGAGAGGCGGGGCCTTCAGCCTGGCCCTGCCAACCTCAAGCACCATCAGTTCCACCCCAAAGGCATCCTTAGTGATCATGCAACCTCAGTTAACAAATTAAAATTCCCACAATTGCCCCCAGAATTGGAATGCACCGAGGACACCCTTACACATTTCTCTCTCTTTCCTGCCCTTAGGCCTCCTGGTGGGTACCCTTGATGTCGTGTTGGACTCCAGTGCCCGGGTGGCTCCCTATCGAATCCTGTACCAGACCCCAGACTCTTTGGTCTATTGGACCATCGCCTGTGGTAAGTAGCAGTATTTGGAAATACGAAGAAACGTTATGATTAACAATGTCCTGTCAGGAGGGAAAGAACTTTAATTGTGGAATGCAATCACTTGGTGTTTTAGGGTATGTAACCATAGCCATTTCAACAGATAGGCCCCCAAATCTCAACGGCTTAACACCAGAAAGGTTTCCTTCTCACTCTCGTGAAGTCTTGTTTGGATACTGAGGCTTCCACCATCTGTAATGACACCTCTGGGGCACTAAGCCTCCAATGTCAACCTACGAGGCTCAAGTAGGAGGTGGAGACACATCTGCGTTTAACTTTCTTGGTCCAGAAGTGTCACTGCTTTGTCACTCCGTTGGCTAGAACCAGACACATGGCTCCAATCTAACTTCAGGGGAAGCTGGGAAATGAAAGAATATTTGGGGGGGCACAGTGATCCTATATAATAAAAGCCTAATATGCAAATTGACCAAAGGGCAGAAGGGCTGGTTGCTATGACACGCACTGACCACCAGGGGCAGACGCTCAGTGCAGGAGCTGCCCCCTGGTGGTCAGTGCGCTCCCACAGGGGAGTGCAGAAGCTGGGTTCACGGCTGGCGAGTACAGGGGTAGTGGTAGCCTCTCCTGCCTGCAACCCAGTGCTAAGGAGCAGTGAGCCGAGTGGTAAGGAGCGAGGGCTACCGGGCTGCGAGAGAGTGCAGGCCAGGCTGAGGGACCCCCTCCCTACTCCCAGTGCACGAATGTCGTGCACCAAGCCTCTAGTGCTTATATATCCTAGCACAGGATTTCCTACTGAGTAGGGATTCTTTATTTCTCCTGTTGATAATCTGCAATAATGTGCTATGCCTAAAATGTCGGTAAACAATTATGCTATTGGATCTCTCACAAGAACATCCAATCCAAAGTGGCCAAGCTTGTTTCAATTCTTTGTTTGCATGTGGCTTTTCAAATAACCATAGGAAAAGAAGGGTACTGAACACTCCTTTTCTTTTTTTTGTCTTTACTTCATTTTTAAAAGTTATTAATGGATTTTATTTTTTTTAGAACAGTTTTAGATTTTAGAAGAGTCCAACAGATAGTTTGGAGAACTCCCATATACCTTCCACATACATAGTTTGCCCTATTATTAACATCTGACTGTGGAACATTTGTTCCAATTAGTGAACCAATATCGATTCACTATGACAAACAAAGTCCATAGTTTATTTAGATTTCCTTAGTTTTCACCTAATATCCTTTTCTGTTCCAGGAGCCCATCAGTATACTACTTTATATTTAGATGACATATCTCTTTAGGCTCCCCTTGGCTGAGGAAGTTCTTTTAGATTTTCCTTGTTTTTTATAATCCTGCCAGTTTTGAAGGATACTGTATATTGTAGAACGTTATTTCAGTGGAATTTGATGTTTTTCTATGCTTATGCTAGGGGGATGGATTTTCGTGAGGACAGTCACAGATACAGTGATATTTTCATCACTTCATGCTAAGCAAGGGTACAAACTATAGACTTGATTTATGACTGAAGTAGTGTTTTTTTAGGTTTCCTCACTTTCAGGTTAGTTTTTTCTTCCATTCTGTCCTCTTTGGAAGGAAGTCACTGTGCACAGCCCACACTTAAAGAGTGAAGAATATTAATTTATTCAACTATTTTTATCAACATAGAATCATGGAGAGTCTATTCTTTGGGGAATTCTAATATTACTTTATCTTGTTGATCCAATCATTTCTGCTTTGGCCATTGGGAGCTCTTTTAATTGACTTTATTCAATTTTTAAATTGATCTCAACTTATGGGCACAGACAATAGGGTGGTGAAGGCCTGGGGTGGGGGTGGGAGCAGGCTAGAAGGGGTCAGTGGGGGAAAAGGAGGGGCATATGTAATACTTTCAGTAATAAAGATTTAATTGTAAATAAATAAAAGTAAAAATGAATAAATTGATCTCTGCTTGATAGGAAGTGCTATGCTGGGATATCTATAATAATAAAAGCATAATATGCTAATTAGACCAGACGTTCTTCTCAGCATCCTTCCAGATGATCTTCCAGATGAAGCTGGGGCTGCAAGGGGAAGCCCGGTTCCTGGGCACCTGCTGGTGGCCAGAGGGAAGCCTGGGTCCCAGGTGCCAGAGGGAAGTCAGTGCCGGCAGCTGGGGGAAGAAAGGCCTACTCTTGCACGAATTTCGTGCATCTGGCCTCTAGTAAAGATAGAAAGATAATTAGATCCGGTCTCTGCTCTTGAGAACAGGAATAAGTACTCAATGACAGCCCAGTGGGAACAAGTACCATTTGATTGTGAGGCTCCCAGCTAAATCCAGGAATCTTGGCTGACCTCCATAGGTAGGGGGAGTTATCTGGGTGTGGTGTCAGGCTGCTGGAGGGCTCCAGTGCCTTAGTAATGCTCCCTCAAGGATTTCACAGCACCTGAAATTAAAGTCACTCTGGTTAAGATGCAGACAGCCACCTGAGAACAATGGAATGTCAGTCATTGTGCATTCTGGTAAATGAAGGGATGGTATCAGGGTTCAGGGCATAGAAAAAACCATCCAGGAGTGAAGGATGGGGATTGAGCGAGAGGGAGAGAATAAAGGGTACAGGCAGAGGGATGCTGGGACCCCAAAGAAAACAGACCCTATAGCCCAGGCAGAGGTGGTTCATTCAGTACAATGAACATTCAGTTCATTCACCCTCAGTAGCTACTGTAGAAGGGGAAGTGACCTGTGCTAGTTGGTTGGGAAAGTATCACATTTACTTGGCAAACCATCTAGAATAGTGTTAACATAGACAGTGTAGCCAGCAAATGAAGAAGTAAAAATAAAGGAAATTAAAAACCGGAAAGAGCCACGGACCCACTCAACTCATGGAGGGTGTGGAAAGGACACTTTGACATATTCTCACTCGCCTTCCACTTGTGCCCAGAGGCTTTGAGGCCCTCTGGAGCCTGGCTCTCCTCTCATCTCTCCTGGGTACTCTCAGCTCCTGGCCATCCTAGATAATAGACATGGACTGCGACTCCTCTTCTCCTATCCCCTCAGCCCTGACCATGTTCCCCCTGACACCTGGCATTACTACTCCTCAGTCTGTTTCTGGGACTTTGCCGTTCTATGAAGCCGACCCTCTGAATGCCCATGTGGGGGAAGAGCCAGAGTTACACAGCTGAGTTATTCCTGAATGATTTGCCAAGCCGAGGCTAAGGAGCACTACCAGGCAGTAGATGCTGATGGCATAATTTATGCTACAGAGACATGCACTTTCTTGTTTCCCAGTAAGTACTGTCTGTCACAACTGCATGAGCGCATAATAGAACAGGTTTAGCTTCTGTGTCTATTGATTGCCCATAGACACAGCTCCAGAATTTCCTGGGGCAGACTCCGCGGAAGTGACAACCATTGTGAAAGTCCCATTCACCCATTAGTTGTTCTTTCTTATCGATTTCTGTTTCCGCCCAAATTGCTGGCTCCCTTTCATGAGAAGATTTTAAGAGCAGAAGCTGTACCTTAAAGATCTCTTTGATGTGCTGACCTTTCGGTTTGTAATTCTAATGTTGGTGCGACAGTCTCTTGGGAGCTTTATTTTCTTGAATTTCATGAATCATTGTTGTAAGAGAAGCTTCAGCAAAGAAGTGGGTGAGTCTAATTCACTGCCCTGTAGATGCAGAATACAGAGGATTCCAAAACCTTGTTCTGTGCCACGGCTTGTGAACTTTCCAGAGGTGTCAGTGGGGTAAAGGAGCATCTAGAACCATTGGCTTCACCTAGAGCACTTTCTATGCAAGAGCAGTAGTCTAGTGGTAAATCCTAGTCATGTGATTTTCCTTAGACCTAAGCCCATGGGACTGGGCAGGAGGAGGACCTAGTCTAACTTACTGCAATAGAATAAGGACTTGGCCCTTGGCAATGTGAACCACACAGAAAGGGGGTGGCAGTGAGCAGTGTGTGCGCAAGACATTATTTGGTGAGACATTATTTTCCTATTCTTCTTTTTATCATCTTCTAACAGTCTGTGTCTAGGTCAGTTTGAAGAAATAGATTTTTTAAAAAAAATATTTCCTTGGCATTGAGACCTTTAATTGGGAAGGGGAGCCCAAATCCTTCCTGTGTAGTGACTTTCTTTTCACTTCTACCCCAAATGGAGCCACATTGTCTTTGGTTGATAAGACAATGGGCATCAACTCTCGCTCAGTGGTTTGTGCAATAAATGGTACTTTTCACCATAAAGCATGTAAAGGAAGCTGTACCATAGGAATTTTTCCAGCTTGCTTTGTTGAGCTGGTTATACTCTGGCAATTCTGCCTCTCGCTCAAGAGTCAGTGGACTGATGATTTTGCACCTGGGGTACTAGGTTCACCAGGGAGCCACACAGCTGGTCTTGCCCCAATAGCTGGTATTTTGGAATTGATGCCTCATAGACAGGAGAGAGCCCAGTCCTTTGCCCTCTTTGGCCTTCAGTGGACCTAAGTAAAAGGCAACGCATTTGGCTGTCCCCATTAGAAGGACTAGAAGGTTCTAACAATAAGATGTGTTATACAGCCTCAGTGAAAATGTGGACATGTAGAAACACAGGTCATTCCAAGGACATTGTCTAAAGAGGTGCTCTGGGGAAGGTAGGGAAGAGAGTTCTAAACAGAAGGACAGAAGGAGCTGTTGACAGTTCCCTCTGGATACATCTGACCTTCCGACAGGCCTGATGGGAAATGGGATGAGGGTGTTTGATGGACATCTCACTTATAACACAGCCCTGAACAGTGCCTTGACTTGGCTGCCCATTAATTTCGTTTCCCTCTTTACCATCCCAGGACCTCCTCTGGGCCTAGATGGTCGTTCATTTCAGAACTGTAAGACATTAGCCACCACCTTGTTCAACACTCATAATTTAATAGGATCTAGAGCAAAGTGAATTGCCCAAGTTCATATTGCTAGTCATAGCCAGCTAGTGGAGAGCTTAGACTGAGTCCTTAGATTACCCCACTTCCAGCCAGTCCTTTTTAAGCAGCACCATGCTGGTTTTTAGGATTAAATATTCTTTTTTACTCAGCAGCTTGTCAGGCCCAGAGTTTAATTAAAGATTGGTAATTGGTTCTGCTCCTGCTATTCCTCTACAGTAGCTAGAGAAAATGTCAGGTAATTTAGTTGCCTTCCACATGAGACACATTCCATGTTGGTCAGCATTGGATAATCCTTTCTTGGTCAGTGGAACTCAAGAACTAGTCTTGGATCCTTAAAAGAGCAGCTTACAAAAAGGTTTTTAGAAAATATAGATAAGCAAAAAAGAATAAAAAATTAAGAAATAATAATACCACATCACAAATCACATTTTAGACTTTAACCTATATAATAAAGCCTAATATGCTAAGTGTCCGGTCGTCCATTCAACCAATCAAAGCATAATATGCTAATGATATACTAAGGCCACTCAACTGCTCGCTATGATGTGCACTGACCACAAGAGGGCAGACACTCAGATCGGTAGGTTAGCTTGCTGCTGGGGTTCGGCCAACTGGGACTGAGTGAGACGGGCCAGACATGCCCTGGAGCCCTCCTGCAATCTCTCCCTGGCTGGCCAACCTCCCACATCCCTCTCCAGCCCCGATCGTGCACCAGTGGGGTCCCTTGGCCTGGCCTGTGCCCTCTCGCAATCTGGGACCCCATGGGGGATGTCAGAGAGCCGGTTTTGGCCTGATCCCGCAGGCTAGGCCAAGGGACCCCACTGGTGTATGAATTCGTGCACCAGGCCTCTAGTCCTATCTAATACAAGAGTAATATGCAAATTGACCATCACTCCAAAACACAAGATGGTCTGCAGGTTAGGGCAGTTGGGGGTGAGCAGGCCTGCAGGGGAGGGCAGTTGGGGGCGACCAGGCCTGCAGGGGAGGGCAGTTAGGGGCAATCGGGCCAGTAGGGGAGCAGTTAGGCGTCAATCAGGCTGGCAGGGGAGTGGTTTGGGGATGATCAGCTGGCACGCAGAAGAAGTTAGGGGCAGGCAGGCAGGCAGGCAGGCAGGTGAGTAGCTGGGAGCCAGCAGTCCTGGACTGTGAGAGGAATGTCCCAGATTGGAGAGGGTGCAGGCTGGGCTGAGGGACACCTCCCCCTTGCACGAATTTTGTGCACCGGCCTCTAGTATTATATAAAATGTATCTATACATACAGGCTGGGGCAAAAGTAGGTTTACAGTTGTGGGTACACGGAACAGTTTATTCTTGCATTATTACTCATCAATTGTTCTATTATTTTCCATACAAACCACTGTAAGTCTACTTTTGCCCCACCCTGAACATATATATGAATATACGTCGATCCATATATGTGTATAAACTTTCCATGCCAATAATATATTTCTATAATGTCAATTTCAATAGGTATATAATGTTTTATTGTGTATCTAACATAATTCAACTAAATGATATGCTATTGTTGGAAATGTAGGGGTTTTCCACTAATGATAACTGCATTTTGAACAACTTTAATGAACATCGTCTGAATAAAATCTTTCCCATTTCCTTAATTATCACCTCAGGATCCATTTATAGAAGAAGGTATATATATATATGAATTTTAGTGTTTCTAGTCCGATTGCCCAGCAGAAAGAGAGCCATTTGCATTCTCTCCTTCAGGGTAGGGGAAGACGTAGGCACTTAAGTAAAATAAGGACACCACCCACTGATTCTTACTGCCACGGTGGATCAGTTACCTGGGCCTTTACTTTCTCAAAGTGGCTGTAAAGCCATTTTGGTCTGGTCCTGCCAAGGCATTAGGGGTGAGTTAATAACAGTATTATAAGCATAGTGTTATGACCCATCAGAGATTATAAGCAGAGTTATGTAAGAAGCTTGTAATAGTTACACAAGAGTTGTTCTAGGCATGCCTTCCTCAGTTACATGTACACTT
>NW_006292604.1:2776090-2790220 GCF_000327345.1 Myotis davidii | reverse complement strand
CTGAATGTGTGTTAGTCGGGCAACAGTTAAACAGCTAGGACTTCTTTGTGTCCCGACATTTCAAGATGAGATCTTTGTGTTCTGTTGCTTATGATGATGCCAGCGGTCGTGAGCAGAGAGCAGTGCTGGTGACAAATGCTACAAGGCTAGGGTTGTTTCAGTCTGGGGGTTGCCAGGCGAGTTGACTTAATGTTTCTTATTGCTGGCCCAAGTGCAGTGACTTGGTCGGCAGCTGTGAGGATGACCTCATCCATTGCATTACAAGGCAACGGTGCACGTGAGCTCATGAGATCCAGGCTGCTATTCCCTAGCGATAGTCCATTTTTACATCTCATTCAGTATTGAAGTGAGGATCATTTTTTGCCCATTATAGGAGGTGGTTACATCAGATCTCCCCTGGCATCATACCAAAGCCCTCATACTGCTGCGACTTAACTATTGCAACCTAGTATCATAACAAGATCAATGTTACCCTGTGAGGTGCAGGTTCTAGGAGGGAGAACAGAGGGAAGGGCTAAACTCCCCATCCACAAAAGTGAATGTGGGGCGTGTTGATGCCTTCTGATCTGAAGGTCACCTGAAAGTTTCTGGGCTCACCTCATCAGACTTGACCAGAAGACAATACAGTCACTCCTTGAGTAATCCTATGTAATAAAAGGGTAATATGCAAATAGAACGAACAGCAGAACAACCAAACAACCAATCAAAGCATAATATGCTAATGATATGCTAAGGCTGCTCAACTGCTCGCTATGACGTTTACTGACCACCAGATGGCAGATAGTCAACCAGTCACTATGATGTGCACTGACCACCAGGGGGCAGGTGCTCCAACTGGTAGGTTAGCTTTCTGCTGGGGTCTAGCTGATCAGGACTGAGCAAGATGGGCCGGACACGCCCTGGAGCCCTCCCTCGGTCCCTCCCCGGCCCGATTGTGCACCGGTGGGGTCCCTTAACCTGGCCTGTGCCCTCTTGCAATCCAGGACCCCTCAGGGGATGTTGGAGAGCTGGTTTCAGCCCGATCCTGCAGGCCACTCCCCTTAGGAGGGTGCCAGGTGCAGGGCTCATGGCTGGCGAGCACTGCTGGGGCAGCGTGAACCTCGAGCCTCTCCCTCCTCTCCCTATCGGGAGTGATTGGCTGGGAGCCTGCGGCAGGCACAGTGGGGCCGGGATGAGCGGGAGCAGCCGGTAGGAGCTGCAGACAGCGTTGGACTGCGGGTTTCAGCCCAATCTCTGCAGGCCACCCAGAGGGACCCACCCGTACACTAATTTGTGCACCAGGCCTCTAGTGTTGTTATAACACTGATGGGAATTTGTAGGAACTCAATTCTTTATGTCAATTAGCCTATGATAAAACTGGTTTCATTGTATCTCATTTCGCTTAAAGTCGCAGAACCTATTGCCAACATTAAGTGAAGACTTATGGTCCTTACTCGTGGGTTTTCACCTTCTTCTGTGTTTCTCTGGAGGAGAGAAATCATTTCAAGACATAGTTGCTGGCACAGTAGTCTCCTTCAGTGGCATCAAATATTGAAGACATGATCCTGGCTTTTAGGTATCTTTGGAATTCTGGCACTTATTATTGTTATAATTTTTACATTCATACAGGTGGTTCCAGGAAGGAAATCACTGAACATTGGGAATGGCTAGAGCAGAATCTGCTGCAGACACTGTCCATCTTTGAAAATGAGAATGACATCACCACTTTTGTGAGAGGAAAAATACAGGTAGGGGATGTTTTGTTTTGCTGTTAAACTTTTAAATTGGAAATTATGTGAAACCGGAAAGTTATAAAAATAGGCAGGAATATGTATTTTTCCTCTTTCTCTTTAATTTCACACATGAGGCTCCATGGACATGTTCCGTTGCATTTCCCTTTTCCACTTAACTCCTGCGTAACATAGAAGTTGTCCATATGTTGTTGTATTTAATTTTAATAGTTGTCTTTTGTATTTTGAATTTTTTTAAATGTTTTAATTTATTTCAGAGAGAGGAAGGGAGAGGGAGCAAGAGATAGACACATCAATGATGAGAGGGAATCATTGATCAACTGCCTCCTGCACGCCCTGATTGGGGATGGATCCCGAAACCCAGGCGTGTTTCCTTGCCGGGAATCAAACTATGGCCTGGTTCATGGGTTGACACTCAACCACTAAGCCACCTTGGTTGGGCTGAAATTATTTTTAGACTTACAGAAGAGCTGCGAAGATAGAGCAGAGAATTCCCATAGACCCCTATGCTCAGCTTCCCCAAGCGTTAACATCATCTATAGCCATGATACATTTACCAATACTGAAATTAGCATCAACATGATGTTGTTAACTAAACTATAGATTTTACAGTCTTTCCATTCATGTCCTTTTTTATTTTACAGCCCAATCCAGGATCCCATGTTGCATTTAGTTCTTTGTTTTTTTGAAGCTGCATATTTTGTGTGTGTGCACCATGGACAATTCTGCCACCCTCCTATGCTTGGACATTTAAGCATTTTCTAATATTTTGCAATTATAAACAATGCCACACACCCATGTACATATATATATTTTCATATTGTTGTGGATGTATCTTTAAGATAAACTAGTAGAAGTGGGATTGCCAGGTCACATGGTGAATATATGTGTCTTTGCTGAATGTTGCTAAATCCCCCTCCATCTTTCATTCCCACCGGTAACAATGGGAGTGTCTGTTTCCATGCGGCTTCACCAACAGGGTGGACTCTCAGGCTGCTCAGTGTTTGCCAGTCTGATGGGAGAGAAATATTTTAGTGTTTTAATTTGTACTTATCTCATTTATGAGTGAAATTGAATATCTTCATATGTTTAAGGGCCATTTTTATATCACTGTAGACTGTCTGCTTCTTCTGTCTTTGACCTATTTCTCTATGAGGCTTTTGGTCTTATTTTTCTTTAATTTTTAAAAGTCCTTTTTACATAAAGGTTATTAGCCTTTTATCGATGTTGTATGTTGTATATATTTTCTCTGTTTGTCATTTATCTTTTGACTTTGCACACGATAGTTTTTGCCATGCAAAGTTTAACCTTTTTTAGTCAAAATTAGCAGTTTTTTCTGTTGCAACATCTGGAGTTTTAATCACAATTAAAACCGCTTTCTTTTTACCCAGGTTAAGGAGGAATTCCAGGAACTGATTTGACTGTGTTTCTCATTAAATTTCCACAGAATGGCCTATTTTTATTTTATGTCTTCTTCTTTACACGAACACATAGTGATTTTATACTTTGGAAAAGAAGGATAAACATACAAATGGAATCTCTTTGTTCTTTAGAATCTGATGTTTTTGAAGAGAGAACTAAAATTGAACTGCACCACAAAAAAATTAGTGAGGACCAAGGAGAACAAGAGCACATATAATAATATCAACCTTTTCCTTGCTCCCACGCCCACCCCTCAAAGTGAGCATTTAATCACTGCTCGAGATTGATAATGTGTCTCTTCTCCATCCTTATTAAAGAGATTGGAAGAGTAGGGAAGAAAATAAAAGTGAGAGAAGGGGAGACACTGCAGACGGTCTGTGTGAAGCTAGGAGGAGATGGCAGACTCCAGACTAGAGAAAGAAGTTATTCTAGATTAATTGAGAGTTTTTATTGATTAAAAAACAATCAGATTTTTTTTCTTTTTTTAAAATATATTTTTATTGATTTCAGAGAGGAAGGGAGAGGGAGAGAGAGATAGAAACATTCTCTCTCAGTGACGACGCTCTATCCACTGAGCCAAACCGTCTAGGCCAACAACCAGATTTTATAACATCTTTATTTTGTTTCTAAGTCATGTATCTGAATTTCTGGGAAGTAATGGAAGTGGAGAGGGTCTGAGGATCCCTAATTTGATCATGCAGGAGGGGCAGGGTGGAAGGGGCAGCCTACTCATGTGGGAAACCCAGGGACAGAGGCATCTTCTCTCCAGGAGCCACTGAGGTGCTCAGTTACCTTTTCATGTTATTGGCGTTGGGAAATAGGTACAGATAAAGAGCTGTAAGACACAGAAGATTAGAAGTGACAGTAGCCAAGAGAAACAAAACAAAATAGAGACTAATTATGTCCAGTAGTTATTCTTTTCACAATTTTCATTACATCAAAAATGTAAGATTTAATATCCCTGAAACCAATTATTAGAAGGAAGGAATTGCTATTACTGCAATTATGTGTGAAAGAATGTCATTCATGTGTAAATGAATGTTTAAGCTTTCACAAATAGTCTAATTATTAAGAGAACCAACAAATTTATTTGAGATTTAATTAACTTTTATAAATTCTGAATGTAATAATTAACTATAGAGCCAAACATAAGTCAAACACTATAGGAAATATTTTGTGTATTTCTTCCTAGATTTCTAATAAGCATTTGATCATAATAGTAGTCTTACTATACATTTAATTTTGTATCATGTCTTTTTTCTTTGACTAGTACTATAAACCACATATTATTATATAAATTTTAGTTGTTATTTTAATAACTAATATTATTCCTTAGTCAACTTTATCATCTCTCTCTTTAGATGTCTCCTTGGCTTCTAGATTAGTTGGGGGGCTGGCACAAACAATAATACCCTGAACACTTTTGTTCATATAATTTTTCCGATAGCTTTTGCTTTTTCCTTTGGGATGGACTACAAAACTTTGGTTAATGGGGTAAGCAGTTTAACATTTTTAATGGGCCTTAGTAGATATTGTCAGTATATTAGAATACCTGTATGAT
Organism: Myotis davidii; assembly: GCF_000327345.1. NCBI lineage: Eukaryota > Metazoa > Chordata > Mammalia > Chiroptera > Vespertilionidae > Myotis > Myotis davidii. The sequence continues at coordinate 2,785,507 of NW_006292604.1, read as the reverse complement.
TACACCACTACTTACTTTCAGCATTATAATAGTTGTTTAAATAGTTTTTCAAACTGAACAGGTCAAAGTTGGTGTTTTACTGTTTTAATTTTCTATCTTAGATTAGGAGGTTGAACACTTTCTCATGTTTGCTTAGCTCATTTTCTTTTTTGTGTGAATTACCCATCAATGTCCCTCCCTTGTTCATTTGGATTGTAGTAATTTTCCAAAGTTATGTGGAGCTGTTGCCTAGAGCCAGGTGACCTGTAGAACATATAGGAAGGAAATATTCTATCCTTTTGTTCCATCATCTGGTCAACCTGGCTGGAAAACTACAGCAAACCAAGAAGAGGTTCTGCATTCTAGACCCTCTCTGTTCCTAAAGGTGGGAGATTTGGGAATGTAGCTTCATGGGGAGTATTATTCTCACTAGTTGAAACTAGTTGGCAAGGCATGGTCTGTTTGTATGAGCATATTAGACCCCAGAACGTGTCAGAGTGATGTTTCTCAGTGCTATAGCCGCATAAATCTTCTCATTTGAAAACATTTTCTTTTTTAAACTTTAAATGAGTATTCTCTTTCCTCAGTGGAGACTGCAGGACATCTAGTTGAGGATTGGTAGTAGATCTTTGGATAGCAGGGTCTGAACTTAATGTTTTCCACTCAAAATCTATGGGTATCATTGGTTTGTTATACCTCACTCCCTTCCTTATTCTCACTTTAGGTAAGAGCCCAATAGTGGATCAAAAATGTGAATGGTCTAGAATTTTGGATTTCAGGCTGGTAACAGTTGGGAACCAGTCAGGATTCTTATACTAAGAATTCTGTAGTCAAAATAAGTGTTAGGAAGATAAATTTGTAGAGAGCATCTAGGCTGTACTGGAAGCATAAGAACCCAAAGGCAGAAATTCCATGTATGAGTCATTTGCAATTTTCTGTTCTTCCAATATGGAGGTTCAGTCACATCAAGGAGAACCCAAGAGGTTGCCCGACTTCACACAGATATTGTTGGGATCTGAACCCAGAACTTTTATGCTTGAAAGCTCATGCTATCCAGTGGTACCTTGATCAGAGAAGATGAAGATGAGGTTAGAGGGATTTGATGTTGCAAAGTGGAATTTGAGGGAGCATTATTTTTCTTTACCAACAGATATATGTAGAAGCCAGTTTACAGGGAATTATGGAGGAATTGGATAACAATAAAATGGCCTTTCAAGCTACTAAAATGATTAGACAGTAGATTTAGCCAGTCACTTGCTGTGCAAATATTTCATTTTCTGTCCAACTGACCTGATTTTTGTTCTTATATTCACCCCTTTTCTGTTTAAATGGCTGCTTGCTCCTTTTCTCTAAGTTCCCTAATACTACTGATGGCCCTGAGACAGTGGGTTTGTGGCCACGTGTCAGGTAGTGACATGCCTTCTGGTCTGTCTTTCCTTCCTTGTCCAATCATGATGAATTTTTGTTGATTTTTGAGAAAGGCAGAAATTGACCTTTGGCATAACTATCATGATCAGCTAGGAAGATCAGTAGAACTATCAAAATCTTTACATTTCCTCTTTTATAAAATAAAATTATGGGTTTTATTCTAAGTAAACTTATTAACAAAATGATTAGCACCAAAAATAAATACACCTAAAAGAAATTAAGAAAAAGATTAGCAGAAATAAACAGATAATACAATCTATATTGTTATTTTGAAGGTATTTTCGTACACAAATACTACTTGTTAATTGGCTTAGAATTTTGGGGTTGCCTTTGAAAAAAATTTATCAACTAAAAAATGTCGTCTTAGAAATTGTTGTTTTTTTCCTTTCCAATATGTACAACGTACAGAAAACAGCAGCTCTATTCATGGTAATACCGCTGTGTGCTTTGGTTTCATCCCTACTTAGGGCATCATTGCAGAGTATAACAAAATCAATGATGTGAAGGAAGACGATGACACAGAGAAGTTTAAAGAGGCCATTGTGAAATTCCACAGGCTGTTTGGGATGCCCGAGGAAGAGAAACTCGTCAACTATTACTCCTGCAGCTACTGGAAGGGGAAGGTCCCCCGTCAGGGTTGGATGTACCTCAGTATTAACCACCTTTGCTTTTATTCTTTTCTTATGGGAAGGGAAGGTAAGTTGTATAGGATTTCAGAGGGAAGCTTAGGAAATTCTACTGAGGTTTGCCCTGAACTCATAAACCACATACCAAAAATAAATCTATAGTTATGACTGGGTCAGCATTGCCTTTTAACTATTTAATAAATGAATTATTTTCAGTTCAATATTTGTTAAAAAAAATGTGTCTATTAAGTAATAGAGATTCACCAAAGGCATAATTAATTTAGTAGACATGGACTTAAATTGACAATAATTATGAACTCGGAATTTATGTGGTTTGCATTTGTCTCTTACAAGTAACAAACCAAACAATAATAGATGTGGACACACAGATGCAAAGCAATTCAGGGCACCCAGGAGTTGGGGTGTGAGGGCGCAGTATCTCAGAGGGGTTTTAAGGAGCAGGTGCTGACCCAGCCTTGCTCCCTGTGCTCAGCGAAGCTGGTGATCCGGTGGGTGGACATCACTCAACTGGAGAAGCGCGCCACGCTGTTCCTGCCCGACGTGATCAAAGTGAGCACACGGTCCAGTGAGCATTTCTTCTCTGTGTTTCTCAACATCAACGAGACCTTCAAGTTAATGGTGCAGCTCGCCAACATAGCCATGAGGCAGCTCTTAGACAACGAGGGATTCGAGCAAGATCAATCCCTGCCCAAGCTGAAAAAGAAGTCTCCTAAAAAAGTGTCCGCTCTCAAACGGTAGGTGCCAGAGACGGAGTCTTACAGACTTTGGAACCAAGAAACCCATCCCTTTGTTCATGAACTGTGACATTTTCTGAACAACTCAGGGGTTCCGGACGCTTTTCTGGGAGGAGATACCAAAGTGGAAAAGGCTGCCTGCAGCACTCCCAGCGCAGGAAGTGAGGCAGAGGTGGCCAGCTCCGCACAACCTGGCAGAGCTCTCCTGGCCCTGTGGGCACACACGTGGGAAGATGGGAAGAGGATAGGAAAGGCCTCTCAGTGGAGACTGCGAGGAGCTGGGGTCTCAGTGGTGGTGGAAGCTGCCCCTGCAGATTCAGTCGGGTGGCTGTTCCCAGCAGAGGGAAAAGCGCAGAGAGAAGGAAGTCCATCCCTTGTCTGGAAGGTGGCAGGGCACAGGGGAGGAGAGGCTGCTGAGAAGCCTGGACGTCTGGATATGGGAGCAGAGCTAGAGAGAGAGAGAGAGAGAGGGAAACAACGCTCTGTAGTGTGACTGTAGGCATGGAACTGCCCTACACTGAGGTGGGGAATGACAGAGGGATGAGATGTGCAGGGATGTGAGAGCTCAGTCTGATCCTGTCCAGCAAGTTGCCTGCAGGACATCTAGTTGGGGATTGGACCTGTAACATATGAAATTGGAAGTCCCTGGCTTACAGCTGGTAGTTGGAACCTGACAGATGTCACCACAATGAGTGTCTTTGGTGACTTAAGTCATGTTTCGACAGAGTGGTGGAGGATGAATGGGGTTACTGCAGTGGTTTAAATAGCAAATGAAAGGAAGGAAAGGGAATTGGGCAAGAATATACTGCTTTTAAAAAAATCATTAGTAAAGGAGGGGCATTGCTCTCTTTAGAATGTAGAAGATTTGAATACAGGTTAAGAAGGGAAGAGTGTTTGGATGAAGGTAGGTGCAGGTAGGGGTGGAGGAGGGTAGGTGCAGGGACAGGAGGAACAGAGATAAATGTATAAGAAAACAATAACTTTAATATGTGTGCCGAGACCTCTCCTTTTGTGACAGGGAAAGGAAGTAAGACTAATGGGGATGGAGGTAATTTCGGAGGTGGAGGGAGGGCGCTCCTACCTAGCTTCAAGAGGCTAAGGTCGGGTAGAGCTTGAGGGGAGAGGTTTCAACAAGCTATATGAAGAACAGGAAGAAGAAAGTTAGGGGAAAAGATTGTAGTCAGAGGACCCAGCTGAGGCTATGGAAACTAGTTGTCCATGAGGTGGGTTATTCCTGTATTTCAGGCCATTTTATTGCCTATGGAGGGTGGCAGTGAGATCAGCAGACTTACTAGTAAGAGGTTCGTTTGCATCCTTGTTAGGTCTTTCTTAAAAGATACCCCCCGCCCCCTCAAGTGGCTCTGGATATGTGTAAATGTAGCAGTCTCTTTAGAAATTACTGTATTTCCTGTGTAGGCCTAGTTTCCTAAGACTCTTGAACATTTTCAGATATTGGTTATAAAATGACTACAGAAGGGATCTAACTATATAAAGATAAGTTTATTATGGCTTTGGGTCATAGGTTGGCATTAGTGCCAATAGTAAGCCAAGAAGGTTAGGGATAAGTCCAGCAAGATCGAGGAGGGGACAGGTGGGCTGGGCACCCTCCATGGCTGCATCATTTAGAACAGTGGTTCTCAACCTTCCTAATGCCGCGACCCTTTAACACAGTTCCTCATGTTGTGGTGACCCCCAATTTCATTGTTACAAATTGAACATAATTAAAGCATAATGATTAATCACAAAAACAATATGTAATTATATATGTGTTTTCCGATGGTCTTAGGCGACACCTGTGAAAGGGTTGTTTGACCCCCAAAGGGGTCGCGACCCACAGGTTGAGAACCACTGATTTAAAAGGTATTGAAAAATTTCTTTTGCGTGATGTGAGTTATTATTATTATTGCTTTCCAGCGATCTTGACGCCAGGGCCAAGAGTGAGAGGTACCGTGCACTTTTCCGGCTGCCCAAAGATGAGAAATTAGACGGCCACACAGACTGCACCCTGTGGACCCCATTTAACAAAATGCACATTTTGGGGCAAATGTTTGTGTCCACAAATTACATCTGCTTTACCAGCAAGGAGGAAAACTTGTGTAGCCTCATTATCCCACTGCGGGAGGTAAGCCTCAGGTGAAATGGATTTCTAAGTTTCAGTTGTGACACTTTTCTGTGTGAACCAGGAATATATTTACCAGAAGTTGGCTGGCTTTTAACCGTAAGTGAATGTTCGTAATTCTTTGGTGGCACCTACCACCCTTTCATGTGTTGCCATTGATCTAAGTGACGGTGGGACCTGAGAGAGTTCTTCCAATGGCAGCATAGTGTTTTACATGGAGATCTCATTCTTATTCAGGTTTGGTGAGGCTCAGGGGTCAGGAGGTGACTGCCATTGAAAGATAGATTGTATCTTTGGAGTGGCGAACACACACTACAGTATGCAGATGATGTATTATAGAAATGTATACCTGAAACCTATATGATTTTATTAACCAGTGTTACCCCAATATATTCAATAACAATGAATAAATAAATAAATGAAAGTGCAATAAAAATAAAAAAAAGAAAGGTAGGTAGACACAGATCCCACTGGGAAGGACCATGGGGACCACTTGGCTAAGCACCAGGCAGGCAAAGGGAGCAGGGGAGACTGTGTGTCAGAGTCTTTATTGTGGTCTCCAAGGGAAGGAATAGAAGAGGCAGGGTAAGCAGGCTGGTTTGAATAATCGCAATGGATTCTGGGGTGTAGGCGCTGTTCTTAGTTATCTGGTATCTGGCCCCAGGGCAATGAGGGCCTGTGAACTTCGAGCCTGAGAGCTGGATAGAGGAGGTGGTTGGCCTGTGGGCTTTGGATGGGTTGGCTTGCAGAGGGAAGGCCTGTTCCAGGTGAGTCTCTGGGAATTGCCTGACTCTGGAAGGGTGGTCCTACCAGGGTCTGCAAGGCCCCAAGATATCAAAGCATCAGATACAGAAACTGGAAAATGTAGTTATTCCACCTGGCTCACAGCCTGAGGGCAGCTTCGTCTGAAGGACCTGGCCTCGGTTGTGAATCCAAAAGCCCTGCACTGGAAGTGTCAGGGCTGAGCCCAGCCCAGATCTGCCCAGTCTCAATCTCTGCAAGTTCTAGAATCTGCATTGTATTCAAGTCCCAGGCTGGTTCTCATGTATAATCAAGACGAAGAAGCAGTCGTATTGTATGTGGGTGTAGGCGGGTTCTGTTGTGTCTGCACAGGGTGCTCCTGTGGAAGCCTGGCTTGAGGTTTGGGCTTGACAAGGAGCTCCAGGTTAGGGCATCAAGGGTTGGCAGTCCTGCAGTTTCTAACCTGGAAACGTGCAACCTCCCCTGACCCTGTTCTAGAAGTGAAGGTGGTTAGAAGCGTTGGTTATTAAAATGAGCCCTTTGTTAAGATTCCCTGTAGTCAAGGATTCGTTTCCCTCTGCCTTCATTTCTTTTTAAAAAATAATTTAAGCATTTTTCTTCTTTTAAGAATAATGCACCGCCATTACAGAAAATATGTAGAAGTATAGACAAATAGGAAAAAAACAAAATTCATCCCACCATTCAAAGACAACCGCTGTGAACATTCCGCTGTACTGTTCTCCAGGTTTCTTCTCTACTTTGTTGTGTATATAGCAGTGATGTCATTCAGTTAAAAAACAAAGAGAATTTTTATTTTTTGCTTATTTCCTTTAACAGCGAGTATATTTCTTAAACTTTTCCCTGTATCACTATTCTTTTGCGATATAATTGTTAATGACTGCATATTATTTCGTTCAGTGGATATATAGTTTATATGTTCAGTTACCTACGATTGGACCTTCGCATTATTTTTAGTTTTCTCCCAATCATATTTATCATTTTCCCTAAATTATAAAGTCCTTGAAACTGAATTGGTGGACTGAAAAGAATGGAAAATGTCAGGCAATTGGCACATCTAGGATGAGCTAACTGATATTATGACACCTTCTGAGGCCAAGATACTTTGTTGGTGGTGAGTTCTGAGATGGGTAATTCAACAGTATTTACATTTGATTCTGAAATGGATTTTAAAGCTTTTCCAGCCCATTTACCGTCTTTGCCAATAAACTGTTTCTAACTTAATTTTCTTCGTCAAGTACTGCCTGAGTGTAGGAAAGCAGAGCGACCTGAAATGGCCAGGGAAAGCCATCTTGGGAATAAGAATGTACCAGGCGGTGCCGTTTGTGGATCTGAGCGAGGCACCATTCTCTGAACCAGAGGGAAGTGAGCCGAGAAGGGCTGAGGCGCTGCTGGGGCATCTGCTCTGTCCTGTTCAGAATCTGCCAAGGTTTGGGTCCAGCCAGCTCTGTTTACATGTTAGTGCGATTACAATACAATAATGAGAGCCAGGGGAGTTGGGAGAATGGAGACGGATATTCTCAGTCCGTCTTCCCCTCGCTAGTTTCTGAACAGGGCGTAGGGCAGAGGTAGCTCAGTCGTGTTTTGGGGTGAATCAGAGCAGGGACAGCAGTGGAGGCAGCGTGTAGAAATGAAGCCTGTTTGGGTTGGAGGAATGCAGCTCAGTGAAATGGCAGTGCTCTTCCCTTAACCCGGGGAAACTCGGAGAGATATTAACAGTGGAGCCCTAACCCTCACTAATGGAAGAAGCAAAGGACTTAATGTAATTTTTATTACCTTCTGGTAACGATAATGACAAAGCTGAGGGGTGGGGCTCCCACGTCCCCACCCTCTTTCCGGAATCTGAGTAGAGAGTGGTCTCTCCGTGGACTGTGTACCTTTAGGAACTGAGTTAAGCTGACGGATTAGCAAGGGCCTCCATGGGAACGTTCAGTCCTGTTTGGAATGGACATATTAGCATTAGCTAGACTAGGAATTGACTGGAGATTATTAACGTATATTCCACATCTAGACTTAAGGTACATCTGATCAACAGATGGTCAATGATTACACAGAATCAGGTTGCTGTAGATTTTTTTTTTTTCTTTTACTTGTCTGAAGGTGACTGACAGTAATGGCTAAGGCAAGCCATGCTGCTAATTTACCTCCACAGGTTTGTTTAGCACATCAGAAATATATTTTCTCTTGACATAAAGAAAGGTTGCTGTAGATTTTTTATTGTTAATCCTCACCCAAGGTTATTTTTTCCATTGAATTTCAGAATGGAAGGGAGGGAGAGACACAGAGAGAAACATCAGTGTGAGAGAGACACATTGATTGGCTGCCTTCTGCATGCATGGGGCCAAGGGTGGAGCCTGCAGCAAAGGTACGTGCCCTCGACCAGGATCGAACCCATGACACTTCAATCCGTAGACTGATGCTGTAACCACCGAACAAAACTGGTTAGGGCACGTTGCTGTAGATTTTGAAGAAACTTCTGAGGCAGCAAAGCCAGAGGATAAAGTGAACTGATCAGATTCCTCATTAGATAGAGATTCCAGATGAAGGCCCCCCTCCTTTTAGTCATAAATTTTCCTGTGAATGTTCCATATTGAACTCTGAGATTTGATTAAGTTCCAGTCTACTTTATAACCCAAGGTAATGAAAATGTGTTTCAGTAAATTGTAGAAAACTCGAAGGTAGCCAGTACCCTTTCCTGGAGGTACAGGATGCAAACCTATTAGAATTCATTTGATGACAGTATTTTGTAACCCACGTTGCGCGAGCATTCATAGGTTTTATCTGGGGGTTGCTGGTTGCTTCTGTATTCATGATCCGAGCCAGATAAAGGACTTTCCTCTTCGACTTGATCAAGATCCACATGGCTCTCTGGGTGTTAGGTACAGAGCTTGAACCTTTAATTCCCTTGGCGTCTGTCACTTAATTCTGACACCTGGTGCCCAGAAATAAATTTGTTGTGAGCTTTTATAGGTCTTTTAAAAGCAGGCATTGTTTAACTTTTCCCCTAAGTGCCATGGGAGAATCCTGTTCATGATGAGGAGGGTTTTTCCTGCTTCTCTAGCCTCTTTGCTTTCAGGAAAAGAGAACAGTTTTATGTGCAGCTCCAGGAACCGCAGAGGATTCCTTTGGAATACGTATACCTAACCGTGTGCGTTTATGGAACGTGACGTAGACGTCCAGTCCTGCAGTGGGTCCCCTGACGGATCCCAGTCTGGTCATGGCCACTTTGCACTTGGGCTGTGAACATTTTAGGCAGCGCCAATAGGTTTTTTAGCCATGAAAGGAAGGGAAAAGTTTTTAAAGTGCTGCTTTGAAGGAAAGTGTATTTCACATGAAAATGCTGATGAAGAGGTTAAAGTTGGACCTGCCTAAACTGCTTGCAAGTAGAATGAAGAGGGGAAGGGGAGCTTTAATTATATAGTCAGCATCACTGCAATTAAGCCATTAGGACAGTGGTTCTCAACCTTGGCTGCACATTAGAATCACCTGGGAATCTTTTTAAAATCCTGATTGCTGGGCCTCATCCTTCGGAAATTCTGTTTCTTTGTTATGGGGTGGGGCCACAACATTAGTAACAAAGAAATAGAATTTCCGGAGGATGAGGCCCAGAAATCGGGATTTTAAAAAGATTCCCAGGTGATTCTTGAGAGAACCAAGATGGCGGTATAGGTTAACTCCGGAGTTTGCTGCCTCGAACAACCACTTCAAAAGTGAAACTAAAAGACGGAACGGACATCACCCAGAACCACAG
>NW_006292604.1:2769118-2774764 GCF_000327345.1 Myotis davidii | reverse complement strand
ATCGTGCACCTATGGATGAGGACAGTGGGTGGGGAGTGAGGGCGGAGGGTGGGGTGGGAACTGGGAGGAGGGGAGTTATTGGGGGGGGGGAAGAGGAACAAATGTAATAATCTGAACAATAAAGATTTAATTATTAAAAAAAAAAAGATTCCCAGGTGATTCTAATGTGCAGCCAAGGTTGAGAACCACTGGTCTAGGGCTTGCCTTGAGGGTTTTTTTTCCTAACTTGCTAAAGAGAAAACGTTCTAATGCGCTTATTCTAATTTCCAGTTGATGAAAATCCTATTATAAACCACCAAATGTATGTCTTCAGCTCAGAGCTAAAACAGATGTCTCCCTTCTGTACTTCTCTCCACACCACCACCACCACCACCACCACACCGTCCCCTAGTGCAGATGGGGCTGCAGTTAAGCCGTTTACATCATGTCTGTTCAGAATTGAGTGAAGCCTGCAAAGCCGGAGGCCGAGGGAGCCGGCTGAAGGGTTGCTTGTGTTCTGAAAACCACCCCAACATGGAGTGTGGTGAAAGGACCCGGCATCGGGACTGTTTTCTGTCTCAATGCATAATGCAGCCGCTAGGAGTCCTCTCCTTAATGGCTCCATGAAATTTTAATGAAAATCAGAGAATTCCTTCGCAGGGTTTCTCAGCCTTGGCACTGTGAGCGCCCTGGGCTGGACTGTGTTGGGGCCAGGCCGTCCTGTGCACTGTAGCATGTCTGGCAGCATATATGCTCTGCATGTGTGCTAATCCGAGAGACAAATGGCCTCTACCTACCAGATGCCAGCCGGACCCTCCACTGTGACAACCAGAAACGCCTCCAGAGGCTGCCCAGTGTCTCCTGGGGCATAAATTCACCCTCAGCTGAGAAGAAATGGTTTAGAAAAAAATAGCAAGCTGGTTCTAACTTCTGGTATGAGCTCCAGCCTGATTTGCTGTTTGATTTGGTTGGAACAGAGTCGAAGAATCTAAATTTGCCTGAATAAAACAAGCATGGTTCCTATAGGACAGTAATGGTGAACCTTTTGAGCATTTTGAAAAACCCTAACTTAACTCTGGAGCCGTGTCACATATAGAAATTTTTTGATATTGGCAACCATAGTAAAACGAAGACTTATACTTTTGATATTTATTTTATATATTTAAATGCCATTTAACAAAGAAAAATCAACCAAAAAAATGAGTTCGCGTGTCCCCTCTGACACGCGTGTCATAGGTTTGCCATCACTGCTCTAGGACATGAGTGCCATGACCCTTCTTTAGTGCTGCTCAGGGGCTGCCGTTGGGGACTCCCTGCGAAGTCATGCTCTTTGTCTCCTGTTTCTTTTCAGGTGACTATTGTAGAAAAGGCGGACAGCTCCAGCGTCCTCCCGAGTCCTCTCTCCATCAGCACCAGGAACAGGATGACCTTCCTGTTTGCCAACTTGAAAGACAGAGACTTTCTGGTGCAGAGGATCTCTGACTTCCTGCAGCAGACAACCTCCAGAATATACTCGGACAAAGAGTTTGCAGGGAGCTACAACAGCTCGGACGATGAGGTCTGTGGAAGACACCTGGGGTGTGTTGGTTTGTCCTGGGGTGTTCACCTGTTTGCCTGTTTTGATTGACCTTTGAGCTTGGCAGCTGTGCTAAGACACACCACCTACCCTGATGCCCAGAGCGATATCTCATTTAAATCTCATGGCGTTTGTATTTGGGACCATAATGCTGGGCAGAACCTTATAGATAGCTCACCTCATCTTCTTATTTTACGTTTGAAGAATGATGAAGTCGTTTGTCCTGGTTACACAGCAAGTGACTCTGGTCCATATAGTGACATTCTTGGGAATGGTACAGAGGTCACTAAATGAAGTCTCAAACCTGAAATACAACATCATTATGATGATTTTATTTTATTATGATTAGATATATATTGTGTCTTTCTTGAATTACACCTGGACCAATATCCAGGGAATCTGGAGCCCATAAAAATATGTCACTCGCTCAAGTAACAGTGCGAGTTACTGGCAGCTAAAACATATTGTAAAGGTGATGAGCTCACAAGTAACATCTCTGCCCCTGTCACCTGCCCCAAGCTTTTGTGGGAATTTTGGAGACACCAGAAACTGGAGAGGAGGGGAGGGGCGCCATTCCATAAGCAGATGATTCAACCACAGCACACTTTGCACACATGCTAATCCAAGAGATAAATGGCCAATCAGTTTGTTGCAAAAATACAGCTGAAATACAGGGAAAACCTATTTTGAGGATTGAAGTTCTAAAGCCTATAGCCCATGCACCGAAATGCTGGCTTGCTGCCTTTCTTCTCTTTCTTCACAAAGCAAGAAACTTCTTGAACCATGGCATGGCTTTTGTTATCTGTAGAGGACGCTGAAGGGCTGCTGCCCAAACCTTAAGTGTCTCGTTCCTCTCTGCGACTGCAGGTGTACTCTCGGCCCAGCAGCCTCGTTTCCTCCAGCCCCCAGAAAAACTCAAGCTCGGACTCTGAGGGAGAACGCCAGTTTAACCTAAATGGCAACAGTGTCCCCACGGCCACACAGACCCTGATGACCATGTATCGGCGGCGGTCTCCCGAGGAATTCAATCCAAAATTGGTGGGTCCCTCCTGCTCTTCCCCAAAACTTTCTATAATAGATAATTACCATTTAAAAATATCTTTAATAATAAAAGCATAATATGCTAATTAGACCGGATGACCTTCCAGACGAAGCCAGGGCTGTGAGTGCCGAGGCAGAGGTGACCGCTGCTGCGGTGGCGGGGGGCCGAGTCCCTTGCATGAATTTTGTGTATTGGGCCTCTAGTCTATATATATAAAAGCCTAATTGCAAAGTGTCCCCTCGGGAGTTCGACCTACTGAGAGTTCGATCACTCGCTATAATGTGCACTGGCCACCAGGGGGGCGGCATGGAGCGAAGGGAGTCCCTGGCCAGCAGCCAGCAGCTGGCATCCAGGGAAGGGAGGCCCCGACCAGCAGCCGGCAGCTGCTATGGACCCTACCTGTGCATGAATTTCGTGTACTGGGCCTCTAGTTTTTTAAATAAAAGTGAACTCAGATCTATGTAAATAGATATTTTCTTGTAAGTAAAGCAGATCTTGTCTAAATGTGTCATTAGGTTTCAGAGTGGCTTTTCATGGATGGCAATGAGTTCTAGAGGGTATAGGTGACATTTTTTTTTGTCTTGATCTCACTACTGTTTAAGTCAACCATAATGCAGGTTCTTAGTGCACATTTAAAAAACTTACTTGAACTTGGCGGCATGGGCGTAAAGCCATTACTATCATTTGCATTCTGCTGACCTGTCTCAGGGAAGAATTCTGACTCGGGGCCAGAAGGCACCATGACAGGACCACAGGACGTGCTAGATGGGCCCAATTAGGGCAGGAGGCCAGAACGTCTGAGTCCTGCCTTCTCACGAGTTCTGCTCAGAACTTAGCTCCGCTCGCAAGGGGCAATGTTCACACTTCCATGGGACCTCTCACCATCCTCAAAGTCCTTTGGGATGTCGTCATGTGTCATTATCCCTTTCAGGCCAAGGAGTTTTTGAAAGAGCAAGCCTGGAAGATTCACTTTGCCGAGTATGGGCAAGGGATCTGCATGTACCGCACAGAAAAAACTCGGGAGCTGGTGCTGAAGGGCATCCCGGAGAGCATGCGGGGCGAGCTCTGGCTGCTGCTCTCAGGTACAAGGGCTGGGCGGGACCCGGGCCTCCCCGTCACCCTCTGTCATGCATCAGAGTTCTTTCAAAGATGCAAACCCCAATGCAGTGCTAAATCTTTCCTGGCCAGAGCCTTGAAGTCCCTTAATAAAAATACAGGACACGTATTCAGTGACCCAACTGTGGAAGCCACCCCTTTTGAGTCCTGATAGCCACATGTACTGTTTACTGACATTATTTAGGGGGGAAAAGAACTCAAAGGACTAGCGTATCATTCTCTGTGTTTGGGGAGTCCTTTTCCTTCCCCAGCTGTGTCATTGATTATGTTGAAATGTGACAATGTGTGGGCAGAACAGTCATTGGTGTGGAGAGGGAGGGGGTAGGAGGAGTAAGGAAGCCTTGTCCTTGATTTTGCCACCGACTGAATTCATTGGTTATCCGTGGAGACAGAGCAGAGACCAGAGTCTGCACAGATCACACTTCTCCTCCAAGATGGAGATGTTGGGAAGGTCAGAAGGGGACAGGTCATGCACCCGTGGGACCGAAGTATCCACCTTTCCTGATCCAAGCCATGCTCATGCCCAAACATAACCCGGTCAGGTCAAACCTGGGAGCCCTGAGCCCAGAGGTCCTCCCAGCCCCATCCTCCCACCCTTGTCCCTCACAACATCAAGGCCTTCCCTCAGGGGTCACCAGTCTTGACTATATAGGTCAGGTGCTCTGCTTGGGTGGAGGCCTGAAATGTGATCATTCTAAATAGGTGGATGTGAATATTTTTATTTGAACCCGCGATGGTCCTACTCTAGTGCTATTATGAAAGCCTTTCATTTAAAAAATAACATAAAATTAAGAGTTTCCAGACTTACAGCAAAGTCTGAAAAAAAAACAACAACTCATAGTTCTTTCTAAAAGCAGATGTAAATGGTGATTGCCTGTAATGAGATGTAGTATTAGCATCTCAGAAGAAGGACAGATAGGATCTTGGAAAATAATTGGCTTTTCCTGTTTTATGTAAAAGTTGCTTGTTCTATCCTCATTTACAGGTCTTGTTTTTCTCGTCCTTAAGTAGACCAGCCAAAGCTCCTCATTTAGAAACTCAAATTTGAGTCAACTTCTCTCTAATCACAAACCCAGCCCACAAGGACCCTGGCTGTCCAGTCTTCCGCCTTCCTAGGGTTTGGCGAACTAGTCTCCCTGACAACCTGATTCAAATCGCTGGCAGAGTAATCAAAAAATTCCATTTTCATCTTCCGTACTCAGATTGGGAGTTATTTATAGCACGGCTCAGATGAAAATGACACTGGAGAGGAGCACCAGGAAGCAGTGCGCACAGCACTCTGTGGGGAGACGTTTAGGCACAGCGTTTCCTCTGACTGTGAGGAGCCACAGGAGGCCAGGGGGTGAGTGGCCGACAGGCCACCTCGATTGGGTATAAAACAGCCCCCATTTTCAGCCTGTCCGCTGGGGGTGGGGTTCATGTGGAAGCCAGCTTGCCCATCGGGAGAGAGCCCAGCTCCTAGCAGGGGAGTCCCACCTGCTTCCCTTAGGGACTCTGCGCAGGGACCTGGCTCTGACCCCACTGTGGAGGGAAGTGCAGGTCAGATGGCAAGTCTGCCCGGCAGATCGCCCTGGAGGACAGAGCTAAAGCCAATGTTAAGTAGCCGTCCCACAGACTTTTCCAGGGCAAGTGTGAGGGTAAGGCTGGGCTCTCTGGGTGACCTTCAGGGACAAGGACTGGGTCAGCACAGAGCTCTAATTTCTAAATAGTAAAATACAAATGAATATACATACATACATTATATATATATATCTGTATTCATATATACACACACATATACACGTTACATAATGTATATGTGTGTACATAAGTTTGTATATATATCATATGTACTAGTATATATATACTTTATACTTACATATAATTATATTTATGTAACGTATAGGAAAGTATAGTTTATACTTACATAAAGTACATATAATTATGTTTAGAT
>NW_006292604.1:2762784-2769018 GCF_000327345.1 Myotis davidii | reverse complement strand
GAAGGTTGGGGAGGGTTGGGGAGAGATAAGAGATCAACCGAAGGACTTGTATGCATGCATTTAAGCATAACCAATGGACACAAGACACTGGGGGGTAGGGGAGGCAGGGAAAAGGTCAAGGGGAGAAAAAAAGGAGACAGATGTACTACTCTTTGTAATATTTTAAGCAACAAAAAAATAAAGTTAAAAAAAAATTCACATGGAAGTCTCTCAGCCCATCTCTGCACCCCCTGCCCAGCCTCGGAGGGCTCCCAACCATAGCCGCCATTCCCCACTGCTGGGAACGCCCTCACCACCCCAGCAATTTAAAAAATCCCTCCACATGTTCTATTACCTCCTCTCCAAATGGCTTCACACTCTTCAATATGGCTATTTAAGCCCCTCAGAGCTTCCATTTCAGTAAAAGTTTTTTCAACTTGTTTTGAGAGGCAAAAATCTCCTTTTTCAAGTGCTATCTTCAGGAAAACCCCAATCAAGTAAAAGCAGAGCTGCTGTATTTGAAGGGTGGGCCGAGGCCCCAGCCTGGCTTACTCTGATCACCTCCCTCCTCTGCTCGTTAGCGACCCCTCCAGGTGCTTTGTGGAGGCTGCTCAGAACACAGTTTTTAGGCTTAGAGACCTCCCTCCTCGTGGTGGGGCTTGTAAGTAGCCAGCTTACTGTTGCAGCTTAGGCAGGAGTCCCCTCTCAATGTTCTGGGCTCAGCCAGGACGGCAGCACACCACTCTGCCTCCGGGACCTACTGTTATTTCACAGGCGCCCTTTGAGTGGCTGAGGAAGTGAAGAGGTTCGGTGGGTGAGTTGAGGCCGCAGACCAAGGACAGGGCTCCCACTTTCTGACGTGGTAGCTGTTGGTGTTTCCCAGGTGCCATCAATGAGAAGGCCACGCACCCCGGGTACTACGAAGACCTCGTGGAGAAGTCCATGGGGAAGTACAATCTCGCCACGGAGGAGATCGAGAGAGATTTGCACCGCTCCCTCCCGGAGCATCCAGCCTTCCAGAATGAGATGGGCATTGCTGCTCTGAGGAGAGTCTTAACCGCGTATGCTTTTCGAAACCCTAACATAGGGTACTGCCAGGTAAATGTCACAGATGCTTTGTACTAATTGTGTTACTAACTAGTAACTAAGAAGAAAGAAGACTTTGTGGGCATCAGCACTATCACTGCACTGCACCGGGGTTTCTTGACCTTGGCAGTGTTGGCATGGTGGACTGGATACTTCTTTTTGTGGGGCTGCCCTGTGCTTTGTAGGATGTTCCATAACACCCCTGTTTAATGACATGTTTGACAGCATCTAGCTACTAAGTGCCAGTAGAACCTTCCAGGCGCAGTGATCGAAATGTCTCCAGATTTCCCCTGCAGAGCAAAAGCTCCCTGGTTGAGGACCACTGCACTGCGCAGAGGAGCCAGGAGACAAAAATGCCCTGACTAGTCACCACCACCTAGCGGGTGACCTCAGAAAGTCCCTGTGGCCACTCTGATCCACCCTCATCCTGGGGAGCAGAGAGCGTGCCTGAGCACCAGGCCTCTGCTCCTGCATTCTGGGTCCCACCGTGCTCCTACTCTGCATCCTCCTAAGCAGTCATCACCTTGAGAATGTAACTTTTATATGCTATGGTTATAGTTAATACAGTACACATTACAATAAATGCTAAATGTGATTGAAAAAGTGTTGCTCCACATACCAACTAAAATGATCTCTGATACTAGTACACAAACGACAACTGAGAAAGGTCCAAGATAATGTGACCTTTAAGTTTTAAAGGCCACATATTTAGAGGGGCCTTCTCTGGCTATCCACCTAAAACCTAGTAAGGCTACAATCCCCCCCCCCACACACACACACACACACACAATGCAGGTCTCCTTGTACCACATTTTATTTATTTGATAGCACAATTTAAATATACCCCCCAAATTGATTAGCCTTCACATCTTTATTCTCTCTCTCTGACACCAACACTTAAGTCCTGTGTAACTTGTTACCACTGTGTCCCCCCATCAACTCTCATCCTTCACCCCCCAATACCTAGTCAAGAGCCTGCTACAAAGTAGACCCTTAAAAAAACTTACCTTGACTTGATAACTGGCCAGGCCAGTCATGTCATGACCTAGAATCATCTAGTTAATTCTCAAGTGGAATTTTAGTAATGATTTCACTTGGGAAAATATTGAATAAGACTTACTACAAGAAAGCCTATTAGACCTTTTTTGGCGTTTATATTATAGAAATCTGATGGACAATTACTGGTTTCTAGAAGATCAAAAGAAGTACAGGAATTAGTTGGCTTCTGATAGAATGGAGCTCATATCTGTCTTTTGATCATTCTCTTTTTAATTAAGAGGACTATTAAAGTAGTTGAGACTGTCTCCCTAAGAGCTATCTGATAATATCTTTTAATAAAGCAGGTCACTCTAGAATGTATGTCACTGGTACTTATCAGGACCTTCCTTATCCAGATGGAAATAATAGGCCAGGACTCTTAAGTTTAAAGGGTTTCATTGTTCTCAGAGGAGAGCCTTAAGCCATGTGTACCTGGTTATGGAAACCATTCGGATAGATTAAGACGCTTTGTCAAATAGCCTCTGGGAAAAGTGTTTGAATGAGGGTTTGCCTGTCTCAGTGAATATTGGTGTTCCTGAAGACCCTTAATACTTACAGGCAAAGGACTTAGTGGTTTTACATTTTTAAAAAAATGTACATTTTTATTGATTTCAGAGAAAAAGTGAGAGAGAGGGGTGGAGAGAGAAGGAGAGAGTGGGGCAGTTGGGGGTGAGCAGGCAAGCAGGCAGGTGAGCGGTTAGGAGCCAGCGATGTGAGAGGGATGTCTGTCCCGCAGGGGCCACAGATTGGAGAGGGTGCAGGCCGGGCTGAGGGACACTCCCCCCTACCCCCACCCCACACACACACAAATTTCATGCACCAGGCCACTAGTCAATGATAAGAGAGAATCGCTGATCGGCTGCGTGTTCTACGCTGGGAATCAAGCAAGCAACCCAGGCATGTTTGCTGACAGGGAATTCAACTGTGACCTGGTTCATAGGTCGACACTCAATGATTGAGCTACTCTGGCTGGATGGTTTTACATTTTTAAAGGACTGTAGACAAAATAAAACTCCAAAGAATATGTGTGTGTAGCTTGCAAAGCCTTTAAATATTTCACCTGGCCTTTTCCAGAAGTTTGCTGGGCCTTGTGAGACTAATTCAGTCATTGCTTAGGTTAACAAATTTGCTTATTTGTTAAAATGTGTTTGGTGACATCTTTTCATTCTTGTAGGCCATGAATATCGTCACCTCAGTGCTGCTGCTTTATGCCAAAGAGGAGGAGGCTTTCTGGCTCCTGGTGGCTCTGTGCGAGCGCATGCTTCCTGACTACTACAACACCAGAGTTGTTGGTAGGTGGTAGGTGGGGACGTACTTACCTTTTCCTCCACATCTCATCAAGGTGTTTGTTTCTGCAGCTCTAATGCCGGCTACAACACAATTTCCAGCCACCAATTAGGCAGGAAAGTTTCACACTACCCCAGTTTTCCACAATGGGAACAAGAGGGCTGAATTCGATAGAGATTGTATACAGTTAGACAGAGTCCGTCTCAGCATCAATTGTGAGCCATTTGCTGGGGTGCGTTAGTAAGAAGGTGCCCTTGTGCCCTCTGCTGCAGGTGCACTGGTGGACCAGGGCGTCTTCGAGGAACTGGCGCGAGACTACGTCCCCCAGCTCTACGACTGCATGCAGGACCTCGGCGTCATTTCCACCATCTCCCTGTCTTGGTTCCTCACCCTGTTTCTCAGCGTGATGCCCTTTGAGAGTGCCGTTGTGGTGGTTGACTGTTTCTTCTACGAAGGCATCAAGGTGATATTCCAGCTGGCCCTGGCGGTGCTGGATGCAAATGTGGACAAACTATTGAACTGTAAGGACGACGGGGAGGCCATGACCGTGTTGGGAAGGTAGTGTACTAACACTCCTTGAAAATCACATCTGGATCTTCCCTGTTACTTTTGTTTCCTCCTGGGTTTCATGAGTCTTAATTGGTTGGGTGGCAATCATCTTCTCTTGCTGGCTGAGTATTCATTTTCATATGCTTTGTTTTAGAAGGTAAGGGAATTTGACTTCATTAAGGAAATTCTAGTCTTTTGTTTCCAAGTGCAGAGTTTGCAGAAAATGTGTGAACTTTCATGCAAGAATTCCAGCTTAGCCTCCTGTGACTTAGCCTCCTGATTCGTTTCTTCTTCCAGGTACTTAGACAGCGTGACCAATAAAGACAGCACGCTGCCTCCCATTCCTCACCTCCACTCCCTGCTTAGTGATGACGTAGAGCCTTACCCCGAGGTGGACATCTTCAGGCTCATCCGAACCTCCTATGAGGTAGGACTTGCTTCCTGGCTCAGTGTCACAGCGCTCTGAGAGTGTCACTTCCGTTGATGACCCTTGGGGGTACCTGCTTCCTTTTACCTGCTTAGAACCAGCTAACAGCTTTGAGCTGCAGAGATGGACACTGAATGGGGTCCATGGCTGCTGCTGGCTGTAATACCATGGAGCATATGGCATGAAAGGTTCTCACCCTCCAGTTCTTACGCCCACCCTGAAACCTGGTTGAGTGGCAGCTCAGATTCAACTCTGGGTGGACTGAGGTGGGGCTGTTGAGAGCAGACCTGGGGAGGTTGACCTGCACACCAGTTCACTTCCTATTCTCATGCCAAGTGCTAGGTCTTCTCTGAAGTAGCTAAGTCAATCCTCTTGAATCCAGGGCACATAGAATCCCTGCACCATCCTGGAGAAGAACAGCCCTGTGAATCCTCTAGAATTGCTGGGCCTAGTTGGGAAGCTGCCTTCTGGCCCCCGTGACCCTCGATCTGGTCTTGAATCACAAAGTGGAGCTGGCAGGGTGAAGGAACCACACTGTCATGCGTCTCATAGCACCTGGTGGCTTGTGAAGCTCCAAGCACTCGGTGCCCATTAACTCCTCATGGTTTATCTTTTTTCCCCTACTTAACCTCAGACTTGGTGGCTTTCAATCCTTTCAAATCACTTTAAAAAATTTATAAGCCAATTTTAAAAAAATATAAATTCACAGGCTCCATTGCAGACCAATTCTATCTGAATATCTGGCATAAGGCCAAGAATAAGCATTTTTTAAAAATATATATTTTATTGATTTTTTTTACAGAGAGAAAGGGAGAGGGTTAGAGAGTTAGAAACATCGATGAGAGAGAAACATCAATCAGCTGCCTCCTGCACACCCCCTACTGGAGATGTGCCTGAAACCAAGGTATATGCCTTTGACCAGAATCGAACCTGGGACCCTTGAGTCTGCAGGCTGATGCTCTATCCACTGAGCCAAACCAGTTAGGGCAGAATAAGCATTTTTTAAAAGTTCCCCAGCTGATTCCAGTGCCCAGGGAGGGCTGAGAGTCACTGCCCTAGTTGCAGAATGGGGCCACTCGTCACAGAGCCAATGATAACCTGGTTTGGATGGACGCATGACACCAGAGGCTCGCCACACATTTCTTTCTGTGCTCTCGGATAATCAGCCTGGAGAATAGAAAAGTAGGGGAGATACTGGAGCACATTCAGCTCTGAGACCTGGTCAAACACCCCCCCAGTTGTTGGGAGGTTGCTCTGATATGTTGATCTAATTTCTCATCAATTTCTGGTGAGGAGAGATGATACCTTTATTCATAAATACCTTGAGGGGGAGAATCTCACTCATGGTGTGCCCCTCCCGAGCCCCCACTGGGAGGGATTATAGGGACGATTGGACAGACAGTTTTCCCCTGAGTGGGACCTGTGGGTGATGCTCTGCAGTTCTGTAGAGTTATCCTGAAGGAAAAGATGAAGTCCCAGCCTCAGGTGGAATCAGACACCGAGGTGACCTTTCTGGAGGGCCCAGGACACAGTAAATTACTCAGCAGCCATGAACATGAACAATTTGGAGAAATCTCACAATCCTCATGCTGAGTGAAATGAACCGGAGCCATTTCATTTATATGACATTAAAAAAAACAGCTTCCTAATGTTCCAGACGGCTCCTATGTACCAGGATTGTGTCTCCATCAGTCCTGCAGACACCACACCGGGTGCTTTAGCAGGTTTCTCAGAAATGCCAATTTTGCTCTCTTCCAGAAATTTGGAACGATCCGGGCAGACTTGATTGAGCAAATGAGATTCAAACAGAGACTGAAAGTGATCCAGACGCTGGAGGACACCACCAAACGGAATGTGGTGAGTCCTTG
>NW_006292604.1:2759049-2762355 GCF_000327345.1 Myotis davidii | reverse complement strand
CCAAGAGCCAGAGGCAGATGGGAATGATATGAATTCAGTGTTGATGTAACTTCCATAATTATAACAAATTGTTGTCCATGGGCCACATCACATATTTCACCCCCCGGCCGCCCCGCAGTCCTGCCGGCTCAGAAATCCCTGCTGACACACGGGCGGTGGCTTAGAAGAAAGTCAGGAACTGGCCCAACGTGACATTTTGGAGTTTATGAAACGTGTTGTATGTGTTCTTTTTATAGGTGCGGACCATTGTGACAGAAACGTCCTTTACCATCGACGAACTAGAAGAACTTTATGCTCTTTTCAAGGTGAGTTTCAAAGTAAATTTGTGTACATTCAGGGGATTAAAAAATTCACTGTAATAATTAAATTCTAAATTTTTCTGTTACATTTTTAAGGGAAAGCGTGAGTTACGGTGTGCATAAATAGGAAGATAGAGCTGAGAGCATAAAAATGGAATATTAATATGAAAAATAAACATATTCTTCTAACTCAAAGTGGATGTGTTAGCTTTCTTCTACTCCATATAATATTTTATCAGTTTCCTTGGACTTACTACTTTATAGGGGTGCACAAAAGTAGGTTTACAGCTGTGAGTACACAAAACAGTTTATTCATGTATTATTCTAATCATAACCTGCATGTCTTTTTCCATTCGAACCTACATTTTTGTGATTTCCATTTCATCATTCAGCCCATACCAGAAAATACTATGTTATTGAAGTAAAGCAATGCAGATATTTTTTTTTCTTTAGAAAAAAAATAGTTTAGTCATAGCCATCATTATCAACATCTTAGGTGAAAATGTGCAATTGGCAGGGGAAAAAAATTTAAAGATGCCTTTTATTCAGGTACCAATTTTATCACGATCTCTAACTGGCTAGCTTGTATATGGTGTCTTTTATTGCCAGAAATAAACTTGGCTATATTGACAACTATGAAGTTAGTACAGGAACAGCCCTGGCCAGTGTGATTCAGTGGTTGGAATGTCGGCCCGCCCACCAAGGGGTTGCAGGTTTAATTCCCAGTCAAGGGCAAGTACCTGGGTTACAGGTTTGATCCCCAGCCCAAAGTGAGTATGAGAACAAACCATAAAGGCACAAACATAAAGGTCCGAGTTGAACACGAATAGAATTTAGAATCAGAATGTATCGCTGTATTGGGATGTTCTATTTATTTTCGTTTCACTGATTTCGGGCATACTGTCTGACCCTGGTAGGTGCTCCAAACACGTATGTTGAGAACAGAAGTAAATTGTGATTATCAATCTGGTACACACTCTACTTGCTTTGGATGTGGGCGCAGAGAGACTGAGGTTTCATAGCTGGTTAGTGATGTGCTTTGTCCACCCAGCCCTGTGACCCACAGAGTGGACAACAGCGCCCCCACCAGCCTCCATTTAGCACTTGAAAGTGAAGTCTCCATAGTGTGCCATTTACCCATATCACTAAAGCCCTGCAGCTAATCGCTTGGTGTAAGTGGTTATCCCTGAGAAAAGGGTCCCTCTTTGTTTCTTAAAGGACAAAGATAATGATCCAAGCAAAACAAAAAAATATAATGATCCAATTGAGATCCGATTTTGAAGGGATTCTGAGGACGGGGAAGAGATCTGCCTCCCAGGGGAGTGGGGAGAGAGGGCCAGGATTTGGGGTAACTAAACAGAATGGGAGTAGCAGCTGCAGGCAGCAAGACCATGGACAGATAATGGAAAGGGATATGCATTAAAAAGAGGAGGCCGACAGAGGGGAGCACCTGGAAAAGGAGGGACTGGGCTGGCGGTGAGAAGTCCCATCTCCAGAGATCAGTGGAGCCACTTCTTACCTGAGCACCCTTCACTCTCCTCCCTGCGCCTGCAGGGACAAGGTGTGTCATCCGTGCCTTTAGGTTGTGCAAGAAGAAAGCCAGCGTTTCTTACGCTCAGTAACCCTGCCCTCAGGGTGTGTTGACAAACACGAGTTCCCCACCCTGAGAAAGAATCCGAGACCCTCATTGGTGGCTGGGATGGGAAGGAGTCTCTGTGCAACCAAGATAAAAACCTCAGTTCTGATTTTGGCCTGGAGGTCAAATCCCCCCTGGTATTAGCTACAACAATCAAGGCTTAACTAAAAGACTGCGCACAAAGACCACTAGGGGGTGCACCAAGAAAGCATAACAAAATGCGGAGACAAAGAAACAGGACAAAATTGTCAATGGAAGATATAGAGTTCAGAACGAAAGGGATATGCATTAAAAAGAGGAGGCCGACAGAGGGGAGCACCTGGAAAAGGAGGGACTGGGCTGGCGGTGAGAAGTCCCATCTCCAGAGATCAGTGGAGCCACTTCTTACCTGAGCACCCTTCACTCTCCTCCCTGCGCCTGCAGGGACAAGGTGTGTCATCCGTGCCTTTAGGTTGTGCAAGAAAAAAGCCAGCGTTTCTTACGCTCAGTAACCCTGCCCTCAGGGTGTGTTGACAAACACGAGTTCCCCACCCTGAGAAAGAATCCGAGACCCTCATTGGTGGCTGGGATGGGAAGGAGTCTCTGTGCAACCAAGATAAAAACCTCAGTTCTGAACTCTGTCTTGAGTCTTTGAACACTGACTGGCTTTAACTTATTAAACGCTATGGAGACATGACTATGTGTCAGACACCCGCCCTACCAGACCTTACAGCTCTTCTGGGGGGTCCCTACAGCTGCAAAGGTAAGATGCCGTCCTCTCCAAGGCACATACTGTTGGGCTTTGGGCTAAAACTTGATAGGAAAGGTGAAAGGCTGCCACCTTGACACAGATTTGGTGGAAAATGTGGTCCAGAACTCCTTTGCCCTAGTTTCTTTTGAACTCTTTCCAGTTCATTCTGCGCCCCATCCCCGGGTGATGGGCTGTGGGATTCAGCCCACAGCAGGGCGATGATGATCTTCACGGCTTGTCTTTCCTGAGGGTTATGAGCGCCGTGAAAGTGTCTCTACCACATTTCAGGCTGGTTTCAAAGTCCTGTGGGTGCCTTAGTTAGGAGGAAACCAGGGGCCTGATGCACGAATTCATGCACAGGTGGGCTCCAGCCGCCTGCCCTGATTGGGGCCTATCAGGGGAGGGGATGTGGGAGGTTGGCCGGCTGATCTCACCACTGGTCGAACTCCCGGTGGAGGAGACAATTTGCATATTAGCCTTTTATTATATAGGACTAGAGGCCCGGTGCACAAAAATTTGTGCACTAGGGGGGACGGGGTCCCTCAGCCCAGCCTGTGCCCTCTCGCAGTCTGGGACCCCTCGGGGGATGACCACCTGCTGGCTTAGGCCCACTCCCTGGGGTTGGGGGTGAATGAGGAGAC
>NW_006292604.1:2755833-2757329 GCF_000327345.1 Myotis davidii | reverse complement strand
TGGGGGGGGGAGGGCGGATTCTTCTGGTCCTTTCTATATGTGTGATCTTTGCGGTCCTCCTAGAACAGGCATCTGTTTCCTCCACAATCAATATGACCTCAGGAGGAGAGAGGCTGCCTCTCTTCCAAGGATGGAAACAGGAAGCTTTCTCCTCTCCTTCCCACAGTGGCTCCTCCCCCTACATGCTCTAAGCTATTTCAGATGAGTGAGAGAGGAGGGCCACCCGCTCGCAGCTTGAATGCTGCTTGGCTAGGATGATGTTTGTGTGATTTTGGTGACCAGGAGGCATTACCATGTTTCTTTTTTATTAGACAGGATGCCCTGGGTAACCTTTATCCACTGACATCATTCAGGTAAAGGGGATCCCTCCCAGGGATGTGTCACCAACATGTGCCACCCAGAGACAGGTATCACTGGTGATAGATCAGAGTACAGTACAGTCCCTGGGACTTCAGCTTCCACCTCCTTCCTCTGACATCACCCCTGCCTCCGCCCGTAGCCTGGAATGCGTCCCCAAGCCCCGGTGAACTACCACAGCCTCCCAGTATTCTCCCAGGGACTACATTGCAGAAAACCTGGTTTTGCCTCTTTTTTCCACCTCCTCTTCCTCCTCTCATCCCTACTCCTCCTCCCCTCTTTTCTAGGTTGTTAACTGCAATTCCCAGTACACCACTGCGATAAAGACATTGGTCTTTGCTCCTTTGTAAGTGAGAGCAAAATGGAATTGCTTCACACTCACAACAGACTCCCTCCCCACCTTTTCAGAACCTCTGGGCGAGGGGGAAAGAACTGTTCTGAAAGTGCTTTGTTCTGTGGTAATAGTTATACATGCTGACAATGAAATAGTAAAACAACACAATGTCATTGTGGTCGGCTTTGGCTAACGGGTTGGATGACGTGTGTGGGCCACTTGAGCCCTGGACTTTGTCATTCTCACCCAGAGAACAAAGTGGTCAGGTGGCCTAAATGACAGATACTTTCAGGTAAACATTCTCTTTATTTCTTTTAAATAAAAAAAAGAGTTCATCTTCATGGGAGTTATTTCTTAAAATGCTTGGAGGGTGTGCATAAGAGGAAGAAGACTGGGGTGGGGGTTCCCTTTCTTTCTTCACCTACTCCAGTAACTGAACTGGATCTTTCCTGCCCTGTGTTAACTGCAGTGATGGTTGCCATGGAGCTGGGGCGGTTGAGAGGGGTTCAGGTGGAGATAGAACAGGAGGAGGAGACAGAGGAGCCCTGAGACCAGAGCGGCGCCCCAGGAGGTGCACACGGGTCGACCAGAAGCCTGTTTCCAAACATGAGGGCGGCCTTTTCTCCCTGGCACCTGCTCTGAGGTGGAGTCCTCCAACCCATCCTGTCCTTTGTGTTTTCAGGCAGAACATCTCACCAGCTGCTACTGGGGCGGGAGCAGCAACGCGCTGGACCGGCACGACCCCAGCCTGCCTTACCTGGAGCAGTACCGCATTGACTTCGAGCAGTTCAAGGGTGTTTGCTCT
>NW_006292604.1:2720638-2755817 GCF_000327345.1 Myotis davidii | reverse complement strand
TTCCCTGGGCCTGTGGAGCTCACTCCGACGTGCTGGCCTCCCGCTTGTTCCAGTTACTAGATGAAAACGGAGACTCTCTAATTAACTTCCGAGAGTTTGTCTCTGGGCTGAGTAAGGATGTGATGTGGCTGCATGATCTGGGAGGGCACGGCGGGTAGTAACGCCCGGGTGCGGGGTGCGCAGTGCTGGCTGGCCCCAGGGTCACAGCCCTCACTGCCTCAGAAGATTGGGGGTAGAGGGCAGAGCGGCACATTCTAGGGCTTGCAAACCGATTGTAAAACTCATTTTGAGCTCACGGATATACTATATTATCAAATCATTGTCTTCGACATTAGATAGGTCCCACCACTAGTTAAAAAAAAAAAATCAGAGAATTCGCAAGACAATAAAATGCCAACCTCAACACTGAAACCACAGACTGTGATAACTTTACAGGAGAAAAGGAGTGTTTGGGCAGATTGCTTTTCTTTGACCAAAAAAATATATATAATTTTTTTATTATATATGAAATGTTTCATTAAGTTTCAAAGAAGCATTTCATGATGTTTTTAATAAAGGCCGGAGAGAAGCACACAGCTCCGCAGTCTGCAGGGCAGCCTTTTCTCTCTTTAGCGAGGAGTTAACAGGGAGGAACGACCAGGGCTCACAAGAAGGCACACCCACCCCTCACCAGCAGCGTGTGGTTTCTGCCTGGCAGCCTTGCTGTCTGACCTGCTCACTGCCCTCTATCCTAGTGGACTCTCCTTCACTTGGCATTGAGGGGAAAGGCCACCTCGTAGTTGAGCTTGGCCGACAGATATGAGTTGTGGGTGTAGCAGGCATTGTCAGGCTGCCAGAATGAGATAAGAAAGAAAAATGTTCTTTTCCTAATTGTGCCACTTGGTGACCTTGGGCCACATACTTTAAAAGGACATGCCCGGGAAGGATGAAGGTGGCAGGCACAGAGACAATGATGGTTCTAAAAAGTGCCCTGAATCTTTCAGAATAGTGATTGGAAGGCCACAGAAAGCTGGTGGTCTTTAAAAAGGCGAAGAGGTGTAGATAAGGTCCTCTTAGGTAAGAAAAAATTACTTGTGTTAAGTACTCAAAAATATGGGGACGTGGAGGAACTGGCCTTGGTGAAGGGCAGGCACTGTTCTGATGCTGTGGACTTTGTCCTTAATCACTGCATCCAGACAGCAGCCCTTTGAGGTCATAGCAGTATGATGTCTAGCATTTACACAGCATTGACTCTGAGCCAGGCATTGCCCTCACGCTTCGTGTGCATTCCCTGTGCTAACGGACACGGCAAAGCTGTAGTTCAAACCCAGGCCTCCTGGAGGCACAGTGTGTGCTGTTACTATTACTACCATGTGCTTATTAGTAGATTTCTCATTTTCAGTTAAAGAAATGGAAGCTCAGAGAACATAAGTAACTTCTGGGACATTTATCTGTTATTGAACTAAACTGGACGCACAGTTAGCACACGCTGGGCCCAGGGTTCATATGAGTGCGGTCTCAAAAGCTCATTTTTTCCTAATTACTCCATGCCAAAGACAGCAAACACGATGTGTTCTTTGTTTTGTTTTTTAGTGAAGAAGGAGTTATTAATTTTTAAGTACACATAGAATACACTTAGGTATTCGGCTTTTTAAAAAAGTAAGAGAAAATCCGGACAAGGCTAAGGACCCCTTTGACCCTACCCCAACTTACTGTTATATTGGTGTCTATGAAAAAGGGTTGTTCTTTTTAAAATTATCTTTTAACAGGAACAAGGAAGAGGAAAAAGAGAGGTTCTGCATATAGAATGTGATAGAGATAAGTAGAAATATTTAATTTACTTAGTGAGTCAACTCCAATAAGAAAAATACTTTACAAAATCATCAGTAAAGGAGAGTCCAAAAGAGAGAAAATGTGGAAAAGAATACGTAAGCCTCTTAAAATGCAGGGAGTTCTTGAGCAGAGCCAAGTCACCGCCCAGATGACTGGGAGAATTCTGAGCTGTTGTTGGGCACATGGGTCAGGTACAGTGATCGAGACAGACAAGTTGGCCAGAAAAGCGAAATTCTGTTCAACTTTTTAAAAATATGAAAGTTGCTGAAGATGGATCTGTAATTTTAATATCAATCCCCAGAAAGATTCTTCTAGAAATCTGGACAAATAAATGGTCTATAATGAAATTACAAATAAGGGATTGCTATCAGCAGCCATGAATTAGCTGTATCTCCTTCTCCAGTTGTGTTGCCAAGAGGTAAGAGTCTCTAAACACATCACAGATGCCATGACGCAGCTGGTCATTGGACAGATTACAAAATCCGCCATTATCTAGAGCCCTCTGCCACTGGAAAAAGTTACCTCCAAAGCTAGTCAGTCAAAGAAGTAACTAGGTGTACCTCATTGTGAATGGAGAAGGTGGAAGCATCTGGAAGTCGGTGATTACGTGGCTGAACACTGGCCCCAAAGTGCAATGTTGAATGAGTCAGTTTCAACTGAGCGTTCTCTAGTACTTTGGGCTCGGTGTGGACCTCTGATTGTTTCCTGCCTGACTCTCCCAAGGTCACAGACTAAGTACAAAGGATTTGAAACCAGGAATCCTGGTTCCAGAGCTCTTGACCCAAACATGCCCTGGCCAGACCTTCTGTGACCTCAAGTCTTGGTTTCAACTTGTAAAAAGTGGACTTTTCCGGGGAATGCTAAGCCTGGAGGAGTTTCTAACACACGTGCATTTCATGTTGGTGTTTTGGAATTCTAGGTGCTGCCTGCCATGGGGACCTCACAGAGAAACTCAAACTCCTGTACAAAATGCATGTCTTGCCTGGTAAGTGAACCACACACAGCAGTACATGCACGTAACCATGACCTGTTTGCCTCTTTTCGATACACGAAATCACTCGCTGGTCACTAAGAATGAACCGAATAATGTCGCTCTACGTAACTTCCCGAGTCGGCTCCTTGAGTCTGCAGTCATTTGCCTGTCAGAGTGTGAGTTGTGTTGACAGCAAAGAGCAGTCTCTGCGAGAGAAAGAATAACTAGCATTTGGCAGCACATGAAATTCCAGAGACTCTGAGATGCCGAAGCGAGGGGCAGTAGTTCTAGCCCTGACAGAAACAAGTAGGAAAGATGGATGAGAATGTAAGTTTTAAACAACGATGGCCTCCAGCTGGGATCTATCTAACAAAACAATTAGAGAAAGAGTTGGCGCTAGGATAGAGACACGGTAAAACTTTAGGTTGTGACCCTCCCCCACCTGGGTACCATTAGTGCCTCATCCTGTCCTGGTCACTTCTTTAACGAGTACAGCACAGGGTCAGCAGTCGTGGCCCTGCCTGTGTGAGAATGACCTTTCCCGCCCTCTCCAGAGCCATCCTCTGATCAAGATGAGCCAGATTCTGCTTTTGAAGCCACTCAGTATTTCTTTGAAGATATCACCCCAGAATGCACACATGGTAAGTGGCTTTTTTCACCAGGGTACTATATTTCTCTTCCACAGAGCCCTCCGCCACTGGAAAAAGTTACCTCCAAAGCTAGTCAGTCAAAGAAGTAACTGGGTGTACCGGTTAATAATGGCAGATTTTGTAATCGAAGAAAACACAATTTCAAGAGAAACATCAAAAGTGCTTTATTCAAAGTAATGTCCATCACTAGCTACACATTTCCCCCATCTTTCAGGTAATTTGTGGATACCGTCCCAATAGAACTTTTCTTGTTTTGAGGCAAACCATTCAGATACCCAATTTTCCACTTCTTCGTACATTTTGAAATGCTGCTCAGAAAGTACATGTGCCATGGATCGGAACAAGTGGGAATCTGAAGGAGCAAGGTCTGGTGAAAACAGCGGGTGGGTTAATACTTCCCAGGCAAGAGCTTTTAACGTGTCTTTAACTGGTTTTAAAGTGTGTGATGGTGCGTTATCGTGAAGCAAGGTGCGCTATCGTGAAGCAAAATTACTTTGTGTGTCTTCTGGCACATTCTGTTCATTTCACGATCAAAGTGTGGTTCAAATTGACTATTTGTTGTCCATAGCGATCAGTATGAACGGTTTCACCTGGTTTTAGAAGCTCATAGTACCCCACACCTTTCTGATCCCACCAAACACCGAGCATTGTCTTCTTTCCGAAGTGATTTGGCCTTGCAGTCGATGTTGATGGTTGACCTGGATCAACCCATGATTTTGTGCATTTGGGATTCTCAAAATGAGTCCACTTTTCATCACCAGTCACAATTCAATGCAAAAAAGACTTCCTTTCATGCTGTTAAAGCAACATTTTACTGGCATTCGCAAGTATCTTGAGATGGAGCATGTTCACCATAAGCTTCCTGAAGTGTTCAGCAGCACTTTTCTTCAAAAGAAAGTAATGAATTAAAACTTCCCACAAATGCTCTTTTTTTTTGGCACCAAATTGAACATTTTTAAGTGTAAAAATATCTATGATATTAACACCTTCAGCAAATTTGACATATGAAGTTTTAAAGCTTGTTGTCAATACAACAAAATAGCATACATGCATACATATCAAATCGCGTATATATCAACATATGTGTAACTCCATCTAGTGAAAAAAATCCACATTATTAACTGGTACAACTAGTATATGGCTATGCTTGCTTGATATATTACTTGATAAGATTTTTGAATTTGGGCAACTATTGGGGGGCAGGTACTTCAGCCCACTGAAGGGATCATGGGCCTCATGTCCACTAGCTTAGAGAAGACACGTCCGCCAGGCTGTGCACTCTGCTCCCCTCTCCCTGTCGGGTCAGGCTCAGTAAGCTCGTCATGCTGTTACTATGCTGCTGTCCACAATCTGGACAAGCATTATATGAGAAAGTGTTCTCTCAGATCCGCCTTTGCTCTGTGATAGATGTCTGCAAATTCCAGCCTGTGGGGCCAGATCTGGCCCACGGCCTGTTTGTACAGCCTGTGCACAGAATGCTTCTGACATTTTTAAATGGTTTAAAAAAATCACAAGTAATCTTTCATGACATGGGAAAATTATATCAAATTTAAACTTTAGTGCCTAGAAATAAAGTTTTTTTGGAACACAGCCAAGCTATTATTCATTTGTATGATGTCCATGGCTGCTTTCATGCTACAGAGGTGGACTTGGGAGCTGGGGCGGAGCCACACCACCTGCAGGGCCTCAGATAGTGGGTGGGCAAAAGTAGATTTATACTTCTGAGTCCTCGAAACACAGAGTTTATCTTTGTATTATTAGTTGTTAATTATTGCACTGTTTTTCATACGAACAACGACCTCACCCTGCATGTACTGTCTGGCCCTTTACAGAAAAAGTTTGCCTCGTGCTGCCTCTGTGGCTGTTAGGTCCACAGACACATGCTCCATCTCGTTGTGTATATCCCCAACTTATTACATTAAGTCCCATACTCTTTGTCTTGCATGATTGAGCAGCGTCTCTCAGCTTGCCGCGACAGCGGGTTCTCTGCCTTCTAATTCATCCTGCGGGCAGCTTCATGGCTTGCCCAAGTCTGACAGTAAACACGGGTCGCACCTGAGTCCTTTTGCCTCTTAAATGCTGCCATCCCAGAATAAGCACAGCTGAGACCCGCTTTTAACTGTGAGCCCTAAGTCACTGCGTAGAGGAGTGAGCCAGACCCAGACTCACTATTGTTGGCACTAGGAATTGAGGGTCAGCGCTTCGGACAGAATCTGTATGCTATTACCGAGGTGACCCCAGGCAGCCAACTCCAAAGGTACTATTGCTTTGTGTTGAAATTTTAAAAACAGATAGAACATATAAAATAAGCTAAAGATATCTTTAAAGCTTGTAATACAAAGGTAACTAATAATATCTTGAAATATTTCTTTTCAGTCCTTTTATTCATATATGTAATTATAGTCATATATATATAATTGGGATCAAACTCCCTCTGCAGTTTTATATCCTGTTGTTTTTTGTTGTTGTTTTTAAAATATATATATTTTTAAATATAAGAAATCAAATTTTATTGATTTCTTACAGAGAGGAAGGGAAAGGGATAGAGAGTTAGAAACATCGATCAGCTGCCTCCAGCACACTCCCTACTGGGTATATGCCTGCAACCAAGGTACATACCCTTGACCGGAATCGAACCTGGGACCCTCGAGTCCGCAGGCCGACGCTCTATCCATTGAGCCAAACTGGTTAGGGCGTTGTTGTTTTTTTTCACTTCAAATCCAGTAAGCATGCTACAACATCATTAAACATTCTCTAAAAACATGGTTTTAAATGGTTGTATGCTATCCATTGCCTGGGCTTATCGTACATTAGTTTGGAATACCTATACTTGTTGGCTAAATCATTTCAACTAGAAGAGGAGAGGACTTTCTCAATGACATATATAGACCGTTGTCCTCACTCTGTCTTCAAAGCCACTGGGATTGCTTCGACACTAAATGCAGTCAAGGTCAGATACCGGGCAGTCAGTCCCCTTGTGGATGGTTGAGGAAGCGCTGCAGGCCCTCCCACTGCTGACGCTGACGGAAGCTGGTGCTGTCCTCTCTCTTTTGAAGTGCCTGTGTGCTTTGTAACCTCCCGTTTCAAGAAGGGGAAAAAAAAGTTAAAAGTGCTTTCCCGGAAAGTCATATTTTCAAAATGCCAGATTATAAGTCTAAAGGAGTTTTGGAACATATAACATTTGTTTCCTTTATCAACTTGGATTTCCGTTTGTTTTTAGAAAGTGAGTTTTTGGTCTTTTGTGGGGCCTGACAGAAAATGGGGTGGTGGGTGGGAGGGGATCAAGATTCGCCTGAGCAAGCGCCACCCCTTTTCTGTCCTGAAGATGCCCTGTTGTCATCCTTTTATTTCCTTGTTGTACACTAAACCCCGGTTGTGATAAAGCATCCTGAGGGAGGTATTTCTTCACCTAGAAATAGGGTTTCATATAAATTACGGGACAGCCCGTAAAATTTGATTTCAAATAAGCAGTTGGCAGTTTGTTCAGCATGTGTGTCCCAGGCACTATTTGGGACACACATTAAAACATGATTTGTTGTTGATCTTCAAATTTAACTCAGTGCTGGGTTTTTGTTTTGTTTTGTTTTTGCTAAGTCAGACAACCCTACCTAGTGGTCTCTCTGTTTCCTACTACAAATGGATAGGTTCATTACGTAACGGTCTACTTTTTCTTCTGAATATTCCTTGGCAGTGGTTGGCTTGGATAGCAGAAGCAAGCACAGCGCAGACGATGGCTTCGTTACCGTGAGTCTGAAGCCAGACAGAGGTACAGGCTCCCTTCTATACGTTTACCTTCCTGCGGGTTGGACACTGTTTCTTGGTGTTTGAACACTTCTTCATATCTGGGTTTTAGGGAAAAGGGCAAATTCTCAAGAAAATCGTATTTATCTGAGGCTCTGGACTACAGAAAACAAGTCAAAATCAAAGAATGCAAAGGATTTACCCAAATTGAATCAGGTAAGCTCTCGACAGTTCAATTCATTCATATTAAACCTGACGACTCTGTTTCCTGGTCATAGATAAATACAGAATAAATACCCCTCAAAGGCAATGGTAGCTAGGCAGTATCTGTTTACACCTATTCTGTGCATCAAAAATATGCTCAGTTGTGAGAAAATGACCTCTCAGAGAAAATGTGAATCACAAAATATCCAATTTTTTAAATATATTGTATTGATTTTTTACAGAGAGGAAGGGAGAGGGATAGAGAGTTAGAAACATCGATGAGAGAAACATTGATCAGCTGCCTCCTGCACACCCCTTACTGGGGATGTGCCCACAACCAAGGTACATGCCCTTGACCGGAATCGAACCTGGGATCCTTCAGTCCACAGGCCGACGTTCTATCCACTTAGCCAAACTGGTTAGGGCAAAATATCCAAATTTTGAGAGTCCACACCTCATCCCAGTCATTAAAAACACAGTCAGATACTCAGAAGACCAGGCTGAGCTGTTTTCAGAGCTCTGCTCAGCTATGATGATGTCTGACATTTTTTTCTTCAAAAGCTGATGTGTAATGAGGGAGACGAAACAACACAGGCAATTAGAACACAGTATGGACGTGCTGACTTTTCCTAACGGAAAACAGATAAGCCATGTGGGTGGGGCGGGAAGGCATTTCTCTGTCCAGGGGCCCCAGCAGAGGTGTCCTGGGGGAGAGGACCTGAGCTAACCTTGGAGAAACTGACATGCCTACCCAAGGGTGTAGGTGTTAAATGACATGAGATCTGGGATTTCCCTGAGATACTTAACAAAGGATGAAAACGTAAGGAAGCAACTGTGTAGCACAGTCTTACTCTAAGGAGGGGTATGTGAAGGTTCATCATTTCATTCTTCCCGCTGTTGCTGATGTGGCAAGTTTTTAAAACTAAAAAATGGTGCCCTTTAGAGGACGCGTCAACCCCCCCATGCACAGGACTTTCCGGTGATCTTTCAGGAGCCCCAATGCCAGATGGCTTTGCAGGCCGCTTCCCTCCTGTCCGTGCTCCCCCAGGGATGGTGACATTCTCTGTGCTTCTCCACATCCCTCCCAGGGGCAGTTCATCGAGCTGTGTAAGACGATGTACAACATGTTCAGCGAGGACCCCAACGAGCAGGAGCTGTACCACGCCACGGCGGCGGTGACCAGCCTCCTGCTGGAGATCGGGGAGGTCGGCAAGCTCTTCATCACCCAGCCGGCGAAGGAGGCGGGCGGCGGGGCCTGCACCCAGGGCATCCTGGGGCTGCCCTTCTCCAGGAAAGGGCCGGGCCAGCCTTACGGGGCGGAGTCCGCCGAGTCCCACCCGGCCAGCTTGGCGGGTGACAGCGAGGAGCACTCCCTGGGAGGGCAGATGGAGGACATCAAGCTGGAGGACTCCTCGCCCCGGGACCACGGGGCCTCCTCCTCCATGCTCATCTCCGATGACGACACCAAGGACGACAGCTCCATGTCCTCGTACTCGGTGCTGAGTGCCGGCTCCCACGAGGAGGACAAGCTGCACTGCGAGGACATCGGGGAGGACACGGTGCTGGTGCGCAGCGGCCAGGGCTCCGCGGCGCTGCCCGGCAGCACCTGCCTGGACCGCGACTGGGCCATCACCTTCGAGCAGTTCCTGGCCTCCCTCCTCACGGAGCCCGCCCTGGTGAAGTACTTTGACAAGCCCGTGTGCATGATGGCCAGGATCACCAGTGCGAAGAACATCAGGATGATGGGCAAGGCCCTCCCCTCGGCCAGTGACTACGAGATCTCCGCCTTGTCTGGCTGACCCGCCTTCCCTGGGAGGGGGCGGGGGAGGAGGGGCCAGGAAAGGGTCTTTTTTATGTTCTTCTGTCTTGAGGTTTCTTTCTTCCTTTTAAATTAAATATTTATTAGTACCCGGCTCGAAACCTCGTGTTTTCATAATATAATACAATGCAAAACTGTGGGAGAAATATTTAACACCTTGCTGTAGGTATAGGACTCTCTCTTGTTGGGGGAAGGGGGATTTACCAGAATACAGTATATTCAGTGAATTCCAAAAAAAATACGAATATGTCCGTGATATGTGTGTATTATAACTTCTTAGTCTTGCTGTGGAGCTGTAGACATGGTTTAAAAAAAATAGTGCTGCTTCATGCTAAATAAGGCAGCAGCCATTTGTGTATTTGGGCTTTTTAAATAAAACCAGGGCTGTAAGGAAAAGGAGATGTTCTTAAATGGAATGGGCACTGTCAGCTGGGGTAAGTCCTAGACCACTTTGGGGAGCATTAAAACTATTTTTTAAGATTTGAAATATATTTCATAAAAAGTCCTCTATTCAAAAATTATATTCCGCAGATATTCCCCTCAAGGGGAACACATTTGAGGTTCTAAACAGTTACGAACGTGTGATTTTTATATGGTGCCAGATTAACGGTTCTATTTGGTCAATTCGGACACATTTTGCATTCAAAAAGCCAGCTATTATTTGTGTCAGCTGCCAGAACTCAGAGAAAAGGAACAGTCTTTTGTTACAGAGAATCAAAGTGGCGATGAAGGTGATTGAGGGCTCAGGATTCTTTTTTTGCAACGTGAGGGGAAATAGAATAAAAGTACTGATGCTTCTGATCCTGGATTTTCAGCTTCTTGTTTCTCATTACAAATAAAGCAAAAAATAGATAAGTAAACTTTACCATTTCCATACTCTCCGTAGATTCCACAAATTTATACCATGTATCACATACGATCATCTTTCCGATTAAATCAATGTAGAGATCACGTAAACGGGGGGAGAAAACCTGCAAGATAATGTAACTGAATGTTTTAAAGCAGAATTTGTCGCTTTATATAAAGCATAGTATGCTCTGTCTGTTTCCTGAATGGATGTGGAAATGCAGCTAGCACACCTGCACTTTGGAGTCATGCTTGTTTTTTACTTCTGTCCTCACTTCAGATGCTGGAGGTTTCCCCTGACTGTGGAATTGGTCGCCGTGGTCACGTTTCCTTTGCTTCTTCAGGATAGTCCTTTCAACGCATCCCTTTATGTTACTGTACGTTGTGTCCTTATTTTAGCTGTCGCCGTTTTGTTTTCAATTTCGTTTACAGAATGATTTTTAAACTGTCCAATGAAGTAGTGTTAACCTCAAGTAAGATCAATGTGAACAAATAAAATACATCAGATACTCAGATGTGGCTTTTATGGGCTTTTGAGTTCCTGCTTACGGCCATAACGTTCTTCTTTTAACAACATTGCAGGGGAAATTATATTAGGCAACCATTTTGACTAAATACACATTTTTACAGGCAAGTGTTTTGAGATACAGCGTGTAGTGATGTGCCTATGAAGGCAGGCATTTAAAACAAGGAAAGGAATTTTTTTAGCTACCTGGTTACTTAACTCATCCTGCATAAGTGAGTAAAGGGTGAAAATTCCTGTCCCATTCTTTTTTTTTCAGTGTTTTAAATCTTCATTATTGAAAGTATTTCATATGTTCCCTTCCCCCCTCCCCCCACCATTGACCCCTAGTAGCCTTCCCTTGCCTCCTGCCCACGCCTTCACCGCCCTTGTTTCATTAGCACACTGTAATGCCACCTTGTTTCATTATTACTAGTACCCTGTAAGACCATTTGTTATGTATTTTAAGTGAGTGACTAGCCATTTGTTTGACTTGACTCTAAGATTGTTACACATTCTTCCATCATGTGTTTCTATCTTTAAAGTCACTTAAAAGATACCTCAGGAAATAACTCTTTAAAATCCTATTCTTTCAGGTTGAGGGTGGGGGATAAGCATGTGTTTAAATGTGTCGCCCTGTCCTGGCTGGTGTTGCTCAGTGGTCAGAGCCTCAGCCCACCGGTCAAGGGCACACACCTGGGTTGCAGGTTTGATCCCCTGCCCGAGGCCCGGTTAGGGCATGTGTGGGAGGCAACCAATCTATGTGTCTCCACATTGTTTCTCTCTCTCCTCCTCCCTCTCTACCTCCCTCCCTTCCACGCTCTGAAAAGCAACAGGGGTGGGAGGAGGGTTGAATATCCTCGGGTGAGGATTAACAGAAAACTAAGTGATAAATGGGTAGCCCTATGAATGAGAGGAGCCGGAAGTCCCGTTGTCACGGAGAAGGCGCTCTAACCCTGAAAGCA
Organism: Myotis davidii; assembly: GCF_000327345.1. NCBI lineage: Eukaryota > Metazoa > Chordata > Mammalia > Chiroptera > Vespertilionidae > Myotis > Myotis davidii. The sequence goes on along the minus strand of NW_006292604.1, from coordinate 2,744,305 downwards.
TGTGTCTCCTGATGCTGTAGTGACGGTCGTTTGTGCCAGCATGTCAGGTGCTTCCAGCGTGGCAGCAGCTCACGCTCTCGGGGCTCGTGTTAGTCTGTTTGCTTTCTAGGATGCGAATGGAGGGGCCTTGAGCTTCAGACGTGACAGTCCAGCTTGGTCTCTGAGACAAGTAGGCTTGTCAGCTCATTCCTAAGGCAGGCAATGCTTTCAAAGAGCATTTTCTAAAAAGAAAAAAGATGATAAAGTTCCTGTCTAGCTTTTCACGGTTGGGTTATGTCTTTTTCGTATCTCCGTGGGTTATTCTCTTCGATTTCAATGCCTTGTGATTCACCTTCTGCGTGTGGTCACTTCCATCTAGCTCTTAGGATTTGTTTCCCGTGCTCATGATCGCTCCACCCCACGACCGGTGTGCTCCATGTCTCTGTCGGAGAGACTGGACCTGGCGTCCTGGTCAGCTCCTGTCGCAGAGCACAGCTGGCCTCAGCAGAGCAGCTTTCAGAGGAAACCGTGAAAGAGAGCACTCCCCGGGGAAAGGAGGGAACCTGGAGCCAGAGTGCTGGGCAAGTGAGTGCGTCAGGAACAGGGAGTGTTCAGTGAGTGTGGCAGGAACAGTGTGCAGGAACAGTGAGTATCCCAGTAACAGGGAGTGTGCAGGAACAGTGAGTGCGACAGGAACAGTGAGTGCAGGAACAGTGAGTGTTCAGTGAGTGCGCCAGGAACAGTGAGTGCGACAGGAACTGAGTGTTCAGTGAGTGTGCAGGAACAGTGAGTGGGGAGGAACAGTGAGTGTGGCAGGAACTGTGAGTGTGGCAGGAACAGTGAGTGTACTAGTAACAGTGAGTGTGCAGGAACAGTGAGTGTACTAGTAACAGTGAGTGTGGCAGGAATAGTGAGTGTACTAGTAACAGTGAGTGTGCAGGGACAGTGAGTATGCCAGAGAAACTGCAGACCCACCACACCCTCCCATCCAGCACGACTCTGGTCTGGTCTGGGCAGGAGGGCCATTCGCCACAGGAAGTACCGCAAGGCAGCCACAGGCAGTGAGAAGGTTCGTGTCCCAACGATGCCCTCGCCCCACATGGATACACAGGTGGGAACCCTGGCAGCGGGCAGAGGGCAGCTCCCACAGTCCAATCTCGTCACAGCAAGTAGGGAGCAGGCTAGGTTTCTCCTCCCTTTCCTGTCCCCAGAGATGTAGCAGCCTCCCAGTCTCGGGCCGGCCTGGGCCTAGTCGCTAACTACAGCTTTACCTAAACCTAGAGCTGCTTGGTCTTTTTTTTTTTTTTAATATATTTTTATTGATTTCAGAGAGGGAGAGAGAGATAGAACCATCAATGCTAAAAGAGACCATTGATGGGCTGCCTCCTGCACAGCCCCCAATGGGGATCGAGCCCGCAACCCGGGCATGTGCCCTTGACCTCCTGGTTCACAGGTCGACACACAACCACGCCAGTCAGGCAATCTGCCTTCTTAAGTCACATCTGGGCTGCTGGCCACACTCCCATCAACACCAGTGCTCTCTTCTCACACTCACACACCTTCCCTGACATGTGGAGTCAGCACTCTTAATCATTACTAATCTGATCGATGAAAGACATTTGTTTTCCTTTGAACTTCCCTCATGGCGGTGAGGCTGAGTGATTTTTGAAGTGTTTCCTGGTCCTTTAGATTTGGGATTTGTCTTCTAACTTTTGGTGTCTTGTGTTCTACAATAGTGTGCAATTTTCATGAGATCTTTTTAGGTAGATGTGGCTTCTGCTTTTTGTTTGTTTCCCTACTTCTTCAATGCCATTCTCTGTGGCAACAATGAGAGAATAACATGAAAGAGGATGAGGAGGTTATGAAGCATAATAAGTTGCTCCACCCTCACTGAAGATCAGTGACTTTTCAAATGGAAGGTAAATGTTTAAGTGATTCTTTATATTTTATTGATTTTTTTGCAGAGAGGAAGGTAGAGGGATAGAGAGTTGGAAACATCAGATGAGAGAGAAACATTGATCAGCTGCCTCCTGCACACCCCCCACTGGGAATGTGCCCACAATCCAAGGTACATGCCCTTGACTGGAATCGAACCTGGGACCCTTTAGTCCCCAGGCCGACACTCTATCCACTGAGCCAAACCTGTTAAGGCATGTTTAAGTGATTCTATATACATACATACATATATATGTATGTATATATAATTGATTTTTTACAGAGAGGAAGGGAGAGGGATAGAGAGTCAGAAACATCGATGAGAGAGAAACACCGATCAGCTGCCTCCTGCACACTCCCCACTGGGGATATGCCCGCAACCAAGGTACATGCCCTTGACCGGAATCGAACCTGGGACCCTTGAGTCCACAGGCTGATGCTCTATCCACTGAGCCAAACCAGTTAGGGCTTAAGTGATTCTTAATAGCCATTTGTAGTTGCCACAGAGCAGACCTGCTTCAAAGCCTCCAGTTCCACCTTTAAGTTGCATCTGAATTAATAGCTAATCTATTGTGTCCCACTAGGGGGTGATGTTGAGCTAAAGACCCTTCCCTGTGACAGTCAATAGATTCCTGGTAAAGTTTTGTTTCTTCATTCAAAACTGAAAAAATAAATTCCTCCATAATGCTCCGGACAACTAGAGCAGACAGGCACGGGCAGAGCTTTGAATTCAAGGGCCACTGAAATGCAGAGCCTAACAGAACCTCTGCCCAGGCAGCCCTCAGCAGAAACTGCACTTGATTCCATCGCCAACACCGAAAGCCAAGGATCAAGGAAGAAAAGATTAAATGGAAGAGAGATGGTGCCCTTCATGATGCAAACATTACCTAACATTAAATATTTCCCCAGGATTTCTTTCTGCTTAACATGTAATTTCCCCTGGTCCATGGCCTTAAGGTGGCAACATTACCCTCCCCAGCCTACAATAACACATTTCCACCAGCCAGTTTCCAGGGGCACAGAGCACCATCCTCCATGGCTTAAGGCACACCCTGCGCCTCCCATGGAGGCCAGTTTCCTCGGCTCCCCCTACAGGATGTCTAAAAGTATGACCTAAGTCAGGTCACCCTTCAACCTCAGAAAGATCGCCCTCCCCAAGGTCATGTTATCCTATGGCACACTTTTCCTTTTCTCTGCGATGGAGGCAACCTCAGTTGCTCTTTTAAAAGCTGCAATCGTGTCCTTTTGCCTGTCTGAGCCTCAGGCACTCGAGGAGTATTGGTGGACACCAATGAACTTCCTAATTCCAAGCTGACTGACTTCAGCCCAATTAGCTACAGTGAGAGCTCTGAACTCCGGTTGTAACAGCAGCCAAACGTTCTACCCACAGTATGGCAAAACCCATATTTACAGAGTAAGATTTTACTGCAGAAAGAATCTCAAAGATCTCAGTCCAAATGCCTCAATCTTGCAGAGGAGGAAACTGTGCCTCGGAATGCTGCACTCCGTTTGATGGAATAAAAGTGAATCTGGCAATTCTTCAGTTTCAAACGTATCTCATTTCCAGACATCTAAAGAAACAGCGTTGGATGCTGGAATTCCTCGGAACCTGTGTTAGGCACCCATATTAACATTCAAGTTCTCTCTTTGAGAACTGCTACCATTTCACAATGCTTTTCTACACGGCCCTGGGGGAGGCTGGCCTCAGGCAGTCTTCCCTCAGGGTGTCTGCGCCCGCTGGGTCTTAGTAGGGGCTGGACAGATGGGGGCTGGTGCCCCTTAGACTCCCTCTGTGCCCACAGGCCACCGCACCCCAGGAAACATCAGAACCATGTTACCGTGGAAATTTAAACTTCTCTGCCACTTCCCACTGTTTACAGTAAAAAGAAGCCCCTTTGTCTTTAAGTGACAGTAAAAATTGCTCAATTGGTGCCAATGATGACTATAGTTTATAATACTGTGCCGAATACAGGAAATTTGCTAAAAGACTAGATTTCGGGTGCTCTAACTACAAAATAAATACATAAAAGAGAATGGTAGCTGTGAAAAGATGAACATGTCAGTCGGCTTGACTGTTTTATAATCATTTCACTATGTATGTGAATATCAAACCATACACACACACACCCTGTGAAAAAAGGCAGAGATCTTCAGGGTGATGCTCTAACTCCAATGATTACCCAAAACCACCAGAAACCAGGGGAGAGCCATGGAACAGATTCCCCCTCGTTGCCCTCAAGATTCCCTTCCCAGAGCTGCATAAATCTATTTAAAACAGAATTATCTTTGTCACTTCCCTGCCCCGGTCCCTTGCCTGGGTAACTCCTACTCGCTCTTCAAGACTTGGATGTGTGGGCATCTTTTCCAGGAAGCTCCCAAATGCCCATAGTCAGAGTGAGGTGGCCTCGTCCCCTGCTCCCCAGTCACCTGGGTACATCGCTAACACTGCCTTTAGCATACTGTATAACAATCTCTTCATGTGTCCGTCTCCTCAGACCTTCGCACAGTGTATGCAGTGGGTGCTCAATAAAGGCATGTGGAATCAGGCATTCATTGAATCAACCATTACTCTAAGAATGTTAGGACAGCTCCACCACAAACGCCCCTTCATTCCCTACCAAGAAATACTGAACAACGAAGTTTAGCCAAGGAGAGGGTACCCCTCACAAGGTCAAGGCCCAGGAACCTGGAGCAGAGCGCAGCGCCACAGGGCAGCTTGAAGCAAACCAGACTCCCCAGAGCTGCCTCATTGTGAAACTCAGCTGGGCAAACCCTCTGGGTGCGGGAGCAACAGGTCATCCTGCAGGTCAGAGGAAACCAATGGAGAGAAAGCTTCATCTCTTGTGTGAGACTCAGGCATTTTAAAATCTGTCACCTATGTGTTTGCAACAATCATATTAACCACACAAGTAAAATATAAAAGAGAGAGCTTTTATGGCACTTTAAGCACACAGACATATTTGCACATTACAAAGCGTGCATAGCCCTAGCTGGTTTGGCTCAGTGGATAGAGCATCGGCCTGCCGACGGAAGGGTCCCTGGGTTGCAGCTCAATCCCCAGTAGGAGGCATGCAAGAAGCAGCCCATCAGTGATTCTCTCTCATCATTGATGTTTCTATCTTTCCCTCTCCCTTCCTCTTTGAAATCAGTAAAAATATATCCATATTTTTAAAAGGGGTGCACATAGCCCAGGTGTTTCTCTTCCCCCTCCTTTCCATTTTTGCTTGTCTCATTTGTTCATTTGTTGCTTTCAGTTTAATATCCCACATAGGAATGAATCCCTCTTACTGTTAATGTCAGGGCTTCATCTTTCCCAGGCCCAGGACCCACAGTTCGTCCCACAGGGGCTACCGCAGCCAGCGCACTCTGAGAAGGCCATCCGGTGCATCCCACCTTCCACGTCCTGTTGGACACAGGCCAACAGTGTTTGCAGCAATGATCGCAGACAAGACCGCTCCAAGCTGACCTCAGTTAGTCTTTGCTCCTTCCCCCGGTGTCCGGGTCACATTCACCTTTACGCTACAATCCTGGACCTTTAGCCAAAGCCTCTCTGCCAGGCATGGCGCACGACTCTGAAATGTCCATTTGTCTGGGAGATTGGGAAGAGGAGGGATGATGGAAGGAGAGGGTCCTGGACTTGGGCTCTGACCTCTGACCCGGCAACTCTTTCTTCATCCAAACGGAGGCCCAGCAGCGCCTGAGAACCAGGAACCTCAAGGCTTTTCCTCAGCCGGAATGTCTCCATTTCACCCCTGTGCCCTCCTGGCTGCTCCAAATAAAGAGCCCTGGAATCCAGGCCTGCTTCTCCCATGTGATACCTGGGTCCCAGGGTGGGCCACTACGTCAGGGGCTCAGGACGCCAGAGTGTAAGGGTCCCCCAACACCTTTCAGTAAAACCTTTATAAAGGTCAATGCTTTTGGTTCCCTACAACAACCTGCAGGTGGTCATTCAAACTTCATTAGTATAACATGCAATTGCAGTAATCACTTCCTATGCCCGTCCTACGTGCCCTGCTGTGTTATTGTGCCAAGATATTTACTAGTGGTATTTATTTAGATCCTGACAACAGCACTATAATTCTGATCATGTCCCCATTTTACAGACAGGAAGGAACATGTAAAGAGATTAAATACGTTGCCTTAGGTCACATAGGTGGCAAAGGACACATTCAAACCCAGGTCCTTGTGACATTAAATCTGCTGCTCTGAGTTAATATTACACCAAATACCTGAACTGTAATACTATAGAGATAGAGAACTCATTACCAAATAGCTTCACATTTCCTCTCAGATCACAGTGACTAGGGGAACATTTCTTACCCTTATCTAAAATTGTCAGCTTACGCATTGCACCCCTCAGCACTAGTTCTGGTCCTTAACTGTGTACGGAAGGAATGTAACCTGTGCACTGGCTCTGACTTCCAGTGCCTGAGGACAGAGATGTCCTGCTAAGCCATCTCTTCCTCTTCATTCGCTGGTCCCCACTGGGCCTCAATCCCTCTCAATCTCCTTTCCCTAGAGCTCCTGTATTACCCTCCTCACCTCTGCCACCAGCTTCCACTGAGGATGAAATGAAATAAAGTGCTTTTTAAAGTAAATGTGTAGTAATGTTTAATCTTCTCTTTGTAAGTCCCCTAGTCATGAATATAAACCAAGTGAAGGACATACATTTCATGTGATTTTTTGATAACTTTTGATGTGACTTATAGAAAAAATATGAGTATATCTAGCCATTGTACACCTTCAAAGCACTGGGAAGTATCATGTCGTAAATTTCTGGGCGCCCTATAGTGATTGAGAGTATGGGGTCAGAGAGGTCCTAAGAGCACCACTCAGTGGTTACAGGACCCAGAAAAAGTTACTTAACTCCTCTGGGCCTCGGAGTTTCCTCATCCGTGACGTGAGATAACCAGAGTACAAACCTCAGGGGGCTGCAATCAGGATGAAGTGTGTGAAATTTTGTCAAGTGCTTAGAGCAGAGTCTAGCACTTGTTAACACTGTGTAAGTATTAATGCATGCAGTGGATACATCTTTCATAGGGTCATGAGGATTTCATCAGTGCTAAGCACAAGCGTGACCTATTATTAAGAATAACCAAAAGATGCAGAATATTCATTGGGAAAGTGAAGAATTTGAGGTTCAGAAAAGTTAGTGTGTTCATACTCACACAGCTAGTTCCCTGATCACTACACAATACCCCTTAATCAGAATGGAAACGAATGTTTTCTCCTTAACATAGAACTTGCGAGTCTCTCTCTTTGGGCATCAGTCCGGTCTTATTCTGTTGGCTGGGCCAGGCCAAGAAGACCCCATTCTGCCCTCTCCCCACGGTCTCCCTACTCCCGAGGGCAGCCTGCCTGCCCACTTACACAGCAATGCGTATATGTAGGCACCTGTGCACCACTCATATGCACGGCTTTCAGACAAACCCATCTAGATCCCAACTGAGACTGCCATTCCCACTAATTGCTGTTTTAAATATTAAGCTGTAATAAGAATCATTCTATATACGACTTTTTCATATTCTGGCTAATTATTTTAGAGTAGATATTCAGATGTGGAATTATGGGATCAAACATTGTGGACAATTTTCTTGGCTCAGTGCCTAATTGTTTTCTAAAAGAATCATGTGAATGTCAAATGCCATCCTTAATACAGCATGAGTATTATAATTCTATTTTAATATTCATAACCTATAATTCTAACATTCATTATTTACTTATATTTATAGTATTTAATTTAAAATATATATGCAAATGTTTTAATAATTATAATTTTGGTAGGGACAAGGGATTGATTTATAAGGTAAAAGAGGTACACTTATTATTGATATGAAATATATCCCCCCTATTTGTAGAGTTTGTATTTCTTCTTTTACAAATTGTCTTTTCTGCCATTTGTACATTTATATATAAAATTACAACTTGATATTTCCTACTGCTGGCTGAGAGAATTATGGAAGCATATAGAACATGATTCAAATATGCAGCATTGTTATCTTTTTGATTTACTATGAAGACATTTGTTCATCATTCCTGATCGATCACAGTTGGAGCAAGGACAGTTGTAAATGTTCTCAATTTTAAAAGAGGAAAATGGGAATTTAGTGCATTAGGAACTTGCTGCCCTTCCTTAGCTACGTCATGGAAGACCCGCTACCCTTTCCCACACTGACCTATTCTTTACCTCCTCCCTTCTTTGTGCCAGAAGAGCAGAAGTCTGACCCTTTGGGGACACCACCCTCTCCCCTACTGTTCTCTCCAACCTGAGGCAAACTTTCGCCTACTTCCCAGCGCCTCTCCCAGAGCTGGCAGGCCCCTTGGAATCAGAACTATTTTCAGAGTCTTAAATCCTGAGAACTCTCCTGAGGCTTCTGACTTCTGCTTCTTCTTGGACCCCGAGAACGGGCCTTGTGCCCAGCCTCTCAGGTGCTCAGTCACCACCGACCTACACTGGCTCCTGGAGAAGTCTCTTACCCACCACACCTGTTAGTAACCCAGCGGCTCTTGCTGGCTCTCTTCTCACAGTCTCAAATATAACCGTCCCCTCTCCTAACTTGTCCTTACCTGCTTTGGACTACGACATTTCCTACTTTCTAGCAGATGTACTCCTCATATTCCCTCCCCTTCTAATATATATATCAGAGAGGGAGAGAGAGGGAGAGAGAATCATTGATCGGCTGCCTCCTGCACGCCCCACACTGGGTTTGGAGCCCGCAACCCTGACATGTGCCCTGACCAGGAATCTTGGTCCATAGGTCGATGCTCAACCACTGAGCCATCTGGCCCGGCAATAAAACAACCTTTAATTTACTCTGCTTCTCCTTCTTTTTTGTGTCCAAATCCAAAAATTCCACTTACTTGCCTCCAGGGCTCTTTATTCCAACAGGTGTTTGTGGAGGAGAAACTCTAGTCTCCTCCTCACTCCCTCCAGCCCGACCTCCCGGGAAGCCCCTGAGGACTGGCTCCTCGCACAGGACACAACCTGTTCTTAGAGAGGACGGGGTGGGGTTCGGGGGGGGGGTGTTACTCTCTGGGGCAGTACCTTATGCTCCTCCTGCTGGGGGACCAGAAGAATACGTGCCCGCACAAATACATCTGTGACGAACACGGTTACAATGTTGAATTTGTCACTCCAGGTACATTAGCAGCAGGACTTCTCACCTGGGGTGGCTCTGGAACCACATCCTAGGAGTGCAGTGACTGGCCCAGGGTCACAGGGGGGTCACCTGCAGCAGAGCTGCACCTGGAGCCCAGCGGCCTGCGTTGGCCTTTCCACTCACCCTCCTAAGAAATGAAAAGGAGCAAGCGACACCTCACGTGGTGTAGCACTTTAGCAGTTTACCAGCTGCTTTCTATATGTCTATCTCATTGGACAGCCTCCTGCAAAAAATAAATTAATTAACTAAATAAAAAATGCTCAAACGAAAATTTATTTGAAAAGTTCAGTGTTCCTGGTCTCTGCCTGGGATTTTTCCAGGTCTGGATTTGGTGGTTAGAGAGGACAAAGGAGGATGCGGTTCTAGTAAAAGGGAAGCCTAGATGGTGCCTGCAAAGGCCCTGGGGTCCCCCTCCTGCCTCGGACAGCCCCAGATCCTCAGGACCTTGTACCAGAACCACTGAGATTGCGCTGATTTCGGGGGTGGGGGGAGGCAGCTGCTCCCTGCCCAGCCCTGGGGCGCAGTCAAAGGCTGACAGAAGCCACGGAGGGTGCCAGCTACCTGTGCGCCTTAAGAGCCGCGCGCGGGGCGCAGACCACCAGGCGCGCTCTGAGTGCTCTCTGGGTGAAGGGAGGCTCCCCAGAAGCCGACGGTGCACGCGGGTGGGAGGGTCTCAGCGCCCCAGGGCCCGCCCCGCAGGTCCCAAGCCCGGGTCTTTCGAGATCTGGCGTGGCTCAGCCCGGAGCTGCGGCTACATAAGTCCCCCACCGAGGGCAGGGCGCGCGCGCTGCCAGCCCGGGCGCAGGGGGTGTTCCTTGGGAGAAGGTGGGGAGGGAGGCACTGCCCGACCCGGCCCCACTCCTGCGCTCCTCCTCCCGCTGTGCCCGCCGGGACCACCAGGCTGCCAGCCGCCCGGCTCCCCAGGGCTGAGAGCGGGTTGCTGCCCGAGCGGACGGGAGGAAAGGGGCAGAGAGAACTTAACTTCCACCTGCCGGACGGCAGCCTTCTCCTCGGCGCCAGCGCCTCGCTCCGCAATCTGAGCGAGGATGGAGGGCGCGACAGCCGCCGAGGCGCATCCCACCATGGGGGTCAAGATCTTCTCAGCCGGACTGGCGGCCTGTGTGGCGGATGTGATCACCTTCCCGCTGGACACGGCCAAAGTCCGGCAACAGGTAGGGAGCGAGATGGGGAGGGGGTGCATCTCAGGCAGAGAGAGCTGATTCCGGCGTGGATTTACCTGAGCAAAGGGAGGTAGGGCAGGTGGCCACCTTCCGCACCAGTTTGGCCTTGTCACAGGACTGGGTGCATTAGGGTGGGAAACCGGAACCTTTCCAAGATTAACTGCAAAATCACAAGGGCCACGGAGAATGAGTATTATCTAACCCAGCGGTTCTCAACCTGTGGGTCGCGACCCCTTTAGGGGTCGAACGACCCTTTCACAGGGGTCGCCTAAATACATCCTGCATATCAGATATTTACATTACGATTCATAACAGTAGCAACATTACAGTTATGAAGTAGCAACGAAAATAATTTTATGGATGGGGGTCACCACAACAGGAGGAACTGTATTAAAGCGTCGCGGCATTAGGAAGGTTGAGCACCACTGACTAATCCCAAATGCTAGGAGGGCACTACGTGTTCTCAGAGCGAAGCATGCCAGCCCTCTCTTTCTGCTTCCATCCTTTCAGAGAGGAAGGGAGAGGGAGAGAGAGAGAAACATCAGTGATGAGGGAGAATCATTGATCAGCTGCCTCCTGCATGCCCCACACTGGGGAGCCAGCCCTCAACCTGGGCAGGTGTCCTGACTAGGAATCCAGCCGTGACCTGGTTCATAGGTGGATGCTCAACACTGAGCCACATGGCAGGGGTCTTCTTCCATTTTTGATTCCATGGGGCATCTTCCCAGCCTGCCTTCTGGAGCGTTCATGGGGGAGGGAGGGGTTAGGATTGGGGAAGGCGAATGTTCAAAAGTACATTGTTGCCGGTCTTGCTCCATAAGGATATAGTGGTAGCTTTTAGATAAACAGAGAAATAGAAAGACAGACAGATAAATGGACAGCTAGGGGAGCTGTCGCTGGGAAGGGAAAAGGAATTGCAAATAGGAACACTGGAGAGAGTCTTGGCTTAAGGTCTCTCCACAGAGGACAGCCTGACACCATCCTTTGCCATTTCTCACCGGGTAGGATCCCCTGTTCAATCCACCTTCCCTTTGACCCTTCCTTTCTCGTTCCCAGATTCAAGGTGAAAGCCCGAACTCCGGTGCCCCTAAGTATAAAGGCGTCCTGAGAACAGTCATCACTGTGGCAAAAACGGAAGGGCCCCTGAAGCTCTACAACGGACTGCCTGCTGGCCTGCAGCGGCAAATCAGTTCTGCCTCTCTCAGGATCGGGCTCTATGACACCGCCCGGGAGTACTTCACCGAGGGCAGAGAAAGTAAGCGACCAGCATTCCTGGGCCCACAGCCAGACATGCGCTGTGCCCAGCTCTGTTCAGAACTGTTCCCCGCAGGGTAGGGGTCTTCAGAACAAACTGGCAAGCAAACCTCAGTATCTGAACCAGTGCCTCCCCCCAGTTAGGAAAAGACTGAAAAAAACAAACAAAAACTAAATATAGGAAACAACTTAGCCACTGTTTAAATAGGCATTGTTTTTTCTTTTTCCTTGAAAATCCTCATTTTTTAAAAGAATTTCAGCTTTGAAGTCTTCTTGCCCCACTAATGATTTAGCATGTATGTAGTGCATGGCCCACACATGCATAGGTATTAGGGAAGTAGAAAAGATATAAAGATACAATAATACTAACCACTAAAATTAAAAAGACATGTAGTTGCATTCTGGGTCTTGATGGTTTTTTCATTTTGCTTGATTTTTTTCTTCCTTGTGGATTTCAACAGCTAGTTTAGGAGGCAAGATCTTAGCTGGGCTGACGACTGGAGGAGTGTCTGTGTTCATTGGCCAACCCACAGAGGTCGCGAAGGTCAGACTTCAGGCGCAGAGCCATCTCTATGGTCCGAAACCTCGCTACACTGGGACTTACAATGCTTACAGAATTATAGTAACAACTGAAGGCTTGACGGGCCTTTGGAAAGGTAACTAATTCCGAGGTGGATTTTTAAAATCATTAAAACACACATATCCAATTAGCACCTTATCATATAAGGGAGCTATTAAACATTTTCTTTTTTATCTCCTCAGGAACTACTCCTAATTTGGCAAGAAATGTCACCATCAATTGTACAGAGCTAGTAGCGTACGACATAATGAAGGACACCCTTGTGAAAAATGAAATCCTTGCAGGTAACCTCCCATGTGACGTAACAAACAGGACTGCACATTTACAATTTCATCTTGGAGCTTCTCTTGCCACATTCTACTGAATCCCTTAATTGTAATAGTTTGAAGTACTTTTGAACACACATATATATAACTTTTGAGGAGCAGAAAAAGACTAAAGCCCTAAGTTTTAAAAGTTTCATTGCAACAAATTTTTGCAATGAAACCAAAATGCAACTATATTCTTATGTCAGCATGACTCTCATTTAATACAAATGGGACTTTTGTTAGCATCTTATTCTTATATAGCAGGATTTGGGCAGTGAGTTCATTCTGTACTGTATCCAAATGAGCTAGTTACATGAGTTCATCAGCAGTTTCATCCAAATGTAGAGCCATCAAATAGCTTCCTAAAGTTAATATTCTAACAGGTTCTCAAGACATTGAGGTTCTCCTTGGACAATGACTTTAATAAACAAGTATCTGATGCCTGTGTACCAGGCATTATGCCAGACCCTAAAGGCACAGAGAAAACTGACAGGATATTTTCCTAAAACACAATCCACTATGCTATGCATGTACTATTTGCCACCGTTTTCCATTATAAGTATAATCTTCTTTATTGTATTTATTTCTAAGGCGTCCTGTGTTGACTTCCAGGTTTACAGTGGTCTGATAACTAAATACTAGTAGCCCTTCCCTAAAGTCTGATGTTGACTTGTTCCATTGATCCATTTTAGATGACGTACCCTGCCACTTTATGTCGGCTGTTTTTGCTGGGTTTTGTGCAACGCTTCTGTCTTCGCCAATGGATGTAGTGAAAACCAGATTTGTAAATTCCACACCAGGACAGTACAAGAGTGCGCACAACTGCGCAATGACAATGTTCATTAAGGAAGGACCATCAGCTTTTTTCAAAGGGTAGGTTATGATCATCCGTATCTATAATGATGTGCTTAGGCTATCTACGCACTTCGGAACACTGTCTCAGCTAAACAATTGATGTAGCTGAGCAGACATAGTCTACTATGCAGTATAATTAGTGTTTCCTTTTCCTTGCCATAGGCTTCTCTCATCTACCAATTCCACTGTGCAGGAAAATTAAAATTAATTTTCTCAACCTTGATCAGAGGCTTATTCGACATAAGTAATTGGTCCCAATCTATTAAAAATGTATAGACAGTATTTTGCCTTCTCTGGGAAGAACTACAAAGCAAAGAAAAAGCATAATAGAGGACTTTGAGAAAACAGTATTTGCTTTTTTCAATTTAATGGACTGTGGCTTAGATTGTATTAAAACAAAACTATAGAAAAATCACTGACATTGATCTAGAAAAGTGATGCAAACCACTCACCTAGAAATGTATTATACAGTGGATCACATTTCCATAAAGCAATATTATATTGTATTGGAAATGACCTTCCTAAGAAAATTATTATCAACTAATTTATGGATATATTCAACAAGGATTATACCAGTGGTAAAATAACAAAATTCTATAAACCTTAAATATTGTAAGGCAATGTCTTAAACCTAATAAGATAAACATAAATTCACTATACACACTATACAAAAGGTTCCATTTCACCATGTTTATGATACATTGATACAAATGAAATACATTATAAAATTAACTTTAAATGGATATGCCAGTTATTCACATCAGCCATTAAACAATAATTTTTTCAAATTTAAAACCTTTGGGGGGACTACATGTTACAACAAGGATGAATCCTGAAAATGTAATGCTAAATAAAATGAGTTAGACACAGAAAGATAAATATTATATGATTCTACTTATCTGAGGTACCTACAGTAGTCAAATTTATAGAGACAGAAAGAGGACTATAGTTACCTGGAGCTGAGAGGAATATAGAGTGGGGAGCTTTTATTTATTTATTTTTTTTGTCCTCACCCAAGAACGGTTTCCTCTCATATGCTCCTTCACTGGGGTTTGAACCCACAGCCTAAGTATGTGCCCTGGTCTGGAATGGAACTTGCGAACCTTTGGTGCACAGGATGATGCTCCAACTGAGCCACACTGGCCAGGGCAATGAGCTACTTTTCAATGGGTTCAGAGTTTCTGTTTGGGTTGACAAAAAAGTTGTGGAGATGGATAATGATGATGGTTGCATACAAAGTGAATGTATTTACTGCTGCTGAATCATACACTTAAAATGGTTAATAAATTTGTTAAGCATACTTTATACCTTAATTAAAACATATATACACACATCCAAGAGTCAGGAGAAATAAATTAAGAGACCTCTCCAAAAATCTTTGGGGATGACATCTGTAGGCCAGATCACTTAAACAAATATTCTAGCTCTTTGCTTGGGTTAGTTTTATTTGTTTGTTTTTATTGATTTCAGAAAGGAAGGGAGAGAGAGTAACATCAATGATCAGAGAGAATCATTGTTTGGCTGCATCCAGCACATCTTACTAGGGATCCAAACCTGCAACCCGGGCATGTGTTCTGACCAGGAACCAAACCCATGACCTTCTGGTTCATAGGCTGATGCTCAACCACTAAGCCACACTTTTAAAAAAATTTATTCAAGGCAGATTTAACTGATGACATCTTCTCTTGGAATATTTCATTGCTGCAAACAGGCATTCAAAATCAATGATTTGTTCTGCACAGTTTGGCAGAATTCTTAAAAAAGAGCAACAACCAAAAAAGAAAAACCAAAAAAAACCCCCTAGACATGGGGCAGTCTCTCTAAGGATAAGAATTGCCAAAATCTACACAGCACTAATTTCTCGACTCTAGAAAATGGTCTTTGCTTCCTCCTCTTACTTCATTTTTCAATCGTTTCCTAATAACAAAACAAAACTTTCCCCTCCCCTCCGAAAAGAAGGAAAGGCTATGAAAAAGGAAGAGACAAGCTTTGGTTTGGTGGGGATGTATTTATATCGCTGTTTTGAAGCAGTATAGGCGAAAAAATAGATGACACTTTATTTTAGGCAGCAGATAAAAGAACAGGTACTTTTAAGCATCTTCATTTGAGAAGTGAGGCAACATGAAAAGCAAAAGCTGCCTGTATTATAATAGCTTTGAGAATGTCAAGCAAACTAACACACCAGTAACGTGCACTTTTCCAGGTTACTACCTTCCTTCTTGCGACTGGCATCCTGGAACGTCATTATGTACGTGTGCTTTGAGAAGCTGAAACGGGAGTTGATGAAGTCAGGACAGCCCGCGGACGGCGCCACATGAGTGTCTTCAGGAAAAGGCTGGGACATACCAGTGGGAGCCTTTGCCAACTGGATGATTAAAAAACAAGCAAAAAACTATTCCCATTATTTCAGCCTAAAAAGATAAAGGAATTCTGGTAGAGTAGAAAATTGTCAACTATTCTCCCACTCTCCCCCAAATGAAAACTAATACCGTTTATTTCTTGTGACTTTTATTCTGTTTTAAGGAGGGGAAAGCAAGACATTAAGGACTCACTCTGGCAAATGTAATGTCCAGATAAGTTACTGCATTTGATTTACCATTGTGTGTGTGTGTGTGTGTGTGTGTGCATGGAGAAGGGAGGTGGTTTATGATTGAATATGAGAAACTTGAACATCTTAATTATAATTCAAACTGATGAAAAAGGAACATTGAGTGAAGTGTCCTTTATATTTATAAATACTTAAAAATGAGCAGTTATAAAAGAAAATATTACTGTTTTCTTTTTATATACTAACCCAGTTGTTAGTGAATATATTCAATAAAGTATTGCTAATACCTTTTAAAGTTTGTCTTTTTGGGTCTATAGTGCATGTAAGAGTTGAAGTTCCCTACAATATTTGTGTAGAGCAACATTCCATACGAAGGTCTATAGAATCAAGAGGCACACACTTTCCTTGTTATTAGTAGAGTTTTAAAAATTTGTCTATGTTTTATGACATCTATAACAAGTTCTATGTAAGACATTATATCCATTTGGGCATTGTTATTAGAATCATGGCATCTTTCCTAGAATCACAGAATTTTAGAGCTATGAGGTAACTTTGGTTAGAGCAGCAGACTCAGGCAAAAATGGATCTTCAGGGCCTCTTCCCAGCAAAGCCAAGTTTGTCATTAAAACCTGTAGTAACCTTTTTCATGCCTACACACTGAATGCAAAAGAAGTAGGGATCCTCCCTGTGGGGGAGCTTGAAGCTTTTAGGGAAAGGATAAATGAGATTAAAAGAAGTATGAGAGCCAACTCCTTTAGCTTGTTCTTGTCTGGGAAACTTTTTATCTGTCCTTTGATTCTAAATGATAGCTTTTCTAGGCAGAGTAACCTTGACTTTCAAAATCTTGAATATTTCTTGCCAATCCCTTCTGGTCTACAAAATTTCTGTTGAGAAATCAGCTGACAGTCTTATGGGAGCTCCCATGGAGGTAACTAACCCACTTTTATCTTGCTGGTTTTAAGATTCTCTCTTTGTCTTTAACCCTTGGCATTTTAATTATGATGTGTCTTGGTGTGGGCCTCTTTGGGTTCATCTTGTTTGGGAATCTGTTTGCTTCCTGGACTTGTACATCTATTTCCTTCACCACTTAGGGAAGTTTTCTATCATTTTTTTCAAGCAGTTTTTCAATTTCTTGCTCTCTCTCTTCTCCTCCTGGCAGCCCCATGATGTGAATGTTGGTAAAACAAGGAATGGCAGCAGAAGAGCCAGGAAGCCCAAATTGTTCTTCTCCAATAACTTCTTAAATAGGTAGTTAGCAGATGAGTTAAAGTCACAAAAAAAGAATTCTGTGTATTCTGATTTACTCTACAAAAACATGGTTAAAGGATTAAAAAACCATGTTTCATTTATGTTGCAGTAACATAAATGACTTCAATAAGAGATGGGAGGATGGGAAGAGAGCAGAAGTATTAACATCAAGGCTTACAATAGTTTCAACATGTTTTTTTTATTTGCTCACAACATTCCAAACACAATGACATCATATTTCAACTATTGCTTTTACACAGAAATTAGTTGCTTTACCCAAAGTAAACAAAAATCTATTTTTTTATATTGGCAACTAGTACTTTTTCCTGCAGGGAAAGCCAGTGCTTAAATATTTGTTGGATACTTTAACAGAAATATGAAATTGCCTTATCATAATATTGTAGTACTTGGGTCTTACTTGCACTACATTTAAAATTTCTCTTGTCAAAAGTTGAAGCCAGGAAAAATACAGTTTACTTATGATTTTTTCCTCCCAGATTTTTAACAACTCCATTAATTTTCATGATTAAAATAAAAGCAGATGTTGAGAGGTTCATAAATATGAAAACGGAAATTAAGCCTCCTCAGCTTGTTCATGGAGAAGGTGGGTGGACAATTTATCCCAAGGAAATAGCTGCTTCACTAATTCAAGAAGGATAATAAGAATTATTGCTCTCCAAGCCAAACCTCTTCTCTTCAGTGCCATGACAACATGTAATCTTTCCTGCTCTGGCCACAAGTGTTCACTTTTCACACTCATGTAATGTGCAATCTTTGAGCAAGTTCTACCTCACTGAACACCAAGGGAAGAAATGTACATAAACCACTGTGAACACTGGAATAAGAATGAAGAGTACATATGTTTTCACATAGAAAAATACATACAAATTCAAGTAGCTCTTAACACAGAAAAATTCAGGATGGACCTTCTCAATAAAAGGATGGGTTTTTAAACTGTAAATGGTGCCAGTAAGACACTGATTTTTCTATCTAACTATATCACATTTAATACAAAAAAAGGTTGGTCTTGGTTCATGGATATCCCCTGATTTCTCCCATTTTTAAAGGATTGTCTTTCAGAATATATCTGAACTACAACCACTTAATTATTTTTTTAGACTATCTTGCCACTGGCACACTCTCTTCAATCTAGCACATACAACAATTCATTTCAACATTGATTCACTTTACTCATGCTAAAACAATCATAATTTTCTTGCTACTTCAGTTCTATAACTACCCTGGTAGTTATGATTACAGAAACGGGAAAGGTTCTCAACATGGATTTTAAAACTACATAAAATTCTAACATGACATATGTGGACAGCAAGGAAAAGGAGGAAGGCAGACACAATTATCCCATTTCTCTCTTCATCTATGTCGCTCTCACCTAAAAGCCAGAAGGCACATGTCACACTTTAATTTACAACCAGTGACACAGCTTGGTTTCCAGACTGTCAAACCTAAGAATCTGTGGGGGGCTTAGACCAGCTCAATATAGAGCTATCTGAAATGGTTACTGATTAGCTTAAGCAAAAAAAGAAAAAAGAACAATATCTATGCTATACAAATAGAGGTGGATTTAAAGAACATAATATTGAGGAAACTTGCTAATGACATTTATAAAAATATTATGAAAAATATTTCTTTCTCCATAGAAAGGAAAAAACTTAAACTACTTAAAAAGTTTCTCCTTTCATGCTTGAGTCATTCTTTTATTAAGATACTGACAAAGATTTAAATCAGTTCAAGATCTCAGCTGTTGAAAGATTAAATTATAAAGGTAAGTATTTTCAACATGAAAATTCAAAGACTAACAGAATTGCTTTTCATGTAATAGTAAACCCCATGATAAAAGGAACTTTAATGGTTAACACTTGATCCTTATTGGGATTTTACTACAACTAGAACTCTAGTTGGATGATAAAGCATTAAAAATATATTTAAAAAATCAAGTTAAGATATTTACAAGAAACCAATTTTTAAACTCCTGTAATACTGAATAGCTAAACTGCCATGATTGTAATAAAATGAATGCAATTTTAAAACGTTTTATCTTGTTGAGAAAATCATAATTTTAATGCATGTACTTTTAATGTGCTATACCAGCAGTCGCCAACCTTTTGGACCTCACAGACCACCAGTGGTCCGCGGACCACCGGTTGGTGACCACTGCTCCAAAGGTTTCCTTACATCACCACATCTGTTATTTTCCAATTGAATATTTTTACCACTCTTCTCTTTGGCAAGTTTGAAGAGAGGTTTGTTAATAAGCATGAACAATACTTGAAAGTCTCAGGTCTTGATAAATCACGTAAGAGCTAGTCCTTCAACACTTACTATAGACCATACTAAAGGATGTACCAACTGTCGTCATGTTTTAGATTAAATTATGTCTTTAACGGGCAGGTTTCTGTAGGACTTAAGGAGAACTTACAATCATATGAACCCATCTTCAAACTCTTTTAGTTCTGCTATGAGAACTAATGTCAAAAACATATGCAGAACAAACTATTCCCATTAGAGTAGTAACACGCTTGCTACCTTAGGAGGATAAAGCTGTACAAAATGCACAATCATCATCCTCAGGCTACTTTAGAATCCCACGAATTGCTAACTCAGAGAATATCCATACAGTTCATACATCATCATCTGGGAACACTATGGAGTAAAGCAGAGAAGCAAGATTTAACAGTAAGCAAAATAAGCCAATGATGTTTAACTGAGATTTTTATAAAGCTTTAAGCTTTCTTTTTGTTTAAGTTCAAAGACAGCTTTATTGAAACAGCAACTGTCCTTTGAATACAATCAAGATATTCTGAGCAAATACATCTCTTTTTATAAACACAGACAGGTAGAGAAACCCCATAAAAGGTTCTCATACCAAGCATTGACTAAGGTTTGTTTCTACAACTGACAAAAAGCAAAGACTGAATATGAGAAAATGTCTTTAAGCTTTAAAATAACATTATATTTCAAAGTGTGGTGTTTAAAAACAAAAAAGCTAGTCACCAATACTGTTTTCTTATATATTATGCTAAGTAATCAGGCAAACCAAAAAGGTTCTTCCTCCTCTCTGACATGTTGCTATGAAGCAACACTGACATGTGACTGAGAGTCAAATGAAAAAACCCCAAAGAACCACTCTCCCCCCCTAATTAACCTACAAATAAGAGAAAAAAAGTAAAGAACAATTATTTCCAAATTCAAAAACAAAACATGTTAAGAGCTTTGCAAAGATACCAACTTGACAACTACAACACATAAAAGTGAAAACTGATATTTACACATTTTAATCAACCAATTTAATACAAATACCTGATTTGTACTTTTATACTAAATGGGTTAAGTCCCAAGTTCCAAACTGTAGTTCCTATGACTCCACAAAGGGGATCTTTGGAAGGATAAGGTACCTTTGGAGGACAGTGTATAAACAACTGTAAACATACACTGATTGTCCACTAGCTTTCTTAAATAGAACTTCTGAAATATTTCTGTAGGAAATTATATATACGTAGTGTAATTGATCAGATAATTTCTATTACAACATATAAATTCTGTTGTGTGTGCAAAATGTGGTAGAAATAGAAGATACTAGGAATGATTCATATTTTTAAAGTAAGTGATACATTATAATCCAGTAAGAGTCCTTTAATCTTTTCATGAAACTTCTCTCTATATATGTTGAAATACATAATGCTTTCTGGCTTTTCTTCAAACCAAAACTTGTCAAATTCATATACAAGATAACCTGTAGTTAAAAAACAAAAACAAAAACAAAACACATAGTGTTCAATAGTGACATCCAAACCACCTCATTGTAAAAGTATATAAACATCCATTGAATTCCATAATCTATAATAATCATGTCATTGGAAACTACTAGAAACCTGAGGCATTTTAAAAGAATGTTCAAAATAAACAGCAATTTCAACAAAATCCCTCAAACTTAAGAGATAGAATACTGTCAAATGATACCTTGAGAATAGGAAAAAAAATTATTCCCAGAGAACCCTGTAACACAAAAATGAAAGTAACAAGAAAATGTTGGACAAGGATAAATTACAAAAAAACTCTTTTCTATTTGATTTCTAAAATTCAGAGATATTTCCACTTTTTTCCAATGAATTATCAGCAACTTCTCGTTTTAAAAAGAATAACTAAATTATATGCCCACCCAGCATGGCTCAGTCAGTGGTTGAGCTTCGACTTATGAGCCAGGAGGTCACAGTTTGATTCTCGGTCAAGGCACATTCCTGGGGTTGCAGGTGCGATCCCCAGTGTGGGGCGTGCAGGAGGCAGCCAACCAATGATTCTCTCTCATCACTGATGTTTCTATCTCTCTCTCCCTCTCCCATCCTCTCTGAAATCAATAAAAATATATTTTTAAGAAAATACATAAGCTCTAAATAGGCTTAATATTTTTATTTTTCTGTCCTCATTACAGTAGCTAATTTAACCCTGAACATGTTAAAAGTATTTAATGCAAATAAATATTAAAATAAATATATTTATAACAAAAAGTATGAATTTACAATCACTCATAAACCCTATTTAAATTGAACCTATAATGACTTTTTTACTCCAGATATTACTTTGATGCTCATCCTAGACCCGAGCCAAACAAGATGCTGGTGTTGAGGGCACTGGGGTCCACAGTAGCCAAAGATGCTCCAGTTACCGATCTTCATGGGAAGATGAATAATGGAGAAAGGAATGGATAACTGAAGGAACAGGGTCTCTGATAAGACTTCCCACAGAAGGTCACATCTAAACTGACATTGACGAGATGACTATGAGAAACCTGGGAAGAATGGAGGGAGCAGGAACTGTTCCAGGCTGGATGAAAGGTCCAGAGTCATGAGAGAGCATGACATATTTGTGCAAATAACAGAGGACGTGTGCTTAACCTTTAGTCTGCGGGGAGCTGGTGTGTGGCATGAGTCGGGAGAGGTGATCAGGCATGGATTATGCAGGGCCTTGTCGGGGGTCCTTTTGGAAAGCTGTAGGCAGTGGGGTAGAATGACTAGATTTCCATTTTAAATAACGACACCCTCAATGCGAAGAAGAACCAGAGGTCATCACAGAAAGAATGGTGAAAAGGTGACTACAGGGACTTAGAAACAAAGGCCTGAGGTCACATAGTTACAGCGGGGATGGGGAACAGGAGATGAACACAAAAGCAATCTAGGAAGCAGACAATCCTGGAATTAAGGATTAAATAAAGAGGGGGAGACTGTGGGAAAAAGAGACCGGGATGACACCTTCAAGCATGGAGTTGAAGTTATAATTTGGCCGTTTATACCAAAGTAGTTTTCTGCCAACATGCAAATGACATTCTAAAGACACAAAAAGATCAAGAAAAGTAGAGCATAAAAACTAAGCTGGATTTGAATTATTTGCTTCTGAGAAATATCTTCTGAAGATGGAGTTTATGCAATTAAATTGTCAATGTTCAAATGTCATCAAAATAAAAGTTAACAGAATAATGGATATGACTGCTTGAGGGAAATCTGTTAAGTAGCCCCAACCAAAACAAGACAACTTGGACTTGAAATAAGTGGGGGAGGGGGAGGAAAGGATCAGAAAAGATGTTTTTAAATTAAATTTCCTTACAAGGGTAACAAAATAATCTGCAAATAGTCAATAGCATTCATTAACCAGTATTCAAGAGGGAAAGTTCATTTTATAGTTGATTAAAAGATGGATACCTACAGAAAACTGCATAAACACTACATATGCATACATGTGAAAAAATTGCCTCACTGAATATTTTTAATCAGCAAATAAAGAAACTGAAATACAAAATACTTCAGGGAACTCATCTTCCATTATTTTCCATTTTTTCCAAAGATCCTAAATAACAAAATGATAAAGGAATTATACATTATATCTTCCTAATGATTTAAAAATTCTCTTAGAATTATCCCCTTTTAATACTCACAATAAAACTGATGAAAGTGTTCCATTGTTGGTACACCAGGAACCAAGTTGTAGAGATGAAATTTCAAAGCTTCACTCTTCAGTAAGCTATAAGCCATCTCTGTCAGATTAATTCCAACTATTGCATAAGAATACCTATGTCAGAAACATTATTAGTTATACTAGCTAGCCAAATAGCTCATTAAATAAATTTGAAATTATGCAAGGAATTAGTTGCTTTGATTCATTTCTAACACAGTACTGATTTTACAATAATCTCTACATATTAAGAAATATAATCAGAATAGATTTTAAAAATTTTGTTCTTTAGAGGCTGTTGATGTCTGGATATAACTGAAGAAATAAAAATAAAGCTCTGGTCATATGAATATCTAAAACCAAAATCCTTAAAAAACTAAAAGGAGTACTATACTAATATATAAAGAGCCAGGGTCCATCATGACCTAAAACATCTGGACAGATGACCGAACACCAGGCTAGGGTCCTGGCCGGCGCAGCGGATGTCAGTCCTGGGTCCCGGATGCCCACGGTGCGGTGGCGGGAGGGAGCTGTGGGAACGGAGCCATGCTGCCATCAGACTGGCCTCTGGGTCCCTCCCACCACCCACAGGCCTGGGGTCCATGCAATGGGACTGGACCCTACCTGAGGGTTCCCGGATTGTGAGAGCGTGTAGGCT
>NW_006292604.1:2708168-2720509 GCF_000327345.1 Myotis davidii | reverse complement strand
ATATATATTTTCTCATTGATTTCTAAAATACACTGGGTAATCTGACTTTTCTCTTTTATTATCAGGATATTTATTTTTATGATGTAATATTGTTATAATGTTTTTTAAAAAATACGTATCACTGGAATATAAAAATAAAATATTATATGATAAAGCTAATAATATGACCTCTATTTGCATTTCATGGCACAAATTTCAAAGCTATTTCTCATAGTCCTATTCCTATTTCAAAACTATTTCCTATGTCTATTTTCAAATCTATTAAGCAAAAAATCTTAATAAAGGTCCTTTATCCCCATTTTTAAACTAAATCTTGTGATGAAAAATATTTAAATACATACAAAATTTGTTTAAAAATAACTCAAAATACTTTCAAATCAGATGATCTAACCAACTTAAATTAGAGAGCTTATAGTTTCTTTAATACATCTGGCTTACCCTAATTTTGGGTGATTTGAACGGGAAAGAATCTGATGAGCTTCCCTGGTATAATTTTCACTGAAGTACCTAAAAAAGTTTATGAAAAATAATGAGATTAACAGAAGTCATTCAAATTGGAGCTGCCCAGAAGCAATTTTAAAAAGTTACTGTCAAAATGAAATTCCTAGTACTGCCACAATCACCCCAATCAATTTCCATCCCAAATCATATTAGTGACTCAGAATGCTGTTGAATCAATCAAAATTTAATTCTGAACTATCAGGCCTCTCTAACACAGGCCACAGACCCTTGACAAGGCTTTAAGATTCTTTTTAACATATAAGTGAACTAACAAAAGACTTTATACCTACCTTAAAAAAGTCTGGAATTCTTTTTATTTGCTCTAAATTTTCTATAAAATAGTCAATGCGCACCTGTTAGGACATTCTTCCTTTCACGTGGGCTTATTCCTTCTATGACAACTTAAGTCTGTATTGTTTAATGCTACTTTCAGTGCAACTGAAGAATGTCAATAAACTCCATTTTGCACTAAAATTCTGGCCATAAAACACAGAAGTATTAGGAGAAACAGATAAAGCTATCTCTTTGTAGGCTCATCCATCCTGTTGGCTTCAACTCATGCAACCTCTGCATTCTTAAATGTAGAGACCAAATCTGTTCAACTCTTTTTAAAATATAATTTTATTGGTTTCAGAGAGGAAGGGAGAGGGGGAGAGAGAGATAGAAACATCAATGATAAGAGAGAATCATCAATCGGTTGCCTCCTGCATGACCCCTACCGGGGATCAAGTCCACAACCTGGGCATGTGCCCTTGACCGGAATCAAACCCGGGACCCTTCAGTCCACAGGCCGACACTCTATCCACTGAGCCAAACCAGCCACAGCCTGTTCAACTTTTGAATCACCTCATAGTGCATTAGGAGTCATACACATGGACATATATGATGACTGACTGGATGTTGATGAAGGTTTACATGTTTTATTTAAATTTTAGAGCACAATCACTGAAATTTTCATAAAGTATACAAATTTCTAACCAGATTTTCCCTTCTCTACTTTTCCTCAATTGTACCATAATGTAGCTCAATTTCAGGACTAATTTCTTTATAGTAACTATAGGAACCTTGTTAATCATTAGGGTTCCCATTCCAGGTATTCTGCAGTCTATAAATCACAATTCAAGGATAGACCAACACACCAGAATCTCTTCATTTGCATACCTTATAGGAGAAAAGTAATCTTCCAGTCTACTTTCTAGAATATTTCTGGCTATCATTGTGATTTTAGTTACATATTTTGCAATTTCACATATATGTGCCCAAGCATAAGTATTAAAGAAGAAAAGGAGAGAGACTCCATACAGATTCTGAAAGCCTGGAGTTTAGATCACTTGCCACATATGGTAAAGAATAAGTGTAAAGAGATTTCATTATCATTTTATCTGGTTACATTTCCCAAAATGGAATCAGACAGCCAAAAGGGGAGAGGCAAGAGGATCAAAGAAAGTAATAAAAACCCAATCAGTGTGGCTCAGTTATTGAGTGTGAGCATGTCATGGTTTGATTCCTGGTCAGGGCACATGCTCGGGGTTGCAGGATCAATCCCCAGTGTGGGGCTTACTGGAGGCAGCCAATCAATGTTTCTCTCTCATCCCTGTTTCTATCTCTCTATCCATCTCCCTTCCTCTCTCTAAAATCAATCAATCTATATCTATATATCTATATCAATCTATCTATCTCTATATATATACATATTAAAAGTAATAAAAGAGTGTAAATAATTCCATAGGAGGTATTGGAAGGGAGGCCAGAAAGAGAAAGGAAGAAGAAAGGTATTGGTAATTAAAGAAATCACACACACACATACATGAGTACATTTCCAATGTCTTCCTATTGTTGTCAACACATTAGTAAATACTTTTAAGACTGCAGCTATTAAAGTTTAGAGATAGTAGGAAACTAAATTGGAGATTACATGTAATTTCATTTAGAGAAGAAAAGAAAGTTTATTTTCACTTACACAAGGTTGATTAATCCAAGTATGCCCATGCCTCTGAAGTCTGTTTTGGGATCATCACCCTGGAAACCAATGTCAGCCCATTGCTTGGAGATTCTAGCCTTCAATTTTTTCGTGGGCATTAAAAGATTCCAAAGCTGTACAAACATGCTTCCATATTACAAATAATAGTGATATTCTTAAGTTACCAAGATTTTTTCCTTCTCATAGCTGATATAACTAATAAATTAAATGCTTT
This sequence comes from Myotis davidii, assembly GCF_000327345.1. NCBI lineage: Eukaryota > Metazoa > Chordata > Mammalia > Chiroptera > Vespertilionidae > Myotis > Myotis davidii. The sequence continues at coordinate 2,717,813 of NW_006292604.1, read as the reverse complement.
CAATTAAACAACTTTTGTAGACAAATTATAGGTTTGACAAAGACTATGTTTAGAGAACTTTTCAATTATCATAAAAATGTAGTATACTTATTCCAACTTAAAAGACATAAAAATTTTGAAACAAATACACAGAAATCTAAAACAATAAGATGTCTTTATTTGCTAAGTAACTATATATATAAAAGCCTAAGCGACTGGACGATTGGACGACCGGCCGGTAGCTATGACACGCACTGACCACCAGGGGGCAGATGCTCAACGCAGGAGCTGCCCCCTGGTGGTCAGTGCATTCTCAAGGTGGGAGCGCTGCTCAGCTGACCAATGGGTGCCAGACGCCTTGCTCATGGCTGGCGAGCACAGCTGTTGTGGTGAGAGCTTCTCCCGCAGACACTCCCCCTGAGTGCCCGAGTGCGCTGGCCACCTGCCACTTCACGCACTACTTCATGCTGTGAGGGACTGAAGCGGACAGCAGCCTGGAGCCTGACGAGCTGGCGGGTAAGGCGGGGCTGTGGCAGCACGGAGGTCCACTGATCCCCTGATCCCTGCAGGCCAGGCCGAGGGGCCCCACTGGTGCATGAATCTGTACACCGGGCCTCTAGTACATATATATTATATAACAGAATTGGTAAACTGCTTCCATGAGAATAGTGTTATGTACTTGGCCCTTTCCCCTGATACTATATATTTAAGTAGGCTCTATTCTAAGATTGGAATTATGAAGAAGTAATACAGAAAGTATTCAATCCATATGATTACTATTTTATAAACTTTCATAGCTTTAATTTTTTGTGGGACTTCTTCCTTAAGTCTACTATATCACTTCTAAAGATTGCTAATAATTTTTTTTAGCATTTTTAGTGCCAGATCTGTACTCTCAAGTTTTTTACTTTAAGATCTTTATCTAGGCAATCATAATTGTTAATTGTTTCATTTATTCTATCTTTTCTTTGGCCTTTCTTGGTTCAGTTAAATGGAATTGCCTATGGTCTTTCCTCTAATCCTATTTCTTAACGGCCACTATCTTAATTTTATTCTCTCAATAATCTCACTGAAGGTTTTCCCAGTTAAGGAACAGAAACTTGAATACTCTAGGACTTTCCCAGTAGAACTACTTGACTTGAATATCTGAACCATTTAAAGGAAAAACAAAGGTGCAATATTTAATATCAATATGCTTTTTGGTTAGTTTCTATGATTTGTTTAATTAATGAGATTAGGAACTCCTTAATCAACTACCCTGCTCCCAAAATGGGGAGCAGATTTACCAGTTAGTTGTATGTGAACTACTGTGTTTCCCCTCCTTGGTTTTTCTTTTTACTTTTTCAATTGAATTTATTGGGGTGACATTGGTTAATAAAATTATAATGGTTTCAGGTGTACAATTCCATATTATATCATCTGTCTATTGTGCTGTGTGTTCACTATCTCAACTCAAGTTTCCTTCTCTTTCCATTTATCTCCCCTAAACCTCTTCTATCCCCTCCATGCCTCCTTTCCCTCTGCTAATCACCATACTGTTGTCTGTGTCTATGAGGGTGTTTTGCTTTAAAAGAAAGAAAATAATATGACTTGGTTTTAACTGAATATATTCCTTAAAACTGAGATAAAATATCAGGCATCTATCATAACATAACATAAGACAGCTTTCAAGTGTTAGATAGCAACATAAAGTTTAAAAAACTTAATCATTTTCTAAATTTGACACCACACATCATCAAACAAAACAGACAAAATTGATAAGTTTATGAAAATCTGAGAACAGAAATACATTTTTGTTTGTTTGTTTCACTACCACTTCAGGCATTGTTGAATAAAGGGCTCCTAATAAAAGTATCCTGCTACCCAAAATAAAATGCAAAGACCTGTGACCCTGCTTTAAAACAGGGCAAGACTCTGCTGGCTCTGAAGCTAAATCAGTGATTAGAGTGGGTTTTATCTGGTCCTTCTTTAAATTACTAACAGATTTCCTTTTACATATTTATAATCTATTTCAGAATTAAAAGCATTTACAATAACATTTATTTGAATATACTTTAATGATGCTTATCAGAAAATTACAAAAAGAGTTAACTAAAAATCTTTCACCAACAGAACAAAATTCTCTAAGGGGCAATGACACTGGATGGCTGTATAAGCCTCGAGAACTTGCACACAGACCTTACTAGCTGACTTATTTTTGCAGTGTTCACTAACTCCAAATGCAGAAAACAAAACCTACCTTGAGAAGCAGCTTTTCATGTTGTAGGTTATCAGAATCATATGTTTTTTTTCTCACACTTTCTACATCCAAATAGAGCTGTCTGTAACCGGATATCTGCAGTAAGCATGCCTTCATGCAGATTTTAAAACTGAAAATAACAAAATTATTATAAAAAATCATTCCTTCACAATAACGTAATGCCTTCCATAGCTTGTGGTTCATAAGTCTATTTAGAAACCATTTCCTAGCTTTCAGTTTAATACAATAGGCATCAATAGCCTCCTTAAACACAAAACTTAATATAAAGTATCAGGAAGTGTATGATAAATCACGATCTAGAAAGAGGACAAGACATGGTAGGAAGCGCAAGCTTGGTAACTGTGTCTTCTTTTCCTGCTTTTTCTGGGCAATCTCATACATTCCCAAATCTTTACGGCCAATTATCACCAACAGACCGAATTTCCCAAGAATACGTATATAACAAACAAGTCCAGGACAGGTGATCTCAGTTCTCCCAAATACAACAGCTTGTCCTCCCCGAGGAAACATGCTTTCTCTTAACAAGTCGCTAACCCTATTAATGACCTCACTAATCAGTAGTTCCCCAAGCTAGAACCCTCCGAGCTCTGACTTTCCTCTCTGCACCAATACATCAAAAGATCCCCAACCCTCATCCTTTCTGTCTCTGAAATGTCCCTCACAGCTATCATCATATATTCATTTATGCTGATGTATTTATAGCTTTGTCATCTCTTACTTGAAGGAGTCAAGTTTCCTAACTGTTCTCTCTTATTCCTTCTGCCAGCCTCCCACATCCCCAAATTTCTATTTTCTTCAAAATACGTATCTGATAATATGGCTTGTTTGCTTAAAAAAAGAAAAAAAAACCCCAAAAACCCAGAGAACAACATCTGCCCCTCAGTGTGAGATGTAGTCCAGCACTCCATTCCTCCAACCACCACTCTGCACGAGTTCAACGCCCCAGCTACAAAGACGCCCGATCATTCCCAGATACTGCAGCACTTGTGCCCAGGTGGCATTCTTCCTCTGCATGGCATGTCCTCCCTACCCATTCAATAAGGTCCAGCTCAAATGTCACCTCTTCTGTGGCACTATCCTCAGTTCTTTCCGGTACCCTTCCCTGTTCCAGCCCAAATAAATTGCTCCTGCCCTGACTGGTTTGGCTCAGTGGATAGAGTGTCAGCCTGTGGACTGAAGGATCCCAGGTTTGATTCCGGTCAAGGGAATGTACCTTAGTTGTAGGCACATCCCCAGTAGGGGGTGTGCAGGAGGCAGCTGATCAATGTTTCTTTCTCATCGATGTTTCTAACTCTCTATCCCTCTCCCTTCCTCTCTGTAAAAAATCAATAAAACATATTTAAAAAAATGCTCCTTCCTCTATATTTACACAGAAAATGCTGACTAAAGAACAAATTGCTGAATACTTACAAGTCAATGTACTGGTCCTGAGAACTCAAAAATGGAATAAGTCAAGTCCTTTTCTTATGAAACTTAAAATTTATTAGGGAAGAACAAGAGTAAATCAATGATTGCAGTACAATGGCTTATGCTATGATGGAGAGTTCTGTGACAGGACAGAGCAGGGGCCCTAACACAGACTGGGGGGGCCAGGGAGGACCTTCCTGGAGAAGGTCAGAGCAAGTGAATTTTGAAGGAAGAAGGACATAGCAGCTGCAGTTATGTAACTTTGGGAAGGTAATGGTAAGTTACCTTAAAGGCAGGTGGTAAATAGGCAACAGTGCTGGGCAGGGAACCAAGAGATACAGGCGTTAGATCTGTTTCTGTCACTCTCCTCTCGGGACCCCCTGAAAGCAGGGAATCAGATGCTCTCCACAGCCCTTCCAGCTCTAACGCTTTCCAACTGCGTGTGATCACCACATTCACAGGATGCGGGCGCATCATAAAAAAGAACACTGCCAAACAGCATACCTGACATCCTTCTCCGGGTTGATATTCTTTTCTCTCATTATGTCTTCTATGCACTTGTCCACTTCACTCTGAACAACAAGTGTTGCTTTCTGTAAAACCTACAGATGCGATAAACAGCTGATTGAGAAAAATCCCCCGCCGAAAAAGAACAGTAAATTTTGAGGTATTTAGTCAACTCTACAATGCAGATTTTAAATGCAAACCGAAACCAAATTTGTTTCAAATTTTCAGTAGGGCTTAAATCACTCAACCAATTAATTAACTGAAAGAGAAGCAACATGTTTCAGAAGAAGACTTCCTTAACTGAAAATGAACAGGTTCTCTTGGCGAATGAGCTACCACCACAGTGTTTATGAAGTAGACACTTCTTATAAAATTCAAAAATTACATAAAAATATATGTATAGCCCTGACTGGTTTGGCTCAGTGGATAGAGTGTCAGCAATAAAATATATTAATATATATATATATATATATGTGCATAAAAATGTTAAAGGCAGAAGTCAGAAAAATTTTAAATGCAGAATAACACAAAGAAGAAAACGCAAATAATCTTATAATCTTACCACCAGTGATAGCCACCGGTAACAGAGTAGCATATATGCCTGGTCTTTGCTCTATGCATACAAAAGAGATTTCTTAAATAATACAACCTATAAATGTCCATTGGATCCTTCCTTCCATCAAACAAGTAAGTGCGTAAGAACCTATCCTAAGGACACAGCCTAAAAGAATGTTTTCCCCCAAGACTTGCTTCCCCCAAAACTATCGAGTCTTGAGACAAAATAAACAAGCAAAAACTTAAGAACAGGACAAATTATTCAAATACCTTCTTTGTGCATGAATAGCGCACACGCTCACGCAAACACACGCACACACACGCAGAGGAAATATTTTAACAATTAAAAATTACTTCTAAAGTGGGAAAATTTCACTCAATACTTTATACAGCAAAGACTCTTCTGGTGGGACATTAATAATTAATTCTAAAATTGAAGCATCCTTTTAAAGGAAAGTTATCTTGCAATTAAATTTTCTGGAATTATCACCTCGATATGATCCTACCTTATTCTTGGAGTACATCAAGGAATTTTCTGAAATGAAAAAAAAAGGACGTTATCCCTTAAATACTGTTTGTAAATTACTCCATAGTCAGAGTATAAATATCAAGCCAATAATACATTACTTTCTAGAAGATAGTACTTTGACTTGAACAACATAGCAAACATTTAAAAATTTCACCCTTACAGTATCCTTATAGACAACTAGATGATTCCAAAATCCTCAACCCAACACAACATACCACAGCCACAGAGGTGAGTCCGACCTAATTTCCCCAGTCATCTGTTTCTGTGCAGACCTCCAAGTGTACTAACCACTGCAAATTCACACATGGCTACCTCGGAACAGCTCCTGTCCCAGAAACTCGTGGTAAGACTTAAGTGAGACTGCTCTCTACTACATTTTCTTCATTTGTTAGCCTGAAGGAGTAAGCGTTTCCATTTCAGGAGCTAGCAACTGAATCAAACAACAACACAAGTGGCAAAAATTTAAAGACTTTAGATTATTTACCTATCCTCAAACCAGACAAATAGCAAAACAGCTTCTTCATTCTTGTTTTCTATTTCAATAAGAATGAGTAACATTTTTATTGGTTTAGTAAACAATTTTTTCTGGCACATTTGCTTAAAATTTTTTTTCTTAGCAATTTGAAAAATTCCAGAAAAATGCTTTTGCCACAAAGTAAAGCATTAACATATGCCCCCCCCCACCCTCGCCACACACACACTATAAAACACCAATGCTGCCAAGATTTCTTATCAAGAGGTACTTTGTTCTTCTCAGAACAGTTAAAAGGGCAAATCAAAAGAGCGGGCAATAATTTAAGTCAGCCACAGAGTTGTGAGAAAAGTCAGGAAGTAAACAAACTTCAATCATCCAGCTGCCCCGAGGCTTACTCTCTCTTTATGTCTGTCATCCTTTCATGTTGCCTTGGATACCAACACCCACTCCCCAGATCTTACAGGGGTGGATTTCTTAGCTGAAGCACCCTTGCTCAATTCAAAGAAAGCCTGGTTAAGTCATGGTTTTCCATTCAACACAGTGAGCATCAACTGCGGCCGATCGCTGGCCTTCTTTACTCTGGCCAAAGAGAAACGACCTCCACCGTATTTGTTACTCGTCTGTGTTCTAATTTAAAGTAATATTTTCAATTATGCATTGAAAGCTGATGAACTTCAAAAGGTACTAGTGTAGTATTGTTCAATAGAAACATAATGCAAGCCAAAGTGTGTGCCACACGTGTACTTGAAAATCTTCTAGAGCAGCCACGTTAGAGTAAAAGAAACAGATAAAATACATTTTACTATTTTAAACCAACACACCCCAAATATATTAAACCAATATACCCAAAATATTTCCACATATAATGAATATGAACAATTACAACCTTGGTTTATATGAAGTCTTTCAAACCCAGCGCATAGTTTATGTTTCCGCTCAAATCACATTTCAGGTGCCCAATCGCCGCCTGTGGCTACTGGCTAGCTAGAGTTCTAAACAGTGCATGTTTTGAGTCGAATAATGATTCCTAGGGATCACTGTATACCTAGTATTGTCCTTTCATGAATTACATAAGAGATTAAAAGACTGATGAAGGATGCTGAGTATAAAAATGGATGTAGATAGAGATACTCTTTCTCATCACTTGGATAAAAATTTCAAAGGGCTTATAAAAGTCTAGAGATTTTTCTCTAAAATATAGGTTATAACTATAATCTAAGGCACAACTAATGAATTTCAGAAGCCAGAGGAAGTAATTGTTCGCACAGATGGGAAATTAAATAATCATCTCTGTCTTTTTCTGCAAGACCACGTAGTTTTAGAGCTGAAAGGATTCAATGCTAGATTCCAATGATTATAAAACTGAGTTTAGGTGACTTGATCAAGACACACGAGTGCATCTGTCACTGAATATTGAGAAAAATATATTCATTCAGAGTAAAAAATTCATTAGTTTTAATTATTCTTTTTCAAATAACATTACCTATCCTGTGTGTCCTTTGTGCACCTACATAGGTATCAAAAATTCGCTGCAATTCACACTTTCCAGTCATCTGTCGTAAGAGCCATTTCATCCAAAATCGAAAAAAGTGCCCATAGAAGAAGTCCCACAAGGAAATAAACATTTTTTTTTTCCTGGAGAAAGAAATATATGACAGGTTTAATTACCTTAAACTGGATTTTAAAATGGAAAAAAAATTTGTTTATCCAACTTACCAAATCTCAAATTATAATATCTATTATGCTATACCACTGTAGAAGTGTTTTAGGAATCTAAGGAAACAATGACAGGTGTAATATATACTATTTAGATTAAATGATGGCTGGTCAAATGGCCAATTTATCACTTGTAAAAAAAAATAACTGTCAAATCACAACTACTTACTTAAAGTTCTCAGTTCCTTATTTTAATTTTTCATTCTTTGAGATTTGGGGCTCAACAGTTCACGAACAAAAGGAACCCAAACTAAACAACAATTAAATAAAATACCCCATGTATCAGAATTGTTATTATAAGGAATAAGCTTTTCTTAATCTCTTGTGGATGATTCCAGTTGCATCTATTCCTGTCAGGTGATGCCAGCAAATAAAAACACTACACATGGCTTACAAACTCAAGTACACAAATTGAGCACCGAGTAGATCAAATCCTGGCTAAGTCTTGATTTTCCTTCCAACAGGAAGGACTGATTACTAGAGGGAAATGAACTACGCCTTCAATAAAACGGAATCTTTATGTCATAAGACAAACCTTCAGCTCCTAAATGAAGCGCGATGGTGGCAATGCGAGTGAGTAATTACTTAACAATAAACAAAAATGCTCATCTCCTTCCTGCCTTAGACATTCCCACTTATACATCCTCTCTAGACCAGGGCCTGTGAGATTGTCAGTTTCGAAATCCCCGCAGGTCGGAGCAGAAACGGTGCTCATCGGAGATGGGCTGAACTGGAACGTGACCGTGACCCATCGAGACAAAGGAACTGCCAAGCGGAGGGAGAGCAAGCCTCGCGGCGCCTGAGCTCCCCAGACCTGGGGAGTCGCTGCGCCGAGGGCCCGTTTCGGAGCCCGGCTCCATCGCTGCCCGCGAGCGGGAGGGAACGGCTCGCACAAAGCCCCGCCGGCCCGGCGCCCCGCGGCTCTGCTGTGGGACACCGCGGGGCTCGCGCCCCCGCACGGAAGCAGCACGGGGCGAGAGGAAAGAAAGAGCAGCCACCTCACAGGAGCGGAAGAACTAGGGGAAGCTGGAGTCTGCCTCGGTTTCCCCAACTGCAAACAGCCGGCAACGGAAACGACGCTACTCGCACTGCGTTCCCCGCTAGCACTGTGACCCGGAAATTGGGGAGCGAGGCAACGGGAACGCCTTACCCGAGACACTGCCCGCCCTGCCCCGCCCCCCGACCTCCTCTGATTGGTCCGTGCTCCACCAATTGCTAACGCCGCAAGAAGGTCGAGCAGAGTTGCTTTGGCGCGCGCGTGCAAGTATTGAAAGGACGCTAGACGGTTCCCTAGCAACGGCTACCTGGAGGCACGCCCCGCCCCGCAGATTGGTCTCACCTGGCGCTGCTCTGGATCCTTCTCTCGCGGTCTTTTGAGCAAGTTGACACAGTGCGCGGCTTCTACCCTCCAGGCGTAGCTATCATTGAGCTTTCACCCACATTGAATCTTCATTCCGTGTATTTTCCACCTGCCGTTCACATACACGGAGGGCCGACATAAATTCTACGTGGATTTTCTACTGTATATTGGACCCCAACCCCACGTTCAAAGGTCAGCTGTAATTATGAATGGTCCCACTTTACGGATGAGGAAACAAAACGTTTAATAACTTGCTCGTGGCTAATCAGTGGCAGATAAGGAAGTCCTATATGCTGAGGAAAGAAGCGTGGACTTAGTACTATAATAATAAACATCTAACAGTTAATTCATCAAACATTTATTCCTTAACTGGTTGTTTTTCTTGACAAACGTATGTACTGATTTTAAAAAGTCATCTCTTAATTTAAGCATTTGTTGTTTGCCTGTTATGTACCAGTCAGGTTTCCAAAAGGTAGTCTTACAGTAAATAAACACAGATATTTATCGACAGGTGGTCCTAAAATAAGGCATATGGGGAAGGGAGTTTTTACATACAGGTAGTCAGGGGAGTCTCTGTGTTAAGGTGACTTTTGAGCAGTGTCCAGATGAAGTAAGGCAGTGAACCTTATGAGTGCTTTCTATTCTAGACACTATAATGGCAAGTTCAAGGGCCTTGAACCAGGAAGATACTTCATAAATTGGAGGAATAGCAAGAAGGCCAGTGTGGCTGCAGGAGAAAGAAGGGAAACGCAGAATGTAAGTACAAAGGACAATTTATATTGAAAAATACTCCCCACCAAAACACACACACACACACACACACACACACACACACACATACACACACACACATACAC
>NW_006292604.1:2667453-2707661 GCF_000327345.1 Myotis davidii | reverse complement strand
TACAAAGAAAATTATATATATAAAAAAACCCCCCCCCAAAACACACACACACACACACACACACACACACACACACACACATACACACACACACACACACGACTCCTGATCCTTGAGCCCCCTTGCTCGAAAACAACCAGTATTAGTTTCTGGTTTAAACCTCCAGGAATATTCTATGTAAATGTGTATATATATATACATATATTCCCTCCATCCCCTTGTTAACACACATTAAAGCAGCAAAAACACATTTTTCCATACCTCAACGAACATTTTTTAAAAGGTACTAATTGTTAAACACTAGACATGTGAAGCTTGCATAAGCCATTATCCCCACTCCATAGAAGCAACTGATGGTCAACTTGGTAATGAAATATGGACATATAATAATAAAATCATAGAATCTTAGGTCTTGAACTTGAAGATCACTTCATTGAATATTGAATATTTTTATTACACATAAGAAGATTCAGAAAGGCAAAGTATACAGCCAATTTGACAAATTAAGAAGTAGAAACTAATTTCTGTTTCAGGGGTCTTTGGATTAGCTCACAAGACCTTTGTGAAATAGAAAGTGAGATAATCCTGTCGTAAAGTTATAGAATCCTTTTACCTTTCAATGTGCTGTTCTGACGGTAGGGAGTGCACAGAGCTCTTCTTGTCTTCATGCTGCCTGTTGGCTCACTTCAGTCATGTTTTTCTCCAAGAGAAGAGACTGCTAGCCTGTTTGGTCAGAACCTGAGAAGTGAATTGAACTGCACTTATTGGAAGCAGGGTCCCTGTACATTAAATTGTCATGTGCATGTGACTGCCTATTTGCATGTAACTGGCAAATATATTAGACCAGATTTGTCCCTCTGGGAAGATTGATTTTCTTATTCTCAGATTTCTTTCTTCCATGTAGCTTGGCTTAATGGTGGTTAAGTCCTAAGCTTAGAATTCTGGCTTCAAGAAAAAGGTGGGACCTACTTAGGTCTCTAACTAAGCTGTGTGTTATTACCTGGTCTTATCATGGAAAACAAAGGCTGCAGCCCACTGGAGTTTGGTAATATTTTTGAGTAGTACTGAAGAGTCCCTGCTTTCTTGGATTATCAGTGTAAACAAACTAAGACACTGTTGATTTTAGAAGATGCTTAATAGAAAGGGTGATTAGTATGGCTGTTAATCAACAACTTCTTGCAGTGTTCAGCATTTGGTCCATAGAGAACCCAAGTTAAATATTAATGCCCCCTTTTGGAGTTTTAAAGTCTGGAATGCAGTGAATTTATACTGAGAAATGGGTTTCCTCTGAGGAAGCATTAAAAATATTAAGGACAGCCCTAACCAGTTTGGCTCAGTGGATAGAGCATCAGCCTGCAGACTCACAGGTCCCAGATTCGATTCCAGTCAAGGGCATGTACCTTGGTTGCGGACACATCTCCAGTGGGGGGTGTGCAGGAGGCAGCCGATCAATGTTTCTCTCTCATCAATGTTTCTGACTCTCTGTCCCTCTCCCTTCCTCTCTGTAAAAAATCAATAAAATATATTTTTTAAAAATATTAAGGACAGTGGCAGCCCTGATTAATTTATGCTGATTTGCATTGCATTTCCCTGAAACCATGTTAGGCACTGAGTAGGGGGAACTCCTCATGTTTAGGTATGATTCTTTCAACGGGAGAATGGTGAAATATACAGAATGCCAAGGCAGATGTGTTCTCACAGCCACTGGTAATGGGCTTTACAAATGAAAGTTTAAGCTATTCAGAATTAAGTTATGGGCTGGGGTGGAACTGGTAACCAGAACAAAGAAAATAAACATCGAATCAGGTAGAACTATTTATGATGGGTGGCGTTGTTTTTTAAGTCAGAGGATAAAGGGAATAGAGAAGCAGGAAAATTAACAGGGCCCCTACAAAGGGTTTGGTGGCACATTAATTATAGCTGAGATGAGAGAAGCCCACTCTAGCTTCTGCATCCACCTCACCCAGGCTTACCTATCAGATCTGCTCCGGTTATCCCAGCCTGCATGAGTTTAAAGCCAGTGATGTTGAAGGAAAATAAGGTATGTTTAGCTCAGGGTAGTGATTTTAATTCAAGGCCAATCTACTTGAGGGTAAAGAAATCTTTATTTGACCCCAGGTCAGAGGTCTAAGATTGTATGATATAGTCAATGTTGAGTGGCAGAGGCACCACAACATTTTGAAGGACTATTTGGCAAGCTCTAAAATATATATAATGGGCAGTGGCCCACGTATGCTTCCGAGACCCTACTATTCGAACACATTCACACATAATTTTAGAAGTTTCTGACACCAGAATACACACAAACGGGAGGCTTTGGATGAAACGTAATACCGCCACCTTGTGGCTACCACTGGGATGTTTAGACTCAAAAAGTTCCTGATGATGGTGCTAGAGAGCTAGTTTGCCAGCATGAAAACATTTCCCATAACTTAAGAGTGGCAAAGTATATTAAGATCTGAACTACCTATGATACGATATGGAAAATATCAGAAGGATATCGTTATAAAGAGGAATCTGCACAAGAAAACTCTCAAATAAAATGGAATTTGTTTCTTGAGCAGTATCTCCGAAGTGTTATAACACACAGATGAGCAGGTAGCATCTCTGCTAGTTCGCAGTTGACTTCTGTTGCTGAACAGTCGAAACCTCAAAGCTCTCCACTAAAATAAAACACATTTCTTGGCTTATCCGTGAGAGCTAGTGTACAGTAGAATCTCCATGAAAAAGTCACCTACTCTTTGTTCGATGGGCAGTAAATAAGTCAATGCAATGGGCCAAGTTGAGAGCAATAGACATGGCAGTGACGGAATAACTTAGTCCTGTGCCTCAGGGCAAGGTTTCAACATTTGAAGAGTCACAGGCAGTAACCAATATGAGAACATTGGTGAGTAAAGATTAAGAATAGCTCCAGTGTAGGGGATGCAATTATGGGAAGCCCTAAGGAACTTCCAAGAGAGGTTCATAGTGGGCCACAGAGATGCCCACATCAAGGATTGAGTTGGTTCAAGAAGATCAGTGAAATGTCAGGCTGATGCCCTGCCATTCCCTAGAAGTAGCCACCTCGGTAATTTTAGTGAGGACAGTGGTGCCAAAGGCATGCGGTAGTGGTGGAATAAGGATGTATATCACTTGTCTCTTAAGTCACCAATATGGTAAGAGACTGTTGAATACTAATCACAACACTGAAAAAGTAGCCATTTAAAGATGATGTTTGGAATAGTCTCCTGGGCACAGGGATCCAAGCCTATAAACCAGTGAATTATATAGGATTACTATTTCCAGTCCCTGGAGGAGTCAGATGGGTTTGACATTTATTCTATCTCGGGCTAAAGTCCAAACTCTGTCAAGGCTATCTGGTTCCCTGTCATACATCTTTCTGGACCAGCAGTTCTCAACCTGTGGGTCGCAACCCCTCTCAGGGTCGACCGACCCTTTCACAGGGGTCGCCTAAGACCATCGGAAAACACATATATAATTACAAATTGTTTTTGTGATTAATCACTATGCTTTAATTATGTTCAATTTGTAACAATGAAATTGGGGGCCACAGCAACATGAGGAACTGTATTAAAGGGTTGCTGCATTAGGAAGGTTGATAACCGCTGCTCTGGACCAAAGAATGCATCCCACACCCCAGTGTGTAGAAATAGGGTCCCCAAATCCCAATGTGACATGAACATAGTGTATTCCTTACCATCTGTAAAGTAGTTATTAACTTGATACTAAAACTGGTAACTGAAACATTATTGAAAATGCAGTGTGAAGATATGGAGGGCTGACCGGATCACTTAGGTGAATGTGTTTTGTTCAAATATGAGAGGAACTAAAGGGGGAACGGTTTTAACAAAGGACATGAACCAACCATTCCCAATTTTGTGGCTTAAAACAATAACTTATTTCTTGTGATTCTGTGGGTTGTCTGGTGTCAGCGAGGCAGCTCTGCTAGTTTTTTGTGGGGTCCCCACATAGCTATGTTCATTTAGAGCTCGGCTGATGCTGGAATGTCCAAGATGGCCTCTCATCCTTGTGTCCCTCTCCACGTAGTCTCTAAGCATTCGGTAATTTGGATTGGACTTCCTTACAGCATGGCAGTTGGGCTTCAAAAAGGAGAAGGTAAAAGATGCCAGTCCTCTGAAAGCCCGGCTCAAGAGTCCCAGAACATTCCTCCCCTACTTTCAATTTATCACGAGTGATAAGGTGGGTGACAGGCTCCACTCTAATTGTGAGCAGCAACATGCACAGATGAAAGAATTGTTGAAGTACCACAGTTTCCCTAAGGAAAATTTAAGTGCTATTACCATGGGAAGGACAATTAAAAACAAAAACAAAAACCAAAACCCCCCAGCCCTTGTTGATCCATGTTGGACTACTTGTCTGTACCACATTCCTGTGTCTGTTCATCTAGTTGTTGTGTTGTAAGCTCTGCTTGCTGGAAGGGACATCTTCAATTTGTCTTCTGCAGGCTTTTCATTCAGGAGAAAGTCCTAGAAGCTTGTGAGCTCTTTTTCCACTAGTCAGGCTAGTCATGGTACATTCATGAGTATAAGAGACACATTTTTTCATTGAACTTTTTATTTAGAGGGTATGGGGGGGATAAATGGTGATGGAAAAAATAAGAGGCAGATTTTGTACGTATTGTTAACTTCTGGAATATAAAGGCCAAGGGGACATAATAGATTCCCCTACACTCGTGGTGGAGGATGTGGTGTCTTTATTAAATAAGTATCTTGGGATGGTTTGGGTATTTTTCTAAGTATAACCTATGCTTCTATGGAGTGCTATCATGCAGTGATTCTCAAATGTAGTTCCCAGAGCAGGAGCAGGATGGAAGGACTCAATGAGAGAGAAAAAGAGACATCTGTAATACTTTAAGCAATAAAGATAAACTAAAAACAAACAAACAAAAACAAAGTGTAGTTCCTGGGGCCCGCAGCATCAGTATCATTTGGGGCTTGTCAGAAATGCAAAATTTGGGGTCCCAGCCTAAACCTACTGAATCAGAAACTCTGAAGATGGGCCCAGTAATCTGTGTTTAACAAGGTTTCCAGATGATTCTTGTGCATACTAAAGTTTAGCGACAGCAGTCATAGATGGTCCATAAAAATCCCTTCGATACTGTCATTTTCCTGAATTGTGCTCAACAAATGGCACTCACTTGGTACAGATGGCTGATTTCTAACTAATTTGAAATAGAAATAGGGGCCAAGACAACTGACATTTTCTCAACAGTCATTATCTTTCAGATTGTTTTCTCCTTCAGGATCCTGTTTATATAGGAGACTAGAAAAATCTGTCCTCATTGCTTACTTTTCTGTGCTACTAACAGGAGAGACCAGTGTTTAGATCCGGGTTAAAAAGAAGCCTTAAGGGTTGTGATGCTGGTAGTATCCCCAGAGGCCACTCTTCCCATTTCTTTCTTTTTTTAAATATATTTTATTGATTTTTTACAGAGAGGAAGGGAGAGGGATAGAGAGTTAGAAACATCGATGAGAGAGAAACATCAATCAGCTGCCTCCTGCACACCCCCTACTGGGGATGTGCCCGCAACCAAGGTACATGCCCTTGACCGGAATCAAACCCGGGACTCTTCAGTACTCAGGCCGTCGCTCTATCCAGTGAGCCATACCGGCTAGGGCCCATTTCTATTATTTGAGCAAATATTTATCTTAGCCTGGTAATTCTCTACTTCCCATGGTCTGAGTGTGACACTAAAGAGCAAATCATAAAAGGGAAGTCCGGGGGTCTTTGAGAATGCTACTGTTGTCTAGCTACTGGATTGCTGGAGTGATATTTATTATTGGCTTCAGTGGTACTGGACAGTGAGTACAGTGATTGGTTGCAACTGTAGCTCAGTTGTACCACAGGCTGTGTTTCAGTCAGTACCTTTGATCTGTAACATGCCCTGAATGTGCAGTGGGGAATCCTATATAATAAAAGCCCAATATGCAAATGGTCCCTGTGATCGGGAGTTCGACCAGGGGGTGGGGCTGTCCAGCCATCTGCGAGAAGGGAGGCCCTGGCCAACAGCCTGCAGCCAGTAAGGACCCTACCTGTGCATGAATTTCATGCACTGGGCCTCTAGTATGATATAAAAACTTATATAAAAAGTGTCTTTCTCTTCTAGGGGTTTATCACATGGCGAAGGAAATAAGATATATGCATAGCAATTAAATATGATGCAGATTGAGTGCCTTGAGAGAGGATTTGAGTGTTAAAAAGAGTTCAAAGAAGAGAGTGATCCCTTGGTGGATGGAGACCAATGAAGGCGTCATGGAGGAAGTGGCATTTCAGCGGAATCTTTGGTAGGTAGGAATATGAGTGTGTGGGGAGAGCAGTTCATGTCTGAGCATGAGGAAGAAGCTGGAGTCAAGAACCAGCAGGTGACTGTATCTCTAGCACCTATTTAGTGACTGACACACAGTAGGTGCTCAATAAATATCATGTGTTCTGTCTGACTCATAGACGGACCATTGGCTGACTAGAAGATTTTGGTTTTTCCTTTCTTTGGAAAAAGACAAAAGAAGAAGATAAAATCTTACAAAACGGAAAAATCAACTCAAAGATATTCTGATTTCAGATTCATTAAGGTGTGAGAGCAAAGTGCTTTTTTGAGTCTTAAAGGCAGCTGAAAATGTGAAACTGGAGTTCAAGTTAGAGAACAGTACATTATTGATTTTGGAGATAGCTTTGTGCTGAATAGCTTCCTTCCTCCACCTCACTCTAGCCTACAGCTTTCTCTACTCTGCTCCAGAGCCCAGGAGGCAGGCTTGTATGCTCTAGGACAGTGATGGCGAACCTTTTGAGCTCGGCGTGTCAGCATTTTGAAAAACCCTAACTTAATTCTGGTGCCGTGTCACATATAGAAATGTTTTGATATTTGCAACCATAGTAAAACAAAGACTTATATCTTTGATATTTATTTTATATATTTAAATGCCATTTAACAAAGAAAAATCAACCAAAAAAATGAGTTCGCGTGTCACCTCTGACACGCGTGTCATCGGTTCGCCATCACTGCTCTAGGACATCAAGCTGGACTTCCTTGCTTTCTGGCTTCCTGGAGAGCTTAGCCAAAGTGAAGACTGGCAAGAGTCTGACGGGAGGCGGGGGGATAAGGTGGATGTATTTATTTCTCCCAGTTCCCTATTTGGAGAGCTGGATGGGTCACTGCTCAACTGAAGGCCACAACTCCTGGCCACTAGCTCACGAGAAAATGGCTTATAATGACAGGGTGGCGTGTGTGCGAATCTTTATTCCTCAAAGGGCCAGACACCAGCCCAGTG
Organism: Myotis davidii; assembly: GCF_000327345.1. Classification (NCBI taxonomy): domain Eukaryota; kingdom Metazoa; phylum Chordata; class Mammalia; order Chiroptera; family Vespertilionidae; genus Myotis; species Myotis davidii. The sequence continues at coordinate 2,700,375 of NW_006292604.1, read as the reverse complement.
GTGCAAGGCTGGTTTGAAGTAGAATCCGTTTTACCAGGCACTGCCAGTGAGCCCCACACAGGAATAGAGTGATCAGAGTGGAGAACCCAAATAGAAAAACACGTTTAAGGAGACTGGAGAGAGTCTCACGCTTTTGAAGTTCACCTAGTGTTTCCCAGCCCTGGCTGAAGGTCTGAGGAACTCCCACCTTGAACTTGGGAGAGCTCAGCAAATCTTCCTAAGGCTGCTGCTCATCGTAGACATAGCTTTTTCTTTCATAAAAGTTGACTCCCTGCTCCTTTCCTGGGTAGGGGGTACCAAAGGATAAAACATAAAGGTAAGGGGATTGAACTAAATCATGTGGGGTTGATCACTTCCCACATGAACATTTGGGCCATTAAAGCCATTTGGACATGTGATGGTTACCATTTAAGGCGAATCAGCTGAAAGTAAAGATACATATTTTCTGTAGGGATTTTTGAAATCTATGTATAAGATTTGAGGAACCATTTGCAGCTGTGTAACCTGAGATCCTATATGGAAACTGTTTAACCCAGAGTCTGGCACAAAAGGCACTCCTACAGGAAGATAAAGTGAGTTCCTGAGCCCTCACCACGTGTCAGTCCCTACAACCTTCGGATTCTAGGTGCTGAGCCATACTCGGGAGGCGAAGGGTGCAGAGTTCTCTTAGGGAAGGGAGGTCCCAAGGGGCGGGTGTGCCGAGGTCCCACAGACACCGTGGGGCGGGTGCACAGGGGCGCGCGTCCAGGGGCGCAGGCGCTCGCGTGCTTCTTGGTCCTCGGTGGTGCGGGCCCTGCTCCCCGCCGCCACCGCTGCGCTGCCCGCTGCCGGACCCGGACCCCACCAGCTCCATGAGGGTCAAGCAAGTGAACTTGCTGATGGCGCTCATCGCGGTCATGCTCTTCAGCTTCTCCTGTTTCTGTATCTACAGGATGACTCAGACCAGTAAGCGGAGGGTGACTTCTCCCGCCAACTGTCTCCCAACTGTCTCGCTTCGGGGCTCCTGGATTGTTGGGTCAGAGAGAGGGGGTGGGGTGACATAGGGACCTGGCGGGGTCGCCTGCTGTCCTAATAGGGGCTTCACAGATGTAGCCCCCACGCCCTGGCCCTGCCAGCGGTTGAGCTGTAACGGACACCCAGGTCTGTCCGCGTGGCTTTGACCGCCACTGGGCACGCGCGTTAACGCATTGGCCTGCCCGGCCTCGGGTAGGTTCGCACGTCGGTTCAAGGACCCGATCTGTGTCCAGCCGCACCCCCCACCCCCACCCCATTATTTCCAGAAACGCCAATGCCTGACTCCAAGAGCTGTCACACACCCAACATCTTTCCTCTTTCGTGTTCAGCATTTTCGAGCCACACTTCAGGGCTCCCTCAGTATATCCTGGGAAGCTGAGAAGGATGAGATGGTGCAGAGAGGCAATAACCAACAATTTAGGGTGCTGGTTTGGAATCTAACATGGCTCACATTGCCGGTTTGAAACACACCAAGGTTTTAATTTATTGTTGCTTGTGGCGTTCCCAATGAAGCAAATAAAAGTGGAGGTTGCCCAGTTAAATTTGAATTTCAGATAGGCAATGAGTAAGTTGTTAGTATAAAAATTGCATGGGATACATTGATACTAAAAAATTGTTTATCTGCAATTCAAATTTAACTTTGGTTTCCTGTATTTTATCTTTCAACTCTAGGCCATAGCGTAACATTTTAACATTTATACAGTTAAATTTTGAACGGAAGACGTAGGGATTCTGCAAACATATTAACCCAGCCTTCCAAGACTGTCCTTGGGTTGTTTTAGGTTAAATTTTCATTCTTTTGATACTCATTTATGACTCAGGGTGCACACTAAGTAATCTTGGTAGTAGAGTCAAGGATAAAGTTTGAAAGTGGTTTTAGTCCTCTTTAATGTTTATGTCCTCTAATTAATGCTAAAACTATGTTTTAGTCCCTTAATTAATACTAAATTTTGTCATGTACCCACAATACCAACATTGCATGCCATTTGTTTCAAAGATTAAAAAAATGTATATTAATTAATATGATATTTACTACTAATCTTTAATCATTTTATACTCTTTCCTTCTTCATTTTCTACAAAGACCATTACCCAAATATGTCTTTTATTTATTTTGGAACAATAAACAATGAACAATTTTATTAACAAAAAAATGTCATTACTCATAATTAGAAAGCAAAATGTAAACCTCTTTTGATAGTAATTTTGGAAGACAATTTAGATTGGCAACCTCATAGGACACTTTAATACAATTAACATTCTTTTAATGAAACTGTAGACTTGTTGAGATACATACAACCATTTTGGTGTGTTTTCTAGTTATGACCAGGAAAAACAAGTTTGGTTCCTCAAAGCGTTTATATTCCCATCCTTCATATGTCCAAGTTCAGAAAATGAGATCTTGAGAATACACTACTCTTTTTTTAAATCCTCACCTGAGGATTTGTTTATTAATTTTTAGAGAGAGGAAGGGGGAGAGAGAGAGAGTGAGGTGAGAGAGAGAGAAGCATCAATGTGCAAGAGAAACATTGATCCGTTGCCTCCTCCCCATCCAAGTGGGGGACCATGTATAATCACCAAGGTATCCGACCTGTGGGAATGTACATTTGTGTCTACAACATAGCCTGCAGCAGGACTGGCGAGGAGAGAGCTCCCAGGTGTAGTCAGCAGAGTCCAGGATCCAAGGGCTAATGGGTTCTTCATTATTCCTTCCTCCCTTGGCCTGTGCACCTCAAGGATAATTCCATTTAGACAATTCCATTATACTTAGTTGTTCAGATATATGCTCCTTTCCCACATCCCTTGCAAGCCCGATTGTTACTTAATTTAGAGCAGGAACCTGACTTTATCCATGTTTGTTTACCTATCACAGCACAGTGAGTGGCACATGATACCTATTCAGTGGGAGAAAGAATGAATAGCTCAGCGTGCTTCTTCTTACCGGAGGTATTTAGTGAATGAAATAAGGTAGAAAAGTTAGGTCATAGCCACATTGTATAGGACCTTGCATACTAAGGCAAGTTCATTTGGATTTTATTCAGCTAGCATTTAGGGAACCGTTTAAAGTCTTTGAGCAGGGCCGAAACCGGTTTGGCTCAGTGGATAGAGCCTCGGCCTGCAGACTGAAGGGTCCCAGGTTCGATTCCGGTCAAGGGCATGTACCTAGGTTGTGGGCACATCCCCAGTGGGAGATGTGCAGGAGGCAGCTGATCGATGTTTCTCTCTCATCGATGTTTCTAACTCTCTATCTCTCTCCCTTCGTCTCAGTAAAAAATCAATAAAATATATTTAAAAAAAAAATAAAGTCTTTGAGCTGGGTTTCCAGAAGACTAACTGTGGATTGGAGGTGAGAGACCAATTAAGAGGCAATTATAATAATAGTGCAGCGAGAGACAATAAAGACCTGAACTCTATAGTGAAGTCAATGATGAGGAAGATTCATCTATTAAAGGTCTATTAACAGTACTTCTTAAATTTTAACATGAATCTCAGTCTCCTGTGAATCATTAAAATACAGCTTCTGACTTAGGAGGCCCTGGCTGAGGCCTGAGATAGGTGTATAACAGGCTCGCAGCTGGTATCATTGATCTGTGCTGTCTGGTCCGGTAGCTCCTCTTCAGGTAGCTACTGGGCACTCAAAGTGTAGTGTGTGCAACTGAGGAACTGCATTTTAATCTAATTTTAAGTTAATCTAAATTTACATTTTAAAATGGAAGCAGTGCAAAATCTTTCTCCATTAAGAATTTTGTTTTGTTTTGTTTTGGTAGGACTACATTTTAGCATAACTGTTAATTTAGCATCTGAATTAAGATGTACTTTAAGTGTAAAATACACACAGGATTTTCAATACCATTTTTATATATATAATTTTTTTAGTACAAAAACAAAGAATGTAAACTATTTCATTAATTGCTTTTTATGTTGATTACATATTGAGAAAAGTTTTTAGATATTTAGGACTAAGTTAAATATATTATTGATACTTTCACTGGTCTCTTCTTACCCTTTTTTAAAGGCGGCTAGTGGAAAATCTACACTTACAAAGGTGGTTGTATTTCATTTCTGCTGGCCCCTTGCTGTGAGGAGTGGAGGTTGGTGGTTCTCAGGACCTCACCTGGTTCATGGGTCGGAGTCACATTGGCCCATTGCACATGTGGACTGATGTTCCTTTTCACAGTTTTACCACAATTGACTCAAAACATCGAATTATCGTTTATTTCAAACTTTGCAGGAAAGGTAGTTTTATAACAGTCCATCCTTACAAAGTACCTCAGTGATTATGCAACTAATATAAATAACTTAAATAGAATACTGATGAGCTGGATTACCAGGTAAGAATGAACAAGAAGCAGACCTAAGCCTAGAGATTGTGTCCTTTAACATTTCTGTATGGTTGTTTCTGCAAATACTACTTCCTCTAGAGAAAACGCTTTCTTTTCATGTTTACCAAATTGATCCCTCAGGGACTGACTTACCGTGGCCCAGATATGTTGCATCACCTGTGTTATATCAACTCCAAACACATGATCCCTTTTGTAAAGAGAATATTACCTGGGAACCCCAGTAACAGGGTTATACTGGTTAAACTACGTCCCTGTTTAAAAAAGTAATATCCACTATATAGATTTTCAAGATTTATTGGGGTACTTGCAATTCTTTTGATGAAGCATGGTTCCGTTTTAGAACCTCTTAAATCAATTTCAATGCTGGCAACTCCATTCTCTAGATAATGCTCCCTGCTGGATTTCAAAGACTGAATTCTCTGCCCAAGACTAAGGCTTGGGTGAGCCAAGGCAGGGATGAAGTAAGACTGGGGCCGTATTCTTTCACTGCATTGTCTTGCTCAGTTTTATAAGTGCCTCTCAAGATTTTTTGCTCTCAAATCTATAATACCAGCCTAATCTTTCCCTTGAACTTCAAAATCATACAGCCAAATGTTTGCCTTGTATTTGGAAGCCTCATAAGCATCACAATGGCTTTAATGACATGAAATATTCTCTTTCATAGCTGCATGGTATTCAATTGATAAATGAATAAAGAGTAGTCCACCAAAAAATGTTTATTAGACATTTGTCAAAGCACTTTTTAAAATGTGCTTTGCCATGTGGTTTGCATGCATTATTGAATTGCATCTTCACAACAACTCTGAGGCAGGGATTCTTATATATCCATTTACACGTGAAGAACAGGCTAGCAAAAATTAAACAGCTTGCTCAAGCCGCACAAATATTAAGTAGCAAAACAGAGATTTCATCATATGTGATTTAAGAGCCATCAGACTATTAAAAAGATATTCTTTAATTTATTTAGCATATTTCCATTGTTAGGTACTTAGGTTGTTTCTGGTTTTCTTACAATGATAAGTAATGCTGCCCATGTTGAACATCCTTAGAGCCAAATCTGCACACATTCCTGGTCATTTTCTTTAGATAAATTCATAGAAGTGAATTTTCTGCCTCAATTTGTTTTTTCCTCTAATTACAAATCTGATACATGCACCTTCCAGATAGTACTGTGTTTAATTTCTCATTCTTTTTTTCAGTCTTTTATGTACATATATATACCATATGTATAGAGCACTGTATATACACTTATACAAACACTTAATGCTAGATATAGAGTATAGCTATAGAGAAGCATAAACTTTACATTTTTGTTATATATTATGAAAATTGTATGATACCATTGCTACAAATATAAACATATACATATGTGTTTTCTTTGCAGGTAATCAATTAATTAATTGTAGAAACCATATTTTGGAGTTTAAGGAAAATTTTCTACATTTAAAAAACAAAACTGAAAGAAATCGCCAAGAGCTGATGGAAGCCTTGAGTAAAATGAAGTATGACAATAGACAGAGTATAGGTGTACCCGTAAAGTTAGGTTTGTGTTACTTTTGTTTTTGTGCATGGTGGTTTGTTTGTTTTATTTTTTTATGCTTTGTACATTTTATGCTTCCTGATTTTAGGACATTTCTCCCCAATAAATGGTATTAAATCAGTTCTTGCTCTTTTTAAAAAATATATATATTTTGTTGATTTTTTACAGAGAAGAAGGGAGAGGGATAGAGAGTTAGAAACAACGATGAGAGAGATCGATCAGCTGCCTCCTGCACATCCCCCACTGGGGATGTGCCTGCAACCAAGGTACATGCCCTTGACCGGAATCGAATCTGGGACCCTTGAGTCCGCAGGCCGACGCTCTACCCACTGAGCCAAACCGGTTCCGCAGTTCTTGCTCTTTTATTGTCAGACGTGGGAAAATCAGGTAAGAGACATCGCTGCCTCTCACCTCTATCTGGAAGGGGTCTTTCTGAGTTTTCGATCTCTGTGAATGCACCATGATGCACCCAGTAGACGCAGCCAGAAACCTGAGCGTCATCTCTGACTCCTGCCTCTCCCTCCTGCATACTTACTTCCATGTCAGTCAGTGAGCAACCCCATTGATTCATAATCTCACATACCTCACAAATCTGTCCGTATTTTTCCATCACCGTCTCTACGATCCTAGTCAGGCCACCTCCGTGCTTCATCTAAATGTCTGCTAACATACTCCTATTTCTTCTCTGTCTCTCTAGTCTTGTCCCCATCTACCTGTCCTCACTGCAGCCAATGTGAAGACTGCACTGTCTTGTATATCAACCTTCAGTGGTTCCCCTTTTCTTCAGGATATAAAGTCCTGCCACATGCCTCCCCCTGTGTAGTCAAATACTCCCCCCGCCCCTCACCCCGCCCTACTCTTAATGCCTGGAAACCACTGCTCAGTTTTCTGTTCCTGTATTTTCCCATTTTCCCCGAATGCCATGCAGATGGAATCACACAGATAACCCTTTGAGACTGGTTTCTTTCACTTAGTGTAGATTCATCCAAATGTCATGTGACCATTTGTTTGCTGCTTTGTTATTGCTGAGTAGCATTCCATTGTATGGATGCACAATGGATAGTTTGTTTCACCAGCTGAGGGGCGTTTGGGTTGGTTTCAGGTTTTGGGTGATTACAAATGCCTATTGCTATAAGCACTCACGTACAGGTGTTTTGTTTGAATTTTCATTTCTTTAGGATAAATATCTAGAATTTGTGGGCATATGGTAAGTATACGAGTCACTTTGTAAGAAACTGCCAAACTCTTTTCCATTCAGCTGCCTTTCCAACTGTCACACATCGACACTTTTTTTTTATACATATATATTTTATTGATTTTTTACAGAGAGGAAGGGAGAGGGATAGAGAGTTAGAAACATCGATGAGCTGCCTCCTGCACACTCCCCACTGGGGACATCCCTGCAACCAAAGTACATGCCCTTGACTGGAATCAAACCTGGGACCCTTTCAGTCAACAGGCTGACGCTCTATCCACCGAGCCAAACCGGTTAGGCAAGAGGTTTTTTTGTGTTTTTTTTTTAAATATATTTTATTGATTTTTTACAGAGAGGAAGGGAGAGAGATAGAGTTAGAAACATCGATGAGAGAGAAACTTTGATCAGCTGCCTCCTGCACATCTCCCACTGGGGATGTGCCCGCAACCCAGGCACATGCCCTTGACTGGAATCGAACCTGGGACCTTTCAGTCCGCAGGCCGACGCTCTGTCCACTGAGCCAAACTGGTTAGGCGAGAGGTTTTTTTTTAATGTATCCTGGATACATATCAAATGAATATGTGATTTAGAAATATTTTCTCCCAGTCTGTGGCTTGTCTTTTTATTCTCCTAATGTATCCTTCAGAAAGCAACCATTTTCAATGTAGATGAAATCCAATTTGTCAATTTTTAAATATATTATGCATTTGATGTATCTAATAACTCTTTAAGAGTCATGGGGATTTTCTTTTATGTGTGTTTTTTTTATTTTATAGTTTCAGATTTTACATTTTAGGTCTATGAAATCTTAGAGTTTATTTTTATAAATGGTGTGAAGAATAGGTTAAGAGCAACCATTTTCAATGTAGATGAAATCCAATTTGTCAATTTTTAAATATATTATGCATTTGATGTATCTAATAACTCTTTAAGAGTCATGGGGATTTTCTTTTATGTGTGTTTTTTTATTTTATAGTTTCAGATTTTACATTTTAGGTCTATAAAATCTTAGAGTTTGTTTTTATAAATGGTGTGAAGAATGGGTTAAGGTTCAGTCTTTTTTCTGTGGATGTCCAAGTGTCCTGGCACCATTTGTCAAAAAGGTGCCCATTCTGCATTGAATTGCCTTCATATCTTTAAAAAAGTCAATCTACCCTATTTGTGTGGGTCTCTTTCTGGATTCTCTGTTGTGTTCCATTGGTATATATATATTCTTTTTTTTTTGTTATACCACACTGCCTTGATTAACATATAGATTATGAATTAAAATTAGGTAGTGTGAGTCCTCCAGCTTTGTTCTTCTTCTTCAGAATTGTAGAGGCAAATTCAAATGAACGGTGTGAATGGCGTCATTAAATATTGAGGGGGCTATAAAATAAAATTATAAGGATACAAACTTTAATGATGCAATCTTAGTCAAAGTAGCAAAACATGGTATGTGCTTTGGAAATAGTTTCAGTTATACTTCTTTATAGTATGTTTCAGTTATACTTTCTTCTTTGAAACTGACAGTTCTAGGAGCTTGTGGTCATTGTAGCTCATAGTGATAGATTTAACTTAAATACAGGAAGCCCTCACTTAACATCATCTACAGGTTCTGCAACTGTAAGGTAAATGATATGATATCTAAGGAAACCATGAACTCAGAAGCCTTATTTTTTCTCTTTCAGGTGAGAAGGAAGTGAATACATTGGATAAGAATGAAACAGTGTCGAACACATTTGAAGTCTTAAAGTTCTTTCTCCCTCATCTGAGGAAAGTAGGCAGAATTTATCCTGATGTAATCATCAGCAAAAAGAAAGAAGGCGGTAAGAAAATTAGAACAGGAAAATCAAATACAGATATTCTGATCTTTGGGTACATGCCTTTAAGTTTTAAAATGTAATCCATTAAAATGATGCTCAGTTTGATACTTAGATCACCAGCCTATCTGGCATTAATTTGGATAACCAGAAATCAGTATATTGTCTGGCAGAAGAAAATAGGTTAATAAATATTTGGAGACTTGAATTTAAATTCAGCTTTGATACAGATGCTTTGAATATAACTCAAATAATATGTTAAGTATCTGCTCAGTACTTGGTAACTCTTTTTCTCCCTTGGTTTTTGATAAACCTATTCTCATCTGATTATCTCCATCTTTATGGGGACCGAGGTCTGAAAGGCTTTATAGCAGTGACCCGTGAGCTAAACCTTGAAGATTGAGTTCAAGCTCACCAGGTACAGAAGAGGAGAAAAGGGACGTTAGACCAACCCTCAGAAACTTGCCTTTCTCACAAACCTCATTCATTCCAACAAGTGTGTCCCTCTGTGCCAGGGGTCAGCAAACCGCAGCCCCCAGGCTGACCTGCCTATTTTAAGAATGGTTTTGCTGGACCATAGGCATGTTCATTGCTTACATGCTGTCTGCTGCTTTGAGCACAGAATCTTGGTATCTACTTAGGATGGCGTGGGTGTGTTCTGACAGTGTTTTGACCATTATTGGGCAATAAAAGTCACTTAGAGACATGGATTTATCCCATCAAGTCACTTGGAAATTACCTCATGCACTGTTTTCAAAGATGACATTATTTCATAGTATTTTTCCTATTTGGAGTTCTGGTGTCTCCTTAGGAAGAAGAGTAGAGAACCAGCCAATGCCTTTTGTACCCAGTTAGATGACACTGTAATAAATGGAGAGTGAATAGTTTTCTTTTCCACTATACTGAAATTGTCTTGTCGTCTATTTAACGCATTTCCTAACCATCCACTACAAATTGGAATTTCCTTAACACATTAAGCGCCCAGTCAGTCACTGGTGACTGACACTATACTTTCCATCCAGAAGACAAAACAGGCTGGGCGCTTGATGTGTTAAGCAGAAAATGAAATCCTATATAATAAAAGCCTAATATGTTAAGTGTCCAGTCATCCGGTCATCTGTTCAACCAAAGTGTAATATGCTAATGATATGGTAAGGCCACTCAACTGCTCGCTATGACATGCACTGACCACCAGGGGGCAGATAGTCAACTGGTCAACCAGTTGCTATGATGTGCACTGACACCAGAGGACAGAAGCTTCGACTTGTAGGTTAGCTTGCTGCTGGGGTCCAGCCAATTGGGACTGAGTGAGATGGGCCAGACACGCCCTGAGCCCTCCCGCGGCCCCTCCCCGGCTGGCTAACCTCCTGTGTCCCTCCTGGGCTCTGATTGTGCACCGGTGGTATCCCATGGCCTGGCTTGCACCCCCTCCGGGACCCTTGGGGGGGATGTCAGAGAGCCGGTTTCAGCCCGATCCTACAGGCCAGGTCGAGGGACCCCCCCACTGGTGCACGAATTCGTGCACCAGGCCTCTGGTATAATATAAAAACTAACAGCTTTTGGTTGGGATTACTTCTGTAATACAATTTCAAGCACTATTTTTATGACCACACAATTAACCTAAATGTAGAAGTAAGCATAGATATTAATGCTAGATTATATTTTTCTCTGTGGTTTGAAATGGTGATGCCATGCTCGGGTGTCTGCAGTGTCTTTTGCACTGGGCATTTCCACTGTTAAGAGACGAAATTATAGTTACCTGAAGCAAACGCTGACCTCGCTTGTTTCCAGGATGACGCTTTTGGAGGAAAAGGACTCTGTAGTGATCGTCTCTATTGCAGATGTACGTATGAAGGCCCACCAGCTCTCCTTGCCCCCAGCCCACAGTCTCCATGCTAATCACTGTATCATTTCAAAATTTCCCCTCAAATTTCAAAAAGCAATTCACAGATGCCTTTTTTAGATAGCAGACAATGTATTTGATACTTTTTTTGACACCACCAAGAAAGAATTAAATATGTCAATCTAAAAAGTTTATTTAAATATCACATTTCCATGTGGAGAAATAAGATTATATTATTAAATATGTAACTAGGCCTGGCCGCATGGCTCAGTGATTGAGCATCGACCTATGAACCAGGAGGTCATGGTTTGATTCCCAGTCAGGGCACATGCCTAGGATGTGGGCTCGATCCCCAGTGTGGGGTGTGCAGGAGGTAGCCAATCAATGATTCTCTCTGTTGATGTTTCATCTCTTGTAGGAGGCCGCTGATCAATGATTCTCTCTCATCACTCCGCCCTCTCCTTTCCTCTCTGAAATCAATAAAAACACTAAAAAAATGTAACTAGGGGCCTTACATACTATATGGTACAGAATTGTATTTACAAACAGAACATTAAAAGTGTAGTAATGTTCTACAGTAATAAAACCTGCCCAGTAAAAGGTTGGTATAGGAATCAAGAGATAATTTGTATTAAATAATAACTACCACTAATTGGGGGACTCCTTCCCATATCTGAAGGGTTGTAGACAATTTTTATATACATTATTTATAACCTGCCTTACATCTCTGTAAAGGAGGTAGTACTATCCTGATTGTACAGAGTTTATGAAAGTAATTTGCCTAATTATTAATAGAGGAGATTCATCTCTCTAATGGCCCCAGAGTTTTCTATCTTGTAGTGCTATATAAGTCCTATATAAATGTTAACACAGATAAGGCCTTTGGGAGGGGAATTTGGCAACATGTATCAGATTTAAAATGTGTATATTCTTTGTCTCAGAAATCTCAATTCTGGGAAGTTATCCTAAGGAGATAACCAGGCAGGAATTTCAAAATGATAAAATATGACACACACAGTACCGTAGTTGAGAACACAGATTCTGGATCTAGATTGCCAGCTTCAGATGCCAGCTTCTCCACTTCCTGGCTGGTGAACTTGAACTAGTTACTTCTCTGTGCTTCATTTTTCTTATCTGTAAAATAGTGATGACAATATTACCTCAGTCGCACGTAATTTAAATCAGCTAAAATATTTAAAGTATTTCAAATGCTGTGTGGCATTTGTAGTAAGTGTTCAGTAAGTAATTATTTCAAGGATTTTTAGTGCAAAAACACCAAAATATTGAAAACAATCAAAATGTCAATAAGAGAGACTGATTGAATATTCATGTCTGGACTGCAGCGATCTGTAACCATTGAAAGAATGAATATCATATTCACTGACATAAAGCCATGTCTAAATCATATTGTTGAGTAAAAAAAGTTGTAAAGCATCCTGTTTAACATACCATCTGTGCAAACTGTGACAGAAAGAAGGAAGATAATACAGATTGATGAAATGTATAAAGGAAAAAAGAATGAGCAAATCTTAGAATGATATAAGTAATGGTTTACATTGAAAAATTAGTAGTGGTATACAAAAACTATATATAAATATCAGTTTTAAGTATAAAATATAATAATGGTTATCTCTGGATGTTGGGAGTTGTTGTCCTTTATTCTTTTCTCTATTATTTGCATTTTCTATAATAAATGTGTCTTTGAAGGCAGAAAAACTCTAAACAAAACAAGCAACAGAAAAACTATTGGGAAAATATAAATAAACTATTAAATCTTTCTCTCCAAATTTAATTTAATATTGGAAGCATATACTTAATCTCTGAAGTGTTTTGTCACTTTTTTTGTGTTACATATTACAAGCTTTGTTCATTTGCTGCTGACACAATGTATATCTGCCAATAATATATTGACCAATAAAATATGGGGGACAAATTTTAAAATAGAATATATAATGCTTAAAAAGTATAACTTTAGCACTACGTTTAAAGTAGAATATGTTTCAGCGGGTAAAAATAACTAGAGATTCAATTTATGGCTGTCTTAAGAAGCTTAAGTACTATTTCCACTGAGCCAAACCGGTTTCGGCATGACATATATTTTTAACAAACAACCTAACTATATACATTCAGAATTGCCTTTTAGAGAATTCAGATTTGACAGTAGAATGGTCATTATTCAAAATATTTTCAGAATTTTATATTAGGAATGCTTGTAGGCCCTGCGGCTACATCTTGTAAATGCCATTGGTTATGTAAAAAAAAAAAAATCATCTGAGGGAATAAACCAAAAGCTATTTACAAATGAGTCTGTCATCTAATCTAAGCACAATACTCAATAAAGAGTAGGTACACAAAGTTTGTCAATGGAAGAAAATTTGAGAGTTAAGCTGAGTAATACTGTCTGGAAAAAAGTGAAATAATTTCAAAGTAAGCTTACTGTTATATAATACTCATGAAATGAAGATATCTTCAAAAAAGAGCAATTCTTTGAAATAAGCCATCTGACATTTAGGGCAAAACTGTCTTAGATGCATAGCTTTTGTATACCACAAAATTTTAAGTGTAAATAACATGTAGTGATACTTCATATTGTGACAAAAGGAGAATGACATATTTTCATATTCAAGTCAGATCTTTTAGTCATATGGATATTTTAAATTCTTTTATAGAAAGTGAAAACACTAGAAATTAGGAAATAATGACATTCCACACATAAACTAGGTTGACATGTAGCAAACATGTATTAATAAAAGTATGGGGCATGCTTAGTTTCATTAAAATATTTTTCTCATTTTTAGAGTAATGAAGAGTATTCAAAATCTGTTGTTGACATGATTACAAAAAAGTAAGTACTGTTGGATAAATTTTTAACTGGCTGTTCTTTCATTTTTCTATTCTGTTTTTTCTGTCCAATCATTTTATTAGTGATCATATTCATTTTAATATGTATCTGTGCCCTATATTTCTATCTCAGGTGTGATGAAGTATAGCTTATCAATTTCTCCAATTGTGTAGGGTATCTACCTATTAAATTCCATATTTTTCATGTTATTATTATTATTATATCTATTCTGCATGAAATCCATTGTCTCTGTGAGAAGCCTACTGGCTTAATTTTAAAACATTCTTGCGTTTTTTTACTGTATGAAGCTACTTTCACCGTTCCTGCTTACAGCCTCCTGCTGTATGCAGCCCAGGAGATGAAAACACTGATGAACAAATATGAAACTATCAAGCAAGATGTGGTAGAATGGACCCAGCCTTCCAAATCTCTATGTTCCCGTGGGCGATAAAACTGGCAAAACCCAAGTCACAGAGGCTACTGTTATTGCGGTGGTTGGGGAGGGCAATATGCAGACATATAGAGTAAAGTGTATTTTATGTTGCCCGAAAATATCAAGAACCACTTTCTTGAGAAGGTAACAAGATATTCTTCAGGCAGACAAAGGGAGGGAGGGAATGCCTGGCAAATAGAATTGCCTGGGAGGCAGAAAGGACCAAAAGGGAGCATGTAGATTTTTGGAAATATAAATATATCCTGGAATGTGCATTTTGTGTATTTTAATTTTTTGGTGTGTCTCTCTCTAATTTATAAAAGAGATACTTTGGCTAAAGAGTATTAGCTTTATGATATTGATATGTATCAACCTGTGAAATCATTCAAATAAAAATATTATGTGGCCACATATAAGGAAATTCCTTGTAAGTATTTGTTATTTTGATATATCAAATATTCAATTACAAACCTCCATTTACTTCTATTGATAGATTCAAAAGGCAAGTGAAGTCTGGATCCTTAGAGGTCATTTCAATACCTGCCTTTTTTTATCCAGACACATTACATGCCATGCAATCAGCTGAGGACTCACAAAAACAAGAGAGGTATGAAATTTAGAAAATTGTAGCCTTAAAAAACTAACTTCATTTGATGAAATGTTGGAATCAGCATCTAATAGATCCTATTTCAAACACAGCCAGCTCCTATTGACTTGCAAGAGCTATGTGGTTCACTTCCCAACTCTGTATTCAGTGACATCAGTTGGTAACATGAAATCAGGAGCATTTACACCACAGAAATGGGCAAAAGCTACAAATCAGGGCTGACCCCCTGTCCCACACAGAGAGACAGTTGTTAAACACCACCAGCACACCACTGATACTCTATATTCAGTAATAAGCAAAAGCATAATGAAGGGGGAAAAAGCTTAGGGTTATAAATCATTACACCTGGATTCTAGATCATCCTAGGCTGGTAATTTTTCTTAGCTTCCTCAACTTTCCAGTGTGTATAATAAAATCTGCATTGCCTATTCAGAAAAAGCATTGCTAATTATGATAGGATTTATGCAAGAATTTTGAAAAGCTATATATCAGTATATATATATATGAAGGTATATTATTGTTTGGTTGTAAATGTGGTAGCTATTACAAGAAATACAGTAATTTGGTTCCTCAAAACTTAGTAGAGCAAAAGACATGTCAGAATTCAGAAAGAGGTCTTATCCCAATAAACTCATTAGCTCTGCTTTGTTTTAAAATAATAAATGGCATGTCAAAATCTAGAAACATTTTAAGTGTTTTGTTTTGCTTTTTTCTAATTTTATTTTGTTTTCCAATTCTTTATTGCTTAAAGTATTACATATGTCTCCTTTTCCCCCCCCATTGACCTCTCTCGGGTCGTTCTTACGCCCCTAGCACATGCCCTCACCCCCCTACTGTCTGTGTCCATGGGTTATGCTTACATGCATGCATACCAGTCCTTTGGTTGATCTCTCACTCCCCGCCCCCCCATCGCTCTCCCCACCTTCCCTCTGAGGTTAGGTGGTCTGTTCAGTGCTTCCATGTCTCTGGACCTGTTTTAGTTAATCAGTTTATGTTGTTCATTATATTCCACAAATGAGTGAGATCATGTGATATTTATCTTTCTCCGACTGGCTTATTTCACTTAGCATAATGCTCTCCAGATCCATCCATGCTGTTGCAAATGGTAAGAGTTCCTTCTTTTTTATAGCAGCGTAGTATTCCATTGTGTAGATGTACCACAGTTTTTTAATCCACTCATCCAATCAAAATTACCAGCCTAGGATGATCGAGAATCCAGTGGTGGGCACTTAGGTGGTTGTTTTGCTTTTTAATTAATGGCCCACAATATGCCCAGTTTTTAGAGTCATAATGCCGGGAGTCACTCTAAATCCTTGTTTTTCCTTCTGCCCTTTATGTCTCTATCATCATTTCTCTTTTTTAACTTCTTTCCACATCATTCCTCTCATCCCCATTTCTCTACCTTGGACTTAGCTCAGGCCATTCCAGATCTATTTGCTTTCCCTAACCCCAGCCTAGCCTAGCCTTTCCTCCAGTTCATTTTCCGCACTGTAGGCGGAAAAATCTTTTCATATGAGATCAAGTACAAAGTTTCCTGCATGTCATGAAAGATCCTTCATGATTTGACTTCTGCCAACCTTCCCATCATTAGCATCTCTCCATCAGTTCTCTGTGCCCTAAATCTAAGGGGCTGCTGTTTCACACATCCCGTGGCTTTGCAATACTGTCCTCTACCCTGAGCGCCCTGCAACCTTCTGCTTGACCCTCCCCATCTTATTGTAAATCATCATGGTCAGCATCCCTATATAGCTCTTATATAATTGTTCTAATTGTATTCTTTTTCTATATTTCTTGCTAGATTATGGGACCTAGAAGGGCATGAACTGCATTGTGTATTGCTCTTTGTACCTTCGAGATCTGGCTTAGTATCCAAGCTTAGTATTACATTAGAATAAAGTTTCTTTACACTTTCATTTGAGCAAGACCTAAGAAAGAATATTAACTTTATTATAATAGGTCAAAATTTAACAAACCTAAATGTAAAATAAATAGATTATGCTTATCCTAGTTTAGCAATGGTAGACACTACCCACTGAATATAAACGGGAAACTTTTGAGTATAACTTTTTAGCATAACATCTTTAATTTTATTCCATACAAATAGTGCTCTATATTAGCAAAGTGAAGTTTATGTTTTTAATTTCTAAAGTGTGTCTATAAGCAAACATTAAATAATGATAAATATTAACAGATTTTATTACTTATCTTTAGTTGGCGAATCAAACAAGTTTTGGATTTTTGTTTTTTGATGCTGTATGCCCAACCCAAGGCCATGTATTATCTACAGGTATGAGTTTGGTATAAATATAAAATGGAAGTTCTCCCTCTCTCTTTTGATTCCTTCCTTCTTTATTGTATTCCTCCACCTTCCTTTATACTCAGAAAATAGAAAATACTTACTATATTAAAATACCATAAGGAAGCTTAAAATTGATTCTATATTAGTCTTCTTTCTGGGGTCACTATTTACAGAAGAAAATATAGTTACCTGAAGCAAAATGAAAATAATTTAGAAAAAAAAGACATTGTACTGCCTACATTTGTCTGCCTACAAGTTTATTGGATTAAATAAACATACTTTGAGTACTTATTATATGTTGGACATTGTATATGCTTATCCCTGCTACACTACATAGATTCAGATTTTATGGGTAATACTAGAGGCCCAGTGCACGGATTCATGCACTGGTGGGGTCCCTTGGCCTGGCTTGTGGGGATCAGCCAAAACTGGCTCTCCAACATCCCCCGAGGGGTCCTGGATAGTGAGAGGGCTCAGGCCAGGCCAAGGGACACCACTGGTGCATGACTGGGGCCAGGAAGGGACCAGGGAGGGCTCAAGGGTGTGTCCAGCCCATCTCACCCAGTCCTGATTGGCTGGACCCCAGCAGCAAGCTAACCTACTGGTTGGAGCATCTGCCCCCTGGTGATCAGTGCATGTCATAGTGACTGGTTGAACGGTTGGACACTTAACATATTGGGCTTTTATTATATAGGATAGTTATATAGTGCCTGTGCTGTATTTATGAAATAAATCAATTACCTATAGTTTGTACTCCCTGAGTTCCTGCATATTGTTAAATAGTTATGTTATGTTTCCCTCCAGTAAGTGTATCCGCACTACATGAGACACTGTGCAGCTGTGAGAAGAGTTTGAAGAATGACCTTAAAGAACAGAGTTAGAAAAAGGCCTGAAGAAAGGTCTTCTCTTTTATTGGAAGAAAATAAAAAATCCGTTTTGATTTCTAGTTAGTAATAAGGAAATTGAAACATGACATCCAGCCAGTGTACCCTTAGAAACAACACAACTCTATTTTGTGCTCTGGTAATGTGCCCAAGGACTTCCACATTCTTCTACTAAGTCATTTAGGAGGCCCTTTGAGTCTGGAGATTATGCATAATGTGTATTAATTTTTAAAAGAGCCTGGGTTTACTGTCACTCTTCCAAAGAAAATTTAGAGTGAATGAATGTTACATGTTAGCATTCAGGAAAGAAAGAGATAGTCCCCGGTCTTAGAATCAGAAAATGAAAATTGACTAACAGTACCAGTAAATATCCTCAGTGAACGGAACTATAAATAAAATTATTACCTCATAAAAACATTTTCAGTGTAGCCTATTGAAAGCATTTTCAATTTTCAAGCTAATATAAATTATTCAATGGAAGCACCAAAGGTACTAATGCCTTTTTGGTGTTTTTTTTTTTTTTTCCAGCTAGAAGATGACATCATAGCTAAAAAGATGTACTTTACAAAAATCATAGATTTCGTACATAGTATCACTTCAAATAATTGGTTTTATATTGAGTTTTCAGTTCTTGGATTTATAGGTAAGCAATGGGTCAGTTTTGTGGGGTCCAGATTTTTGGCATGATAACCTTAATAGTTCTGAAGAACTTATCAAAAAGTTTGTTACTAAATGAAAAGGAATGACATGATTTCTACAAAAATACAATTACTTTACTAGTAAAATCTGATTCAAGGATCTGAATTTCAGAAAATGTATTTTTAAACCAAATTTTTTTTCTGGATGGACAATGTAAATAAGCTGATTGACACATATGCATATGCATTACAAAAATGTTAAGATAGCACCCCTTGTTAAATGCTTGCTGTGAGTCTGGCACCCAGGTTAGCTCAGTGACTAAGATGAACGTCTCTTGATTTTACATAGAAAAATACATGCAAAAAGCATTGTACTGCGAAGTTCCTGTAATTCCCATATTCCAAAACTGACATACTAAAAAAATATAATAGTATATGAGTTACATCCACCAAGGAAAGTTCCTAAAATTGTGCTTATGATGAGATTTTTCACTTTCACAATTTTCTGTGGACTTTCCTTTTCCTTTCTTTCCTCCCTTCCATTCTTTTTTTAAAATTGCTCTGATGGCAGCAGGTTGAAGTACCATGCTCTCCTTGTAGTGCGTGTTTTCATTGCTCAGGCAGGGGCCCTCTCTTATTTTATTCTTTTGTTCTATGCCCAATTCCTACTCCCACTTCCTCCCACCCCTCCAATAGATTTTCACTCTAATATGTGAAAAATATCATAAGCATACATATATCCATGTAAAATATTTGGTGCTGATCATGTTTGTACCTGTTTAAAATTGACATAGGTGGTGAAGTGATAAACCTCTCCCTGTTCCTTACATTTTTGTCCTCAAAACTAGATGTTAAAACTGTCAGCATGTTGCTTTGTGTTTCAGTGGTTCTCAACCTTCCTAATGCTGTGACCCTTTAATACAGTTCCTCACGTTGTGGTGACCCCCAACCACAAAATAATTTTTGTTGCTACTTCATAACTGTAGTTTTGCTACTGTTATGAATCGTAATGTAAATATCTGATATGCAGGATGTATTTTCAGGGGTCGCGACCCACAGGTTGAGAACCGCTGGTTAGTTCATTGCTTCTTACTGCTGCGTAAGTGCTACCTAACAATCCATTTGGCTCATCCACTCCCGGAGTGTTCGACCTTGATGGCCTGCAACTCTGCCACCACAAAGAAATGAAGCGCCATGTATGTTCCCTGGAGCAGGATCACTGAGGGCAAATTAGCTGGGTCTCTAAGTACTGCCAGGCTGCCTCGCACATGGGCTGAACAGTGTATATGCCCATTAGCAGTGCATGTGAGCGCCTGCTTCCCCATATGGTTGGTAACATTTGATTTTACCCAGCAAACAATTTTTTTTTTGATGTTGAGCAGAGTATAAAGCATTTCTCAGGTTGTTAGTAAAATCCACCTGTTCTTCATAAACTTACTTGACCACTTTCTTCCCCAAAGTTTCTATGAAGTGGTATGGAATCCAGTCTTAAGGCCCTGAAGGTTTTTGCTCAGCTTCGGTTAAAATAAGAAGGAAATTAGGTAACAGTAATACCTGATGAGAAGCTTGCAGAGAAAATAACTTTGTGACATATTATTCTGAGAATTTAAAATTTTCTTTTATCTTTCTCAGCAAAGTCAGGGATGAAAAGGATAGAGAATATTCACTGTCTGACTACCCCGAGAGAACACTGAACAAGGAGCTTGCTGTCTGTGATGCTGAGGTCTTCTTTAAGATTAACTTTACAAAGGCTTTTTAAAGTCATAACAGTTCTTAGCCAATATTTACCAAAAATATGAGCTTGCTACATAGGATTTTACAATATGCTAACAAAGATAAGGAAAACAGAGATAGTAAATCAACTATTTCCATCAGTAAATCACTTGCTTTGGCTCCTTTTTCTCCACAGGAAAGCTATTTAAATCTGAGGACCTAACTGACTTCATACAGTTTTTTTTAATGTTCTACAAAGATAAACCCATAGACTGGCTGTTGGCGGACATTTTTCAGGTGAAGCTGTGTACCCCAGGAGAAACTCCTGTGAGTATGTTTTTACTTTGTAAATACCAAATATTTTAGAAGAATACTGTCTGTCTAATATAATTACCTAAAATTTGTTTACCAAACCAAAGCTGATGAGTGCATCAGTTTTTAAACTTCCAATATTCTAAATTTATATTGACACTTCTACTGAGAGGTCAAAGAGCAGTGAGAAGTGCAAACAATGGGACAAAATAAGTGAAGAAACAGAAAAAAAGGCAATAAAATAGTAAGCCTAAATCCAAACATGTCAGTATTTACTCCAAACATAAACAGCCAAGATGTACCAACTAAGAGTTTAGCAGAATAGATTATAAAAACACTATACAATTAATTGCTGTCTGTACTCAATTTAGATATGCTATAGATAGGTTAAAAGTAAAAGATGGAAAAAGAGCCCTAGTCAGTTTGGATCAGTGGAAAGAGCATTGGCCTGCGGACTTAAGGGTCCTGGGTTTGATTCTGGTCAAGGACACATGCCCAGGTTGCAGGCTTGATCCCCAGTAGAGGGCGTGCAGGAGGCAGCTGATCAATGATTCTCTCTCATCATTGATGTTTCTCTCTCTCCCCACCCTTACACTGGAAAAATATAGGTATAGCCCTAGCCAGTTTGGCTCAGTGGATAGAGCATTGGCCTGCGGACTTAAGGGTCCTGGGTTTGATTCTGGTCAAGGACACATGCCCAGGTTGCAGGCTTGATCCCCAGTAGAGGGCGTGCAGGAGGCAGCTGATCAATGATTCTCTCTCATCATTGATGTTTCTCTCTCTCCCCACCCTTACTCTCTGAAATCAATAAACACATATTTTAAAAAAGAGTATGTGAGTTTTAAGCAAAGATTATTGTTTCTCTTTTTCCCCAGGAGAAATGTGTAGAACGAAATAAGCAAATTCGTATTCGATATAAACCTTCCCTTTTCCAGCATGTGGGCATACAGTCGTCATATCCTGGAACTGAACAATATTTAAAAGTAAGATTTTGAAATGGCAATTAAAAAAGAAATAATGTTTCATGAACTTATAAACTATTATTTAGAAAAGAAGTGATCAGAACATGAGAGAGATTGTAAAATATGGTTGTTTAGATACAATTCATCTTATGCCAGACTGTATATTATGAAGATCAATCATCTTTTTTAAAAAAAATATTTTTTAATTAATTTCAGAGAGGATGGAAGAGGAAGAGAAAGATAGAAACATCCATGATGAGAGAGAATCATTGATTGGCTGCCTCCTGCATGCTCCCCATTGGGGATCCAGCCCGCAACCTGGGCATGTGCCCTTGACCGGAATCGAACCTGGGACCCTTTGGTCTGCAGGCTGACGCTCTACCCACTGAGCCAAACCAGCTAGGGCACCAATCATCTTTTCAAGACCCAAATTATCTATCATGGTTGGAAAATTCAGCCTATGTAAACTTCTTTGCCTCACTGTTTGCAGCTGTGCAATTCAAAGAGTAAGACTAAAAAAAGTGTTTTGAAAATCATAATAAAGTTAATTATTTTTAATGAAATAACATTAAAAATTATATTAGAATATTTCAAAATAAAATGCTTCTGCTATTGAATTCAAATGTATTTTCATTCTTATTTCAGGCCACTATTTACCAGATGAGCAAAAATTCAGCAGTTTGGTTTTTAGTCATTTTTAAATTTTCCTTCATTTTTGGAAACAATTTATAATTGACTTCAGCATCTTGGTGAGGTAGAAGAAGCAAAGACTTTTAGAGTCAAAACACTGCGTTTTAAGTTATGGTATATATATGTGTGTGTGTGTGTATAGTATTTAGTGGAAAATTACTGCTCTTCTGAGCTCTCTTCACCTATAAACAAGAAGTTTAAATGAGGTGATCCTTCAGATTTCTTCTATCTTTGAAATACTATTGACACATCTGCACACAACAAAACGAATGATTGCTTTAATCCTTAGTTGAATTGAGAGAAAGGCACATCTGTATGCTCCCATCATTTCATCCATTATTTATGACCTTCTTTCCACCTTCTCTTTCTTTGTGTATTTATTATATGGTGCTTGGGACAGTGCCTAGAACATAGTGTAAACTCAGTAAATGTTAGTTATTAGCTATTAGGCAAGGTGGAATTCAAGACAAAAAGTGTTGGTTAAACAAGACAAGTGTCTAGAATAATGAAAATTTAACTGTTAAGAATCTTTTTAAAAAAATATATATTTTATTGATTTTTTACAGAGAGGAAGGGAGAGAGATAGAGAGTCAGAAACATCGATGAGAGAGAAACATCGACCAGCTGCCTCCTGCACATCTACTGGGGATGTGCCCGCAATCCAGGTACATGCCCTTGACTGGAATCGAACCTGGGACCTATCAGTCCGCAGGCCGACGCTCTATCCACTGAGCCAAACCAGTTTTGGCTGTTAAGAACCTTTATGTAAAAAGTAATACCATCAAAATATATGGAACATAGCCATAGATGATCCAGAAAGAAATTAGTCTACATCATTCTATTTGTTGGTGCTATTATAATGGGATATTTTTCTTCCATATATATATAGTAGAGGTTTAATGCATGAAATTTGTGCAAGGGGCTTGGCCCTCGCAGCCTGGCTTCGTCTGGAAGGTCGTCCGGATGCTTGTTCTGCTGTTCGGTCTAATTAGCATATTAGCTCTTTATTATATAGGATTTTTCTTGCCGAGTAAGATATTTTAATCTTACCTTTGTAAATTCACAACAGATTCAGTAGAATGTACATCTAATCACTAATTTTTTGATGTTATAATCTTAGTTTTTTCTTTTTTTATATTTCATACCACTGAAAATAAATAGGAATATATAACAACTTAATGCTATGTCAAAGTGATTATATTTAAATTATTTTTAAATTTCTAACAGGATATCTACTATTAGGAGTTACATAATTCTAACATCTTTTATAATGATCAGAATTCTTTGGAAAAACATGGCATAACAAGGATTAGACTATTTCCCAACCTACTTCATAGTGGATAAGTGACTATGTCATATTTTTAAAAAGTTAAACCTTCAATTATAAACTGGTAAGTATAAAAATGATAACTGTATAAACATATAGAATATTATCAGATGTTAATCTTATTTTATATCCTTTGTGTATTAAAGTTTTGTACATATAACTTTTTAAAAAATATTTTTAAATTTATTTCAGAGAGGAAGGGAGACCGGGGTGGGGGGGCGGGGAGAGAGAGAGGGAGAGAGAGAGAAACATCAATGATGAGAGAGAATCATCCATCGATTGCCTCCTGCATGCTCCCCTCCCCCCACTGGAAATCAAGCCTGCAACTTGGGCATGGGCCCTGCCCAGGAATCAAAACCACATGTGACCTGGCTGTGCATATAATTTTCTGATACACTCCATAATATTCTATTTTAGAAGAATCAATCAGTATTTCCTTTCCCCCCTTTTGTTTATCATGTACTGTATGTGTAGATATACAGTGAATTTGGAGACAATAGATCTGAGTTTAAGGCCTTATTTGTATCAATAGATATAACAATATCGATGAATCTCTGACACATTATACTGAGTGAAAAAAGCCAGTTGCAAAAGACTTTCAATTGTATGATTCTATTTGTATAAAATTCTAGGTAAAGCAGGTCCTGATGTCTCATTATGATTGTAATTTGCATTTCTTTAATGACCAGTGATGTTGAACAACAGCTCATGGGGCTTGTTATAAATATACACATATGTGTATATGTAAATATAATAATGAAATATACACTTTAATGAAATGTATATTTGTGAAATGTCTATTCAGATATTTTCCCATTTAAAAAATTGGGTTATTTGCCTTTTTAATTTTGAATTGTAATATTCCTATTTTGGCATGGTCTGACCACATGTCTCAGCTATGGCTTGCCCTTTCATTTTCTTAATAGTGTTTGCTTGTTTATTTTTATCTTTCTCTGTCACATGCTTTCTCAAATATTTAGTGATTCATGGTTGTCTGCTGAATTTGAATGAGCTTATAGAAAACTAGAGGCCCAGTGCATGAAGTTCATGCACAGAGGCGCGGGGGGGTGGGGTGGGGTGTGGGGGTGGTTGTTCCTCAGCCCAGCCTGCACCCTCTCGCAATCCAGGACCGCTGGCTCCTAACTGCTTGCCTGCCTGCCTGCCTGATCGCCCCTAACCACTCTGTCTGCCTGTCTGATCACCCCTAACCGCTCTGCCTGCCTGATCGCCCCTAACCACTCGCTTGCCTGCCTGATTGCCTCTAACCACTCTGCCTGTCTGCCTGATCGCCCCTAACTGCTCACCTGCCTACCTGATTTCCCCTAACCGCCTCTGCCTCGGCCCCCACCGCCACAGCTTTGTCAGGAAGGATGTCTGGAAGGTTGTTCAGCTGTCTGGTCTAATTAGCATATTATGCTTTTATTATTATAGATTATTATAGATGTTAATATTGGTCAGTATGGGTAAATTTTCCCCCCTCCCCCTGTCCCCCACACTACACTTATCCTCATATTTATTTATTAAAATGTAAGAATGAAGGAGGCTTCCTAGGAAGTTTTGGCGTGTAGGTAGAATTTGTTGGTTTGCAAACTATATTAGTGTATTTGAGTGGCTGGGTTTCTATTGTTTTGTGGTGTGTGTGTGTGTGTGTGTGTGTGTGTGTATTTCCCTGGTCGTTTGAGAGAAGTTGCACCAGCGTGCCAGGGTACAGGGTGCTTTGTCCTGTGCACAGGTGCCTGCTCTGGTTATATCAGGCTGCTCATCCACTTTGGTTAGCGAAGACTGGGTGTGTGTGCGTTGCCTGAGCCATAAAGTCCGGCTGCTCAGGTTTGGGTGATCAATGCTCCTGACACAGACTCTCATTTCATTCTCATGGTTCACCCAAGTTTAGCTCCCATCTTCCACCAAATCTGCCATCTCCGCTGTCGCCCCCATCCACGTGTCTAGGCACAGATTCCTCATCCCCTCTTTGCCAGTCCGTACTCATCCTTTACATTTATACCTCTCATCAATTTGATGAAAGGTCTCCTAGGAAAAGAGCCCCCCTGCATCCTTGACACTTTGGAGTTTCACCTTTTTTGTGTATTTACAGTGGGGCCTTGACTTACGAGTTTAATTTGTTCCGTGACGGAGCTCGTAACTCAAATTACTCGTATGTCAAATCAAAAAGTGAACGAGTCTACGGCCATACCAACCTGAACGTGCCCAATCTCGTCTGATCTCGGAAGCTAAGCAGGGTCGGGCCTGGTTAGTACTTGGATGGGAAAAAGTGAACGAGTGAGACACGTGATGCTGGGCTGGTGTTGTGGCGTTCACTGTGACATTCGCTGCGCCAACTAGCGGTGGGGTATCTGAAGCTGGCTCGTAACCCGAATTTTAGCTCGCAACTCAAAGCAAAAAATAGGTTGAGAGACGGCTCGTATCTCGAAAAACTCGTTAGTCGGGACACTCGTAAGTCAAGGCCCCACTGTTCTGTCATTTCTTTGAGGTCTAGCCATCCACCATCTTGAACCAAGTGTTTTGATATTTCATTTCAGTTTTTTAAAACTTTTCTTTTTCTAATCCTCACCTGAAGATATGCTCATTGATTTTAGAGAGAGGGGAAGGGGCCGAGAGACAGAAACATTGATGTGAGAGAGAAACTTTGATCAGTTGCCTCCTGTACATGCCCCAACCAGGAAGGGGAGATCAAACCCACAACCTAGGTATGTGCCCTGACCAGAAATCAAACCTGAAACCTTTTGGTACACGGGACAATGCTTCAACCAACTGAGCCACCTGACCAGGACAGTTTTTTAAAAATTCAATTTTATTAAGTAAAATAGGATTTACTTATGGTCCTGTAGAGATTGTCTTCCTCTTTTCTTTATCCAGGACTAACATTTTTCTTATGTTTTCCTTAATATTCATTCCATAACTCAGTCTTCTTTTTTAAAACACAACTTTATGTAAAATTTTTTCCCTAGCCAGTTAAATTACATATTACACTTCTCAAAAAACTCCTTTTAAAATGTAAGCTATAGTTTAATCAGCAGAAAAAAATAGTTTATCTCTATCTACCTTCTAGTTCAAAAATAATTTAATGAAACAAAATTTATCTTAGTGAAAATTTTTTTTGGTTTCTGAAATGTAAAAATCTTGCCCATTTTCAGTTTAAAAGTTGATTATCATTTTATGTTCTACATCTATAATAAACTTTCAAAAATTTCTTTTAGAAACAACTAAAATATTTCAGTATCAATAATTTCTGAAAGCAGTGGAATTTATATAATTTGATAAGCTTCCTCCTACATGAGAAGTCATTTTCCTTTCACTGCAGTGGAAGCAGTTGAATTAGTATAATTTGCTTTTGCTTCCTCCTACATGAAAAGTAATTTTCCTTTTACTGCATTGCTCTGGGCATAGGGCAAAGTATTTCAATTGGAGATAGGTTTGCCACATAAAATAAAGGACTTCCAGTTACGTCGAATTTCAGTTAAGTAATGGCTTTTTTTTGTGTGTGACACATTTGTTTTGTTATTGTTGCTAAATCTAAGCATAGTTGGAGGTGATGGAGGGAGCCATAAGTTTATGCCCTTGACTTGTATTAACCAATGACATATGGAATGTTTGCATTTTCTTCAAACTTTTAAAAATAAAATGAAATGGAGGTTTAAAATATTTGTATCTTATCTACAGCAGTTTGTTGGCTGTAATAACAATCCAACAATACAGATTTCCCAGTGATGGAAATCTACTTTTACTCATTTTAACACCACGACAATATTAAAACTAACATTGTCTCATACATCTTAAGAGTTACATCTTTTGGCAATGTAAAGTTATCTTCTCTATCTAATAGGTGGAAGTGTCAAAAAGACAGAAAAATGAAAGAATATAATCAAGTATTTGTCATAAAAATAATTACATCCTCATGAATTAATATTTCTAGATGTTACAGTTTTATATATTTTTTATTTTTTTCAATTATGGTTTACACTCAATATTATTTTGTATTAGTTTCAGGTGTTCTGCATAGTGGTTAGACGATCACATACTTTACAAAGTGTCCCCCCTGATATTTCTAGTACCCACCTGGCACCATACACAGTTATTACGATCTTACTGACTTTATTCCCTATGCTGCACTTTACATCCTGTGACTATTCTGTAACTACCAATCTAATTCTCCATCCTTTCACCTTTTTCACCCATTACCCCAACACCCCTCCCATCTGGCAACCATCAGTCTGTTCTCTGTATCTATGAGTCTGTTTCTGTTTTGTTCATTTATATTGTTCTTTAGATCCCACAAGTACTGTAAGTGAAATTATACTGTATCTGTTTTTCTCTGACTGCCCTCTTTCACTTAGCATAATACTCTCTCGGTACACCCATGCTGTTGCAAATGGTAAAATGTTCTTTTTTATGGCCAAGTAAACTCCATTGTATATAGGACCACAGCTTTTTTTGTCCACTTGTCTATAGATGGGCACTTAGGTTGCTTCCATTTGAAAGAATATATCCACCCCTATGTTCATTGCAGCATTATTTACAGATTAGTTATTTGTATTTCAGGAAATACGAAGCTAACCGTAACAAGAAGAAACTCTGTAATACCCTGGGACCTCAGAAACTGTGCTTTCTAAATGGCATCTTTCAGATATTGTAATAATGAAAGTATATAATTATATAGAAAAGGAGAAAAAAGTGAGCAAACTAGTGGACTTGAAAGCATTAAACTATCTCATGTCAAGAAAAATTAGAACATTTATTTATGATGTTTATACTCTTACAATTTAATATTAAAATAGTAAAGGCAGGAAAGCTTTTAAAAATTGAGAAATGTATTTTGTTGACTTAGATAGTGATGCTATTACAAAATCTCAATAAATAGCTAAAAGCTCAGAAACTTGACACTGTCATGGACAGGCTCAGTATGAACTGGTGTATGTTCTAATACATTTTGTGAAGACATCTAAAGAAACAGAAAGCAAAAGTTGAAGCAAGCCAGGGTCTGACAGTGCCATAATATCTTCTTGTTTTTTAAATAATGTATTTAAAATGATAAACTTATGCCTAAATGCCATTTGATCTGATTACCAAACATCTTGATATTATATATTCTAATAGTCATTCAGTTCTAAAGATTTCATACTTTCTCTTATTATTACCTTTTTAACTCATTGGTTATTTGGCAATGTGCATGGGTTTTTAAAAGTATATATTGGTTTGCCATATTTTATTGTTGATTGCTTATTTAATTACATTGTTAGAGAACCTTATGTAATAAAATTTACAGAATTGTCATGAATTCTTATGTTTCATACAAATTTGAAAAGAATGTACAGTCTCTATATGCATTTTAAAATATGTTGCACTAATTTGTTTTTATAAATGTATTATGCTTTTAAAATGTATTCTTAAAACATTCCTATTTATGGGGTACAGGGCTCCTTTATGTCAGCCTTTTAAATTTACTTGTTCAAGTCTTTTGAGTCCTTACTAATTTTTGTCTGCCTGGTCCATCAATTTCTTATAGGAGTCCATTAAGATCTACTATTCTCCTTGTTATTCTATTGAGTTTTAGTTTATTTATTTATTTTGATAAATAATGAGATATTTCCTCCAAAGGATAACTTTGTCAAGTATGAAAATCCGAACTCATACTGCTGTTTTATCCTTGAGTGCCAAAAACGCACATTTATCTCAGTATTAAGGTATTACATACCAATGTATAAAGAGAAGATGCAAGATGAGCTGTTCACATGTCCATTTCATTCTCGCCTTTTAGAGGAAAA
Organism: Myotis davidii; assembly: GCF_000327345.1. Taxonomy (NCBI): domain Eukaryota; kingdom Metazoa; phylum Chordata; class Mammalia; order Chiroptera; family Vespertilionidae; genus Myotis; species Myotis davidii. Next base: position 2,671,151 of record NW_006292604.1, on the reverse strand, counting down.
GAAGTTATATCTCAAAGCTGGTGAGGGGGAGAGAAAAAGACATTATATGTATCTTAAAATTTTTTAATTTGACTTAAATTGTGAATTTTTAAAATTAAATTTGCCAGAGCACATTCCAGGCTAATATGAAAAATTAAAGCTAAGTCCAGGTACAGCATTTTTTGAAAGGATGGCAACATTCCTTGAAAAGGTGGCTACTTGGACTTCATAGTCTACCATCCAAGACTCAAACAAAACTCCTGAAGGGGTGGGACCATGAAGTGGAACAGTATTAAAGGATGCTGTCCGACATATCACTGACTGTTACTGAAAAGCTGAGATGATTCCAAAGGAATGGCCCTCAGAAAGAGGCATTTGAATTCTGACCAAAATATCCTGAGAGTGGCAGATGCTAGAACAGGGGTGGGCAAACTTTTTGACTCGAGGGCCACAATGGGTTCTTAAACTGGACCGGAGGGCCGGAACAAAAGCATGGATGGAGTGTGTGTGTGAACTAATACATGTTAACACTGCTGCTGGTGAAGGAGCGGAGGGGAGAGCAAGAGAACCTCCGCTCTTTCGGCTCCGCGGGCCGGATAGAACAGCCGAAAGGGCTGGATCCAGTAGTTTGCCCACGGCTGTGCTAGAAGGAAAAGAAAAAAAAAGTTAAAAGACAGCCTTAAAGATTTAACCCACTAGCTGCTGTCCTTAATGAACTGATTGCAGAATAAGAGTTTTGGTGGTCAGCACAAAGCATTTCTAGAAAACGTTCCTAATGTGACCAGGAGAGATGTCCCTGCTTCCATCCCATCCCTACTGCTCCCAAATGCTGGGTGTTTGGAGGATCTCACTCACCCGCAGGGCCTCTGGTCTGAGGTCAGAGGGAGGGGAGATTTGGAGAACCTTGGACACTCATCTAGGATATAGCAGAGTAAATAGTGCTTATTGGTTGGTTTGGGCAATTGGTTTATAGCATTCATACTGATTTTGCTTCTTAAAAATCACTTTTTCTTCAAACCTACACATGAAGGCAAATTATGTGTTTAAGCCTCTGACTCAATATAGCAGATAAGTTTGTAAAAACCACATTCAGACCAGATTTAGTGAAATCTTTTTTTCTTAAACACCTTTTTTCAAGTGAAAAGAAGTTCTGCAAACATTGAGACATAATTGAAATTCTGTTGCCAAAATGTGTCTCAGGTATTGAGATAAGCCAACAACACCTGCACTATTGAAGTAAATAGTCACATGGTAATATTACTAATAGTAGTAGCAATTGTAAATGTGGTCACACCGATGGGTAGCAAGGAAAGAGAGACCCTCTACTAACTTGGGTTTGTAAAACTATCTTGGGGTTTGTTGTATACTCTTATCTGGACCTTCCACCCTCTGGCAGAATTGCAACAATTAGAGGCCTGGTGCACAAATTTGCGCATGGGTGGGGTCTGGCCGGCCCGCCCCAATGGGGGCCCATCTGGCCAGGCCCTCAGGGGGGAGGGGCCTCAGGTGGTTAATGGCAGGTCCTGCCCCTGATCAGGGTGTTGGGCGCTGATCGGGGTCCGGGTTGACCAGTGGGGTGAGGGTGCAATGGGGCCCTGGATTAGGCTGGTTGGCTGCCGCAGTACATCACAGCCACCGGTCATTCTGGTTGTTCTGCCTTTTCGGTCACTGGGCTTTTATATATATAGATCATGGGAACTAAACCTGGGCAGGCTTTTCCCATTGAAACCATCTTTTTATTTTTTCCCCCCCTAATTACCTTGACATCTATTTTTAGATGGTGTGTTGATATTAACAGCCAACCAAAGGCATGAGGAAGCTAATTATATGAGGAAGTTTATATGAGCCAATAGGTTTTTGTTTTGCTGGTATTTTCTTTTTTAAAAAAGTGATAAAATGAGTGATTTCTTAGGAAAATGCAGTTTACCCAAATTGATGCAAGTAGAGAGAGAGAGCTTAAACCAATCAATATTCATAGAAGAAAAAAGCTTTTGAGAAATAACAAAGCACAAAGAGGTACCAGACCTAGATTGTTGCACAGGGAGATTCAAGTACACTTTTAGAAACCAGGTAGTCCCGATATTTTAAATTTGTTTCAGAATATAGCAAATAATGAAAAATTTACAAATTATTTTATTGAGTAGGTATATCATGAACACCTAATCATGATGGTAGCACAAAAAGAAAGCCACAGACCTATATCATTTATGACAATTGATATACAAATCTTAAATGCAATATTAGAAGTAGATTCCCAAACCAGTAGGAAAATAACACATCATAACCTGGTGGTTTTTTTTTTTAAACCAGTAGTGCAAGAATCAGATTAGGATTCTGTTAGAAAATTTGTTAATAGAGCATACAATACTAATGGGTCTGAGGAGAGTAATATGATTACCTTCACAGATGCTAAAAAAAAAGGCCTTTTAAAAATTCAACAGCTACTTCCTATAAAAAATTAAATTGCAATGAATAGATACTTAACATGATAAAATTAAAATTGCCAGATAAATTACACATATGGAAATGTATGTACTAAAATTATTTGTCTATATAAAATTAGAACCTTGGGTATCCTGTATTTTAATCTGCTATACAGGCAATCATAGATAAAATGTACAGGCCTCATCCTAAAGATGGCTCTCACTTAATGGAGAAATAGTAGAGGCATTTGCACTGAGATCAGAAATAAGGCGAGAATTTTTAGTTTTCAGCTTCCTCATTGCAAACTTTGAATAAATCCTTTAGAAATTATTTCCAGCAAGTAGAATTGTCTTGGTTATGGGCCACAGAATTATGTTGAATAATAAAAGTTGGAAAGACTGAAGAAAGAAATACTACGATAAAGTACCTCAAGTTAAAAAAAATCAATAAACACTATCCAAACACACTCCAAAAGGTGACGGCATCAAAAGTCTAGAGTTGGCAGCCTCATTACTGATGCAATGTGAAAAATGTTCCCTGACACTGACGCCTCGCCAGTAATCACATGTTGTGCACGGATCGCCATCAAGCTCAGCCTGAGGCTCTGTAACAGGGGGATCACAAGTCAATAAATATTTTATTCTTCCAATAAAATTGAATCGTGATTATAGCAAATTCAAAGTCCAGATTTCCTACGAAATATAAGTAGTAAAAGCTGCATGATCCAACATCTAGGGGGCAAAATAGAAAAAAAAAATCAGTAGTACATTTATGCAATATTTCTGGTTGAAACTACAGGTTCTGAAAGAGACAGGTCTGTATTTCAACCCTGTTATTTCCACATTTACTAGTCAAAGGCTCTGGCAAGCAAATGATCTTCAGTTTCTTTACCTGGATGGTTGTGAAGGTTAAATAAGATCTTAGAAAAACCCTTAAGAGTACAGCAAGCACAATACATGCTAGCAATTCATAAAAGTGTTTCGGAAAAAAAAACCACGATGATGCATTTATTATGTTAACATCTAATATATCTATATTCATCACGCACACGAAACAGGACGCCTTCCTGCTCTCCCCAGTCACCTCTCCAGACCTAAAGAGCTGCAGGAAAAGCCTGGATGCTGTTTAAAACCTGATGTACATGGAAGTCAGGATCCTAAGATGCGCACCAGGAAGGCAGAACCCCACCGTGTGCAGAAAGGGCAGGCGCGGGGCGGGAGGGAGAGGTTGCGGAGCGCATCACGGAGAATCCCTTCCCTGCGGACCGGCCGTTGGGTCCGCGGAGCAGGTGCGCG
>NW_006292604.1:2667083-2667394 GCF_000327345.1 Myotis davidii | reverse complement strand
GGGAGACGCGGGGACCGAGTGGCAGCGACTCGGACATATGAGCTGCCACTGCCGAAAACGGGCCCGCCAGACAGGTGCGTGGGCACAGGCCGCCTCCCCGCTGCCCCTGCGCTCGGCGGGGATGAGGAATCGAAATCATTGCTTTCTGCCCCCGGGTGCGGGGGGCGAGAGGGGGGCTGGGACGCACCCCTTTGGCGACCCGCCCGGCTGAGCTGCTGGGGCAGGTGAGGGAGCGGCGTGGAGATCGGGGTGGGGGTGCCGCGGCGAGTCCCGGCCTTGGGAGGAGGAAGGTCAGCCCGGCGGCGGGAGTG
>NW_006292604.1:2653184-2666967 GCF_000327345.1 Myotis davidii | reverse complement strand
CCAGCGGTTACCCTTCCGGCCCGTTCCACGCTCGAGCCCGGCTGCCGAGGGGTGTAGAGGGGTCGCGGGGGGCGCTGCTCGTCCCACCCGCTACGTCTCCCCAAAATGGGAGCCAAACCAACATTGGCTCGGCCTTCGCCATCCCCGCCCCTGTGAAGGCGAAGGACCCCGCCCTGGGGCCCGGGCCACTCCCTGGATGCGCTGCCTGGAGCCGGCGCCGCTGGGGACCAGCCGTGCACTTGGGTGACATCCAGAGGAGCCCTAATGACTAGGGACTCATTATCTCCCAAAGCCTGTTTATGATCAGTCGGATGCTTTAGCCGATTGTATTTACAACATTTCCCCAAGGAACAAGGAGGGGCATTTGCTTGGGATTTAAAAAGCAAAGGACAGCCGAGCTGAGGAGCGGGGAGGGGGGAAGAAACTCTGGGAGTGAGGTGGGGGGAGAAGAAGTCTCAACTTAGGAAAGAGTTCATTTATTTTGAGACGTTTTGATGCACAAGAGCCATTAAAACCGCCGTCTAGCCTTAAGATTTTGCTGGCTTCGACATTGTACGTCACCCTAGGGTCACTTAAGCACACCGGGTAAGCCCTCCTGTTGGTGATTGTAAGTTTGATTTTTCAGTGTACACAGTTTTGCCTTCAGATCTAATTGGGTTCGATCTTCCAGTCACATTTACACCTTATCCCCAAATCCTTAGGACAAAGTCCTCTATGTTCTTGATACAGTTAATTATCATGTGTGTAAATGGTGTTTATTGATGGCTCTGAGCAAATTGAACAGTGCAGTAAATAGCCTTATTTCTTATTTTCAGTACCTAATAAATTTTAGTGCGCTTAAATAGAAAGCTAGAATTGTTAACCTTCATGGACCATTAGGTCACCTAATTTAACCCTTTTACGTGACCAGTGATAAAACAGGCCCGGAGCAGTTTTAACCCATTGCCTTTTTATGTTTTAAAAATATATTTTTATTGACTTCAGAGAGGAAGGGAGAGGGAGAGAGACAGAAACATCAATGATGAGAGAGAATCATTGAAGGGTTGCCTCTTGCATAATAGTTATTTTCAAATACTGTTTTTGAGGCACACTAGCGTTGGATGAGTTCCCCGCCGGCCATTAAACCTGAATAGTAAAAAGGCATATTAGAATAGCACACAGGAAAGCATGAATATGTTAAATAGGCGAGTGTTGAAGAGAATGACAGAAATGAGTCTTAAATGGGCAGAATTTATGCTGAGAACTACAGAGAACTATTGAGCATTTTTATGAACAGCGAAATAAGAGCTGCTTTTAAAAAGAAAATTCATGCTAGAAGGTGGAGGATGGATTTGAAGGTTGGCAAGACTGGAGTTGAAGAGGCATAGTGGGAGTTTACTTCTCCTTTTCAGAAAGCACGGCTTCCTTTCCCATCCTTAAGGCTGTGGCATGGGGACAGAGAGAAGCATTTAAGAAATACCCATATGTATTTAGTTATCAATGACTAGTTTTAAGATAATGGTTGACTGGAGGTGCAGTTAGTGGGAGAAGGGAATTAAGGAGATAGAGAGGCAGGCTTGGGAGGAAAAACCAAGTTCAAATTAATGGAAGCTTTGGGACATTCTTTTTTTTTTTTTACTTTATTATATTTTATGGATTTTTTACAGAGAGGAAGGGAAAGGGATAGAGAGAAACATCCTTCAAAGTCAATTTTTAAGAATACCCTTTAATTTTGGTGAAAATTTGTCCACTTTTATTTTTGTGATGTAGTAACACAAAACTTTTTAATTTTTCTGTTTATTATCTTTTCTAGAAAGCAAATTATGAATTGAGTTGTTCAAATGCAGCATGTCCATAGCAAGATTATGAAATAACTCATAATCAGAGATGGTTTTTCATAAATGTAAAGTAGAATTTTAAAATATGATTAATTCTCCATATTAAACCAGATCATAAAACAGCAAACTTCCTAGACCATTATATTCCTACTCTATAGAAATGCCTTCATTTTTTTGTTTTAACAATGTTCTAATAAACTTTAGAGGACCAACATCAAAAGCATTGCCATAACTATTTATCTGTCTTAAAACCATAAAGACATCTATTGTGTAAGGATTCAGTTCATAAATTTTTCTAGGAGTGAAATTCCAGAAAAGATTTTTACCTCCAAGGAGCCTGTAGTAGACTTTTATAGTGAATACTCCCTCATTTTATTTCTGTTTTTCCCCAATTGCTTAGAAACCCTTTCGCTAAATTTGTTGCTGCCATGCTGCTAAAAGAAAAATCTCAGAGTTGGTTGCTTAGAAACATGTCTTTCCCTTCTTCCTGGAACCTTCTCCTTCCTCTTCTCCTCCCCATCACTTATGCATTCATTCATTTATTTCATAAACATGTTCCTATTCATACTGTCCCAGCACTCTTTGGGACAGTATGAATGCAGAAATTATAGAGAATTCCAGTGCTGGATGAGCTTATATTTATGTATGTTTTGTTTTTTGCAAGTTGCCCCAAGCTATTATTTTGGAACTATGTAGAAATAGTATAATCCTAAATAAATAAGAAAATGTGTCATTATGATGTTTACGTAAAAAATTAGCAAATGATGCTATTCAGTCAATTTTAACTTTAGTGTGTAGCTATGGTTTTAAAACCCAGTGCAGATTTATTCACATATTCAGGATTTCAATTCTCATCATTTCATCATTTCACTAATCTCAGACCTTTAGTGGTTTCTCACTTTTATAACATTAGATCCAGACTCCTCAGATATTTTGTAGCACTTGGTTGCCTAAACCACCAGAAAGTTGTATTTCCAATGATTATTTCTGCTATTATGGCTCTTTCCCAATTTCCGCTGTATTTCTTAAGGAATTTTTATTGTTTATAGGTTCTTCTGATTTAGGAAAATATACCCAGTTTTCATTAACAAATGTATTAATAAATGTAATTCAAAAAAATAAAATAAAATAAAGCCACCTCAGAGGCCTCACATGGTTTCTGGTGTTCCTGAGGAGTGGATGGCTGTGAAGGTTAATTGTATGTGTCACCTGAACCACAGTGTGCCCAGATATTTGATCAAACACTGTTCTGGGTGTGTCTGTGAGGGAGATTTTTGAATGAGATTACATTTGAATGTTAGAATGAGTAAAGCTGATTGTCCTTCCCAATGTTGGTGGGCCTCAACTAATCAGTTGAAGGCCCGAATAGAACAACAACAACAAAAACAGAACCCCTCCTGCCTGTATTTAGCTGGTACTGCAGTCTTTTCCTGCCTTTGAACTCAAACTGAAACCTTGGCTCCTCTTGGGTCTTGAGCTTGCTGGCTTTCAGGCTGGAATTTATACCATTGGTTCTTCTGGCTTTCAGGCTTTCAGACTCAAGAGCAGAAATGCAAAACAAGCTTTCCTGGGTCTCCCTCTTAACTCCACTTCACACCTAACTCCAAAGAAAATATAATATAGTGTTGTCCCTGGGAAAAAGGAAAAAACAACTTTGTGATCAGCTAGCAGTCTCTCTCACACTTTACAACAAATATTGGGGATCCTATGATTGTCTTATTTTTAGTGCTCTAGCTACCTCTGCTGTGGAATTGAGCCTTACTTCAATACCAATAAATGAACTACACTTTATAGTTTGTGATTTGGAGTTCTCAGTGGAAATTTATTAGGGCTTCTCGGTGATGTTGGTGAAGTTCTTTGAGGTATATTAGTCTGCTTGGTCTTGGTTTCAAAAATTAGGGAGAATGGTATGTCAATGGACAAAGTTACTTATACTTTAATTTGTTATTGATTAGCCCAGAATCATGGCAGAGAACTTACATGAGATCAGTGATACATGAAAATGAAGGCACAAATGATATTTGGTAATTTCAGCAACTTGTATGGAGTGAGAAATACACAAGAAGCATAGAACCCTGGGCTTGCTATCTTTTATGTTTATAAGGAAGGGAGATGGTAGCATCAGCACTAAATGTTTTACCTTATACCATATAAACAAATTCTTGCTGCACTAAAACTGCATAGCTCAGAACAACCATATAGATCAATACAGAAATAGAGGACTTGAACAATACTATAAACTATTTGGACATAATAGGACACATAAAGAACACTCCACCTAATAACAGCAGAAAGAAAAATGGATACCAATTTATTGAAAGAAATAATACCAATCTTTCTCTAACTCTTTTAAAATATTCAAGAGGAGGGAATAATTCTAGACTCACTCGATGAGGCAGCATTACCCTGATATCAAAACCAGACAGAGACTCGGTAAGAAAATCTCAGGCCAATAACCTCTATGAATATTGATGCAAATACATGTTTTTCTTAAATGCACATGTAATATTCTCTAAGATAGACCATAGCTTAGGCCATAAAACATGTCAGTAAAGCTAATTAGACCTGATGTCCTTCTGGGACGAAGCCTGGACTGCAGCCGCAGAATCTGTGCAGCCGCTGTGGCTATGAAGGAGGGATCCAGGCATCCAGGTAGCCAACACGTCTGTGAAGGAGGATTGAGGCAGCCACCGCAGCTGTGAAGGCCTACTCTTGCATGAATTTCGTGCATCGGGCCTCTAATAGGTAAATAATAGAGAAAACAGTGAAACCAAGGGTTGGTTCTTTGAAAAGATCAACAAAATTGACTAACCTTTAGCTAGATTGAATAAGCAAAAAAGGAAGACTCAAATAATTAAAATCAGAAATTAAAAAGAATACATTTCTACAGATATAAGGAGAATATTATAAACAGTTATATGCCAACAAACTGGATGACCTAGATTAAATGGACAAATTCCTAGACACACCTAACTTATTAAGATTAAATTATGGTGAAATAGAAAATCTGAAAAGACTAGAAGGTTATCGAATCAGTAATCAGAAACCTCCCAATTCACTGGTGAATTCTACCAAACATTGGAAAAAACTTAATTCCAGTCCTCTTCAAACTCTTCCAAATAATTAAAGAAGGAACACTTCCAAACTTACTCTATGAGTGCTGCAATAGCTTGATAGCTATTAGAGAATAAACTACAAGAAAACTACAGAACAATATCCCTAATGAATAGGGATGCAAAAATTGTTATCAATTAAAATGACCAAGTGTATTCCTGGGATTTATTCTTAGAATGCAAGGATGGTTCAACATATGAAAATCAATCTACATAAGAGACCACATTACTAGAATGGAGACAAAAACCCCACATGATTATCAATTCATGCAGAAAAAGGATTTGACAAGATTCAGCACCCTTTTATAAAAAACTAGGGGCCCAGTTTCCACCTTGAAAGGAACTGTGTGCTGCAAGGCTGTGGTGGGCACAGGGGCAGGTCTCAACCCATCCTCCGCACCCTCTCCTGGCCCCTCCCACCATGGCCCCTGGTCCCCTGTCTGCCGGCAGTGCCACTCCCACTGTCTCCACTCCCACGCACTAACGGTGCTGGCCCTGCTTGCACCCGCTGACGGTGTGAAGCAAGTGCCCGGAGGACTGTGAATTTTCAGTAACCACCAGAGTCTCACCCTAATAACAGCGATTAGCGCCCCACCTTGGTCTGGTGCCCTCCATCTTGCTCCATCATCCTGCCACGGCCGATGCCTGCCATATTCCATGCGTGCCCCCTGGTGGTCAGCACACGTCATAGCGACTGGTTGTTTGGTTGTTCTGCCGTTTGGTCTATTTGCATATTAGGGTTTTATATATATAGATTCTTAACAAACTATGAACAACAACAAAAACTCTCTCACAGTAATAAAGGCCATGTATGAAAAGCTAATATCATACTCTGGTGAAGACTGAGAACTTTTCCTCTAAGACAGTTGTTCTCTAAGACAGTTGTTCCCAACCTTCCTAATGCCATGACCCTTTAATACAGTTCCTAATGCTGTGGTGACCCCCAACCTTAAAATTATTTTCGTTGCTACTTCATATCTGTAATTTTGCTACTGTTATGAATCATAATGTAAATATCTGATATGCAGGATGTATTTTCATTGTTACAAATTGAACATGATTAAACCATAGTGATTAATCACCAACACAATATGTAATTATATATGTGTTTTCTGATGGTCTTAGGCGACCCCTGTGAAAGGATCATTCGACCCCCAAAGGGGTCGTGACCCAAAGGTTGAGAACCGCTGCTCTAAGATATGGAACAAAATAAAGGATGCCTGCTTTTGCCACTTCTATTCAACATAGTATATGTTTCCCCCACTATCTGAAAGTAGATTTTTTCCTTTGAAACCTTTCACAAGTCAAACTGGTGTAAAGCAAAGGGTACCCCCCCGCCACACACACACTTTTTGAAAATGGGATACCTGTACTGGAAGTCCTAGCTAGACGAAGTAGGCAAGAAATAATAAGACCTCTAAATTAAAAAGGAAGAAGTAAAATTATCTCTATTACAGGTAATATGACCTTATATGTAGAAAAACCTAAAGATTCCATACACACACACACACACACACGCACGCACACACCAAAATGCCTGTTGGAGCTAATAAAGAAATTGTAGTTGCCAGGGACTTAGGAGAGGGGGGAATGTAGGAGTTCCTGGATGCGTATGGTTTTAGTTTTGCAAGAAGGAAAGAGTTCTGCAGCTTAGTTGTATAACTGTGTGAATATACTTAACACTACTGAACTGAACAGTTAAAATTTGTTTAAATTATAACTTGTATGTTATGTACATTCTACCGCAATTAAAAAAAATTTAAACTGCACAGATTAGTTACTTCAAAGTTCCAGGCCCGGCAATATCTTACTTATTCTTTTAAAAACCAATGTGTGACAAACCTCACAGTTTTGTTTGGAGCTTGATGGCATGTTCACACCATAGTGTAATAGACTTTTAAGTAATACACTGAACTTCATGATGTAATTGTCAGCTGGTGTATCACTGAATAATGTTAGAACACTGAAGAATTAAGCAGAAACCATTAGGTCTATATTTCTACTTTTTTTTTTTTAAAAAAAGAACCTTGGAATATTTTTCTTAATGGAGACTGTTATAGAACTGCATTGTCTACAGAACAGTTTGTGGCCACTTGCAGTTTATTTTTAAGTATTTCACTTGTATAGTAAGGTAGATATGGCTATTTTGGGGTAAATATCTTCATAGCTTAATACTACTAGTAATCTACATTTTGGAAATTTCTAGGAGGTTTGAAAATGCATGCTGTTAACATTTTTGTGATTTCTTTCCATTGCTTTATCAGTAAACATAAGGCAGTGGGTAAAATTAAAATAAGAGGTAGCATGGCATGTTGATGTAATGTTTTTAGATGGTTTCTCATCATGTGACTTTGACCAGTTTTTTAAATCTTTGAGTCCAGTTTATAAATTAGAGGGGATAATGTCCACCTTGTTTATTTCCTGGGCTTCCCATTAATTCTTCCACGGCGGGCCAGTACACCAGAGCTCATACAAAGCACTTAGGACATTTTTATCCCCAACAAATTAATTATTAAGAACCTAAAGTACGTATGTGTTCATTTTGAAGAAGATATGGGTCTAAAGTGATTTTAATGTTCATTATTACTGCTATTATTAATTTATGCATTTCTCTTTTACTCAAATGTTATTGATAGTCAAGCAAAGCACCTTTACATTGTATAAATCATGAGAGGGTTTTAAATTTTTAGAACAATGAAGCTTTTAGGGTTATTAACAGTTAATAAGAAATTTGCAAATATACTCATTCCTGTGCCAGTAAGTGAAAATTTTAAGAAATAAAATTTCTTGTTATTGAGTCAAACTGCCCTCCTTCATTTACTTCCTATCTCAGTTACACTTCCTTCTTATGATTCAGAGAGCTCCAACTCTTCTAACAGATGACAGCATGCATTGTTTTGTATTGTCTTTGAACATAAAGATGGTGTCATTAACATACCTTTTAATAGAGAATGTTCATATTTTGGTAGACCCGTGTTGATTTAAAAAACAACAACATGTTTTCAACTTTAGAGTTGAGCCAATGACCTTTAGAAGAAACCAAGGCAAACTCGCCCACACATCCATGTAACATTTTGATCTCAATAGAAAGAGTCCCTAATCAATTGAGTTAACTATATGGAAAAAAAGATTTGTATAGCCTAATGATTCTTTTTTAGAAACAGTTTTATTGATACATTATTTGCACCTTCAATAAGCAGTTTTATTGATACATTATTTGCACCTTCAGTTTAATGTGTGAAAGTCAGTGGATTTTAAAATACTTACAGTTATGCAGCCATTACCATATTCCAGTTTTAGAACATTTTCAGCACCCTTCCTTCTCCTCCAAATCTTTCTATCCATTAACCCTTTCTTTCCACTCTTTTCCCTAGGTAATCACTAATCTATTTCCATTTCTCTGGATTTGCCTGTCTTTTAAATTGGATCATATAATCTGTGGTCTTTTATTACTGGCTTCTTTTTACTCAGCAGAATGTTTTTGCAATAGGAATCCCATATTTGTTTGGTTTTTAAGCTGTGATTTGATTTCAGCCAAAGACTATCACATTAAATTGTGATAAATGTCTTTTTCTTTAATTTTTGGTGTTTATCCATGTATTTTGGCTTTATAATGATAAGATTTCCAATTGTATGTTTTTATACACTTATACAATGTTATAATAAATAAAGCAACTTAAACAAACATGTAGGAAAGAAAAGGGGGTGCACTTATTATTTGAGTTTGGTGATCACTGTTATCTGTATCTTGAGATTTGTGCCACTGGCTGTTTGTTTTTAGAGGCAGGCCTGTAGCTCTAAAATCTGTGTCCTGTGAGATTGAAAGTTGGTATTTTCCACATGGTCAAAACATAATTTAAGTAATTTTCTTAATGATTTGTTTTAAAAGCCATCCTGAAATAAAGGAGGTATTAAGAAGAAATGATTTCTTTGTAAGTATACTTACACATATTTTTTCAGAACTTTGTTTTATTTTCACTAATAACTTTTAATTTCACAGATAATCAGTATGCATTTCCAAGGCTTTTGGCTATGTTTGGGTATTTTATGCATCTCAGTTAATGCAGAATTCATGGATGATGATGTTGAGATGACAGACTTTGATGAAAATCCAGAAGAGACTGATGTTAATGAAAATGAACCCTCCTCAGAGGTAAGTTTATTGAAGAAATCAGTTGTAAATTATTTCTTTACATGATCTATAGGAGTGACTAATCTCTTAAGAATTATTTCAGTCAAAATAGTCTTCATTTTCTAAATAAGTAGGAGAACATGCTTCCCCCCAACTATTTATTGCTTTGTGTTTTAGAGTGCCCATAATTACAGAAATCTGTGCATGGCACTTGACATGGTTTTATTACCAAGTAAATACGGGGAAGGATTTTACTAGGAAATAGGAGTTCATCACTGGCTAACGAGGACTTAGTGCTTCTCGCTAAGAGAAAGGTTTTCAGTCTTATTTCTGACACTGCTAGCTCTCGGTAGGTAAAAGAAAAGGTATTGTTATTTGCAGTTCTCCTAGAAGCAAAGTAAAGTAGCTTTTTTTGTGCGTGTCTTGAAGGAAAAAAAGTACTAAATAAAAGGATGAATTAGAAAGGCAGTGACGATGAGCTCAGCAGTTAGCAAGCTCAACTGTGTTTCTGTCTTAGCATCGATAAGATGTGCTATGGGGTGGTGACTAACAGGAGTCTGAAAAACTTGGCAGAGTTTTTTTTATGTCTTGACAATCTGTAAGAGTTTTCACATTGAGGACTATTCATCTGTAATAATAAAAGCTTAATATGCTAATTAGACTGGACAGCCAAAGGACCTTCCAGACGTCCTTCTGGATCACCTTCTGGATGAAGCCAGAGCTGTGAAGGCCGAGCCCCTGGCATGAATTTCGTGCATCGGGCCTCTAGTATATAATATTAGGACAGCCAGACATTTTTCAGAAATATTTTTGATGGTGAGAGAGCATCAGTTGTATTGTGCCAGCTGTGCTTAGAGGGTGAGAGTAATAGGCAGTTGTTATAGACTCATTGTACAGGTTTCTGTTTGCAAATGCAAGTGTGGTTCAGCTGTTTGATGTGAATATTCACTCTCCTGTTAAATTTTAAGCCTCACAAGCACATTCTTTTAAAACTTAGTTTTATGAACCACAGAGAGTAAGTAACCAAAGTGCTAATGACTGAGTTAGATACAGCTACTACAGGCCTTTGGAGGTGAAGACTCCAAACCAATTGGCAGATACCCACCCCTCTTAACTACAGTTGGTGATAATTTGAAAAGGTGATAAAAAGTGGGAAAGGACAGTTTTGATTTTTGGCCCTTCTAATTGTATGGCATGAGTAATCAAGTTACAATAAAGTATAAATAAAGGACAGAATACACTGCTGGTGATGTAAAGGGTGGTCTGACAGAAGAAGGAGGCCTCTGTGACACCATTGCCCAATGTTCTGTTGTGCCAAAAACAGAGAGAGCAGGTCACTTCATAGCCAGTTGACTATTTTGATAGCAGAATCTGGATCCTGTTGATAATTATGTGGAATCTTGTTTAACCATTTGTATACCATAAGCGTCTATAGATGCAAGTGGCGGACTTTTTAAAATTAAATTCAAAATATCATGGCAGTTAACTGTTAATTACTGATTTTTCACCCTTTAACAGACAAGAAATGTTATACTAGTAGGACAGGATAGGGACTGTGAAAACAGAAAAGGTACTTCTACGTCCTTTTCTCTAAAGGCTAAGAGAAGGCATCTCACAATTAATCATACAAATAAAATCATGAAGGCTGACTCAGAAAGGACCCAGATCTATTATGTTTGGCAAAATTTAATCATTCATCATCCATTCAAATTATCTCTTGATAATTTGTCAATAAATTATCTTTAATCTTGTAAGTTATTTTGTTGGCATGTTCTATGTAGTGTAGCGGTGAAGTGTACAAGCTTTGGAGTAGGACAGCCTGGACTCATAACTAACTGGAAGACAGTGGGCAAGTTACTTGGTCTCTCTCCTATAGTTTCATCAGACATGAAATGGGCACAGAAACAGTACTTTTCTCGTAGGAGTGTGGTGATCATCCATCATGATCATCATCAGAGCAGCTCTGCAGATAATTTGCTTTGCAGTGCTTCCTCTATTGAATATTTTTGTTTTATAGGTTCCTAATTTTTCAACAGTGTCATCATTCTCTAGTCACATAGCAGTGAAATTTAAGAGTCAATTTTAAACTAGCCTACATGCTTACTAAGTTCTTGATCTTGTATTTTTATTGTGCTATTTATTTTGCTTCTAATGATTTATATCCCCAAATATGATAACCTGTTAGAATTCTTTTAAGGCCATGTCAACTGTGTCATGAGGCCTTCTCTATTGCTTCCTGTTCCTTCTGTGTTAGAGGAATCGGTGTAGCCTCTGTTTGCACATACAGTATTTTTTGCCCCCGTCATTGTATCTCTTATATTTTCTTGTATCTTTTCACCACCAGGATACAAAGTTTTGAGGTCAGAGACCATGTTACCTTATATCTGTATTACCTATATGTCCATTACATAATAAGTTCTTAACTAGTGAGATTATTTAACTAAAATATTTGTGAAGATGAATAACTTTAGATTTTTAAAAATTATTTTCTAGATTAAATATAAGACACCTCAACCTACAGGAGGAGTATATTTTACAGAAACTTTTGATAGTGGAAGGTTGGCTGGGTGAGTATTCATTCAAAAGAATGATTCCCTTGACTTGATTAGTTTTTTTGAAATTACTGGTTATTGGCTTATGAAAATTGCCCCTACTATGGAACTATAAAAAAATTTTAAAGTGCTTTATTTGACTGTGTAAACCTGTATCTTAACACATTGTTGTTATGGATAGAAATGTTTAACTTGAATAGTTATTTATATAAAGAAAATAAAAACAAATGAATTATGAATATAAAGTAAAAATTTATAACATTCTTCCCCCTTTAGGACAGATATTAATAATATAATTTTACATGACAAATTTAATTTACTCTTCTATTTTAAATAATGCTAAAACAATAAGATTAATTAATTATTGATTATTATATGCCACTGCCCTAAATAGGTAGGTAAATACTACCTTTATCTCATTTTATAGGTGAGAAAGTGAGGCTTAATGTATCTCACCCATGATCACATGGCTGATTGCAAATAGCAAGTCTGATTTCACTCTAACCTTGCAGGATGATGTCTAGGTGTCTGATTTAGCCTTTAAATATTTATTTTTGAAGAGAAGTAACTGTTGTATATTCTTTTATTGGGTTTCTAATGTGCATTGCATCTATAAATTGCAGTTTTATTTTTAATGCTATACATTTGCTTTTACCTTTACTTATAGGTGGGTTTTATCAAAAGCAAAGAAAGATGATACAGACATGGAGACTTCCATATATAATGGTAAAATGTTTATTTAAACATTACTCGTATGATCCAAAGTTCACTAACTTTAGGGATGTTTCTATGAAATATGTATGTGGGGCCTCAGTCTTCACAATAGAACACTCAGTCTTTTGTCTCTTTTCCAGTATTTCTTGGAGTCCCTGGGTAATCCATATTTAAGCCACCAATATCAGGTTTCCTTGCAGGACTATTTAATGTTCACAGTAGTTAATGATAGCATCTCTCTTTTTTTAAAAAATGTATTTTTATTTTATTGATTTCAGAGATGAAGGGAGAGGGAGAGAGAAATAGAAACATCAGTGATGAGAGGGAATGACCAATTGGCTGCCTCTTGCACATCCCACATTGGACAGGCTTTACTGTCCAGTCTAATTAGCATATTAGTTTAAAACCAGGCACATGCCCTGACCTAGACTGTGACCTCCTGGTTCACAGGTCGATGCTCAACCACTGAGCCACACACGCTGGACAATGATAGCATCTCTTAAGTGCCACTTGAGTAAGTTTCATTTTCACATTTTTAGGAGTAAGCAAATGGGCATAAAACATTAAGTGCTGGGATATAGGGTTTACATTGGGAATAGACTTATTTAAATTTTTTCAGTTTGAGTTGTTAATAAAAATACAATAGATGTTTAATAAATACCAATTCTTTTAAGTGACCAACTTTCAGGATATCTTACGAAACCATATAAATTCTTTTATGAAGTTTTAATTACCTCAGATTTTATATTACCTGGTATTGTCTACATGGTACTAAATGGTACCATGTAGAACTAATGCTAGGTGGTACCTTTTTTATAGCTGATAAGTGTCTGTACATAATTGCAAAGAAAAAGTAACATAGTTTTAAAAATCTTTTATTAAAAACTTGGCCTGGCCTGTGTGGATCAGGCTGAAACTGGCTCTCTGACATCCACAGAGGGGTCCCAGATTGCAAGAGAGAGAGGGCGGTTCTCGGGTGATGCACCCCAGAATCAGGCTCCCTCCTCTCTGGTTCTGGGTGCGACACCCAAGAACCGCAGCTGCCAAGCCACTGCAGCTTGGTACTCTTGCATTGAGCATCTGCACCCTGGTGGTCAGTGTGCGTCATAGCTACCGGTCAGACGGTTGCTTAGGCTTTGATATATATATACTAGAGGCCCAGTGCACAAAAATTTGTGCACCCGAGGGGGAGGGGGGGTTCCTCAGCCCGGCCTGTGCCCTCTTGCAGTCTGAGACCCCTCGGGAAATAACGACCTGCTGGCTTAGGCCTGCTCCCGGGTGGCAGAGGGAAGGCCCAATCCCTAGGTGCAGCCCCTGGTCAGGCTCAGAAGAGGGCTGATGGGAGTTGGGGCGCCGCCCCCTGTCATGCACAGAGCAGGGCGGATCAGGAGGTTGTGATGCCATCTTCAGTCACGCTCAGGGTAGGGCCGATTGGGGGGTTGTGGCAACGCCCCC
>NW_006292604.1:2647203-2652599 GCF_000327345.1 Myotis davidii | reverse complement strand
AGCCATCTTGGCTGACAGTTAATTTGCATATCTCACTGATTAGCCAATGGGAAGGGTAGCGGTCATACGCCAATTACCATGTTTCTCTTTTATTAGATAAGGATATATATATATATATACTAGAGGCTCAGTGCACAAATTCATGCATGGGTGGGATCCCTCGACCTGGCCAGTGATCAGGGCCGATGGGGGCCTGCCGGCAGCGGGGAGGGACCACGGAAGGTTGGCCGGCTGGCTGGCTGCAGGAAGTGGCTGTGGGAGCGCACTGAGCATCAAGGAGCAGCTCCTGCATTGAGTGTCTGCCCCCTGGTGGTCGGTGCACGTCATAGCTACTGTTCAGTCATAAGAGTCGCTTAGGCTTGTATACATATAGATAGATATCCTTAAAATCCTAAAGATAAAGGTGTTTCTTCTAAAACGAAGACCTTTTTGTTTTGGTCAAAACAGGTTAGAAGTGATAATACAGTTTATCAGTGTGAGAGAATAACATGAAGTATATTAATCTTTTTTTGAAAAGTATGGTATAACCAAATTAGAGGGAGAAAAGGAAGAGAAACCCGAAAACTTTAAAAAATGCATTTTTAAAAGCTCAATTAAGTCTACAAAATGATAGACCAAAAACACCTTTCTCTGATTCATAAACCTGGTTTAGGTAGTTGCTCTGTGGGTTTTTTTCAGAAAGAAAAAAAGTAATATAGAAAGCATTAGTGATTCAAAAATGCTTGTTAATGTTTCAAGTTGGCACAATGCTGGAAAATAGCCAATTTTTGTTAAATTGAGTTTTTTGGGAATAGGCAAGCCTACAATTTTCAAAACCAGAACAAATCAATATAAGTTGGTTATTTTCCTTTCTAAAAAGAGGACAGGAGAACATTCCAATACACAACATTTGGGCTACAGGTATTGTATGCAGCCCAGAATCTAATTTTAGGAGCTTCCTGACCTTAAACCTGGGAAATTCCGGCCAGAGAGGGCCTACCTCGGCTTTGCAGCGGTACAGCTTGTGCTTATCCAGTGCCTATCCAGTGCTTGCTACTCTTTACTCAAAAGGCCTGAGAGCTGATTGGCTTAGCCTGGGAAGGGTGACTACAATTTGTGTTCATTGGACATATGATTTTCAAAATAAAATTTAAATCCCCACAATAACTTCTGCAAAGTAAGAAAAGTAACATTGAATACCATGTGTTTCAAGATGAGGTGAACACATTTTGTATTAAAGATGTTCTCTGTCTCATCTGTAACTTTAAAATATCTCAGTTTAAAAATACAATGTTGAGACAAAGCATATTTTGTAATTTCATTGATAAAAAAATTTACAGAGAAATAAAAAAACGAAGCCAGCTTTAAAAGGGCTTTGATCAGATACTGTAGTATTTGTTATTAGTTTCCACAATTTCAGCAAAGAAAATGAAACCATTCTCTGGTAAGAGAAAAAGGAATAGGCATACATACAGTTGTAGATATTATTTTCTGATATTAAAATTTGCTTTTTCCCCCCTCAAATCAGCCTTCATGGAAAAGTCTTAAGGGTCACTACTGCTGATGAATAATTTTTAAGTCAGTGTTTTGGTTGTAGTTTAATTTGCTTTGTTTTATATTTTAGGAAGATGGGAAATAGAAGAACTGAAAGAAAACCGAGTGCCCGGTGACAGAGGACTGGTGTTGAAATCCAGAGCAAAGCATCATGCAATATCTGCTACATTAGCAAAACCCTTCATTTTTGCGGATAAACCTTTGATAGTTCAGTAAGTTTTATGTTTTTAAATATTTTTTTAAATTTATTAGTTTTATATAATTTGACTTGTGAGTATAACTATAATGGTTATAAAATGGGCTAAAAATCCAGATTTTCCTTTTCAGTTTTACTTAAACACACAATGCATGTGTACACAAAAACACTCTGGGGTTTTGAGTGAAAAGCAGGTTAATTCTATATAATAAAAGGGTAATGTGCAAATTGGCCCTAACAGCGGAATGACCAGAATGACCGATCGACCAGTCACTATGAGGCGCACTGACTCCTTCTCGGTCCCTTTCCCTGGCCGGCAGGCTCCAATTGCCCTATGGCAAACAGGGAACTGGGGTTAGGGGGTGGGGCCAGCTGCAGGCAGCCAGGGAAGATGGCCTTGATCTCAGGCCAGGCCTAACGACCGTACCCGCACACAAATTTTGTGCACCTGGCCTCTAGTTTAAAAATAATAGACAGTGATTGAGTCTAGACATAATAGGATAATTAAGCTATATTTACATTTATAGATATAATTTACAAATTGTTCTTTCTCATTCTTAGCTTTCATAGAGCACTTTGTTCCTCAAGTCACTTATAATAAAGCTATATCTTTTTATGTTACTTTACCTCAAATAGTGAATGTGTATATTTAAGTCACATTGTGCACCATTTATTTTATTTTATAGTCTTCAAAGACCTGAATTTCTTTGACAGCTACTGCCTAAAATAAAACTATTGAGAAGGCTTTGAGGAAAACAAACTGTCCTTTATTTAAAAAATGAAAAAGGACAAAACAAAACCTTTCTTCTGATTATAAGAGAAGCTAGCATATTTTTTTAGCATTTTTGACATATTAACTGATGTTTACTTTAATAATATAGAAAAAGAATATAGTTAAATGAAAATTACATTGCCCACATATTAAATGTTATTTATTAATTAAAAATTTTAATATCAATTCAAGATCTTAAAGTTAACCATGGTACAAAAACTATAGGATTGAGTTCACACATAACATTAAAAAACTTCGCCCTGGCCAATTTGGCTCACTGGATAGAACGTCGGCCTGGGGACTGAAGAGTCCCGGGTTCAATTCCGGTCTAGGGCATGTACCTTGATTGCAGGCACATCCCCAGTGGGGGGTGTGCAGGAGGCAGCTGATCGATGCTTCTCTCTCATCGATGTTTCTAGCTCTCTATCCCTCTCCCTGCCTCTCTGTAAAAAAATCAATATTAAATATATTAAAAAAAATTTCACTAGCATAACACTTTTAAAATTCATCTATTATTACAACTTCATCTAAACATTTTTATAATATTAATTATAATTTTATAAATTTTCATAATTTATGAAAGCAATGGTAGTTTTGACTCATAAAAACCAATATAGGAAATTTAGAAAATTTTAGTCATGAGAAAATAAACTCTTCCTTGCACAATTATACTTACATTGTTTCTTTTTTTTAAGAAGTCAAGTAAATTTAGTTTTTATTTCTCCTTGATTTTTATTTATCTTTATTGTTGAAAGTATTACAGATACCCCCCTTTTTTCCCCTTTGACACCGTCCTGCCACCCCCATCCCCTCCCCAGACCTCTACCTCACTATTGTCTATGTCCATGGGTTAATCATGTATGCATATAAGTTCTTTGGTTTATCTTTTCCCGAGCACCTCCCACCCCCTTCCCTCTGAGAATCTTTAGTCTGTTGCATGCTTCCATGTCTTTGGATCTATTTCGTTTGTCAGTTTATTTTGTTCAGTAGATTTCACATATAAGTGAGATCGTGTGATATTTGTCTTTCTCTGACTGGCTTATTTCACTTAGCACAATACTCTCTAGGTCCCTCCATGTTGTCTCAAAGGGTAAGAGGTCCTTCTTTTTTATAGCTGCATAGTATTCCATTGAATAAATGTATCACAGTTTTTTTATCCACTCATCTACTGATGGGCACTTGGGCTGGTTCCAGCATCAAAAAGAAAAAGGAACCCACTGTATGAAAGAATATATTTGCCAATGATACATATTATAAGGAGTTAATTTCTAAAATATAGAAAGTACTCATGTAACTCAATAAAGGGAAAACAAACAATCCAGTTTAAAAAATGGACAGAGGACCTAAACAGGCACTTCCCAAAAGAGGACACACAAATGGCCAAGAGACATATGAAAAAATGCTCAATGTCACTAATAATCAGAGAGATGCAAATTAAAATGATAAGGAGGTATACCTCATATCTGTCAGAATGGCTACCATCAATAAATCAGCAAACTGCTGGAAAGGATGCAGAGAAAAGGGAAACCTAGTACACTGCTGGTGGGAATGCAAACTGGTGCAGTCAGTATGGAAAACAGTGTGGAGTTTCCTAAAAAAGATTAAAAATGGAACTACCATTTGATCCAGTGATTCCACTCCCAGGAATATATCCTAAGAAACCTTAAACACCAATCAGAAAGAATATATGTGCCCCTATGTTTATAGCAGTGTTATTTACAATAGCTAAGAGAAGTTAACGTTTTGAGCATTTATTTACCCATTGCTGTGGCAGGGTAATCATCATGACAGTCCTTTGAGATGTAGGGTATGGGCAGTGTGTCCATATGATAGATGAGCAACTAGAGACTTAGAGCTTAAATAGAGCTTTTACCCTCAGAGTCACTAGAGTAAGTGGCAGAATCAAGAATAAATCTCAGGTCTTTTTTACTTCAAAGTATACACTTGTCACCATATTGTATACCTTATCTGAATTTGAAGTTTCCTATTATTGTTGTAGTCAAAGTATTTTATTCTTAATTCTGTAGTTTTGATGGAAAATTTATTTCAAAAGTTAGTTGGCTTCTTAATACTTGATAATCATTTCTACTTTTAACGTTTTAAGGCTGTGCATAGAGAAAGCATTTCTGCTTATGTCCTCTAGGCTGTGGATGTGCTTATAATGGGCTTTCTGGCAATATAAAATATTCATGTTTAAATGAATGGAGAGTGATGTAGTAGATTTTTAAAGAGCAATTAGTAGTTTTTACTTATCAGCAGTGTGATTTTTTTCCCTTTATTTAGATATGAAGTAAATTTTCAAGATGGTATTGATTGTGGAGGTGCATACATTAAACTCCTAGCAGACACTGATGATTTGAATCTGGTATGATATTTTAATGTTAATAAGTATTAAAGTTAATAAGTACTTTAAGGAGTTATTGATAAAATTAAAAATTTTTAATTTTCAACTGAAATTGAAAACAACTTTGAAAATCTTTATCTAACATGAGTTTTCATGGCTTTTACAGTGTGCCTTCAAATTTGATGTACAGCATATTACTTGATGGCATCAATTTTTGTAATTTTTAGCAACATAAAAAATTTTTCCATGTCTATAAATAAGAAATAACATGGTGCTTATAAATGTCAGTGAAAGATCAACTTAGAGTTATTTTCTTTACCAAATAAGAATCATAAATTTGTTCAGAAAAATAAGATAACAGAGCAAAGTAGTGAAACAGAATGATCAAAGAACTAAATAAAAAAGGTGGGCCAGTCCAGGAATTGGCAGCCCACAAAACATAACTAAAAATGTTTCATAAAGCAGCAGCTTGTACTAAGCCCATTTGAAGGCTGGGGATGTTGAATTCGCACAGGGTTCTCCTACAGGAGGCTGACAGGGTGCCTGCATTT
>NW_006292604.1:2638792-2647179 GCF_000327345.1 Myotis davidii | reverse complement strand
AATAAGATGCGGGAGATAGTGAGATACCTGTCAGAACACATGGCTCTGTACAGGCTGTGGACATGGAGTGAAGGAGTCCTGCACCACTATTTGGACCTGGTAAAGGGGAGGTTATGTAGTAAATGTGCAGGCTCTTGTTTAGGAATTACCAGGTGACAATCACCGGAGGGTATAATGACAATAATAAAACCTAGTGCCAAGTATTTCTTTAAGCACTTTATCTGATTGATTCAGTTGATTTTCAGAGGAACCTTTTAACATAGGTACTGTTATTATCTCCATACTTCAGAGGTGATGAAACAAAACTACAGAGCGGTTAAGGAATTTGCCAGGGCCACACGCAGCTAATATAAGTGGCAGCGGTAGGACTTGAACCCCGGCATGTTACTCTAGATCCCATGCTCTTAACCAGTAGGCCATGTCAAATGAGAAATTAATAGCAGTAAAACACAGGAAAAACAGTCCCTGTGTTTGTTTTTGTTTCTGAATTTCTCTTCACTCTGCTCAGGAAGGTCATTTTCTAGTATATTCCTGAATAATAGTGATGGATAATTGTTGTCTTGAGGTCATAAGTATGCTTTTCTCTATACTGAATTTTCTTAATAAAATACTAGTAATACAGATTTGCATAAAGTAAATAATCTTATTATGATGCTGCTAGGGTGGTTTCAGCTTCCCTCCTACATCTTTATGAAGGAAGAAGTGTGTGCTTTAAAAAAATTTATTGTGAATAGTATTTGTCATTTTTCCACATCCTTTTTTTGTCATGTGTGTTAAATAATTCTTTGGTGAATTAGCATTTAATACATTTTTGTAAAGTCGGCCCAATTGGATAGACTAGAGAAATTCATTAAATACTCTAATTCTGGATTAATCCCATCACTCATCTCTCTTTGAAGGAAAACTTTCATGATAAAACATCCTATACCATTATGTTTGGACCAGATAAATGTGGAGAAGATTATAAACTTCATTTTATCTTCAGACATAAACACCCCAAAACTGGAGTTTTTGAAGAGAAACATGCCAAACCTCCAGAAGTAGACCTGAAAAAGTTCTTTACAGACAGGAAGACTCATCTATATACCCTTGGTATATCCTTTTCATTCATTCATTCATTCAAAAATATTTGCTGACTGCTGATATTTTTCGTGGCAAGTGCTTTGGGAGAAACAAACATGGATCCTATCTTTTTAGGAAAAAAGACAGGCATAATTTTAGTATAGGTAGGAAGTGAAATATCATTTGAGAGGTACAGATGAGGTAGTTAAGAGTTCAAAATCAGTATCACTTCCAGTTTGGTGACTCTGAGAAAACCTAGTAAAGGAGATTGTATCCGAACTAGTCTTGAAATGTAGGTAGAATATGGAAGGTAGGAGGAGGAAGGGATGTTTTAGGCACTATGGTATTAGTAGTGCTGTAAGAATAGACAGCTGGAAAGAGGAGGCAGTCTGTGAGGCCACGCTGAAAGCTTAGACTTTATTCCAGAGGCAGTTGTGATTACTGATAGGTCCTGCCTCAGGGTGGCTGTGTCTATATCTAAACTTGGAAAGGGAAAGCATTGAGCAGCCATGTATTAACATACCTAGCTTTACTTTATGAAAATAGGAGTCTGTATAGATGTTCAGGGGGCAGAACTTTATAGGCATCATTCCTCCCCTTCCCAAGTACATATGGGTGTAGAGCTATGATCTGTCCAGGATTCTGTAAAATCACAGCGTGAGAATCCAACAGGACAACTCCATCCAAAACTGAGGCATTTCAGCTTTCCTCCCAAAGACTGCAGCTGCAGAAATATTCAGCTGATCTGCACAGACAATGACCAGTTTCATTTTTAATGGAAACATTGACATCAAAGACTGTACATGAAATTGGAAAATAGTACTGGATGTTTTGGGGAACATATGTTGTAGAAATCATGTGAAATTATAACTAAGACAAATTAATGTAATCAGACTTTACTGTACAAACCTGGTCGGAAACAGTTTGGTAGTATATATTAAAGACCATAAGAGGTTTATGTCTTTTGAAACCACAGTTCCACTTTCAAGAATTTACCCAAATGACCTCTGTGTAAAAATATGCTGTAAATTAGAAGCAACCCAAGGGTTATATTAGTGGTTTTCTTTACAATGCAAAATGATAACTATGAAATGTTTAGCAACAGGAAAGCAATGCTTATAATATTAAAATGGGGAAAGAAAAGATTCAAATTGGAGGCACATCATAGTGGCCACTAGGCAAAGTATGCAAGCACATAGAAAAGGACTAGAAAAAAAAAAGAACTAAAATTGTCATTAATCATCTCATATGTACCATGCTCTATGCTAGGCACTTTGTTTAGAACCATCATGTGAGGGAAGCAATTTCTATTTTGCTTTAATTTAGCTTCAGTAACTTGCCCTAAAAAGTTATAGTAACTGATAGGACTGGTATTGAAATTCAGGTGTGACTCTTAAACACTTGCTTTTCTATATATAGGATTTTACTATATATAAAATCTTTATTGTGCTAAGATTTGGTGACTTTTTTCTTTAGAAAAAATACCCCTCTGTAATACTGTTACATTTTTATAACATTGTTCTGTAATTGTTCTAAGTACCTTACAGAGTACCTTCTGTAAACTGGAAGGGGGTCACTATGTAAAATTTAAATCTTTGAAAAGAATGATAGGTGAAAATTGCTGCCTAACATTTGTTTTCAATAAGCTAAGGAAATACAAGCTGCCAACAAAAGTCAGGATCGTCTGACTCACCTAGTTACATGGCCTATGGCTTCCTGAAGAAACGGCTCTGAAATAGAGCCAGTCTCCAGAGGGTTCAGTCACAACAATGCCAAATTATGTCAAACTCAAGTACTGCAATTCAACACAAACCCAAATAATGCAAACACACATTCACTATTGTCTCTTCTTTTCTCCACTATTTCCTCTTCTACTAACAGCTGAGATTATAACACAATATTACTACAACAAAGGAAAAAAGTCAAGCTAAGAGTAAGACCTTAAATGCAAAACAGTACTAACTAGATCCTTCCTAATTCAAGAAAAAAGGTGTTTCTCAAGAAAAATCTTGTAAAGAATGTTTTCTGAATAAATTTCACAATTGAAATTGATTTTTTTTTTAAATTAGAGTTTAAAAAGTACACAGCAAATAAGCGTTATGTAAACAACATCTTTGGACAAAAACAATAATCCATTGAGAAGTAATGGTGCATTTTATTAAATTATATTGTTACTTAAAATTTTATCTTTGATTTTAGAAATCACTAAATCTAGTGATTTCAGCATATTTTAACTTAATACATTGGTAACTCCTCTATTTTTGGTTGAGAGAAAATTTTCCCCTGAAGTTTAGGGTAGTTTTATTATTTAAAAGATTATTTTTAAATGTCTATCAATAAGATAACTATAATATATGTAAATTGGTCTTTAGTGATGAATCCAGATAACACATTTGAAGTGTTAATTGATCAAATAGTTGTAAACAAAGGAAGCCTACTAGAGGACGTGGTTCCTTCTATCAATCCTCCCAAAGAAATTGAAGATGCCAGTGATAAAAAACCTGACGACTGGGATGAAAGAGCAAAAATTCCAGATCCTTCTGCCATCAAACCAGATGACTGGTAAGCAAAGTTTTTGGTAGTAAAGCATTATTTGGTATAATTTTAAATAATGGCACAAAACCTCTAAGTGAAGTTTACTAGTAATGAAATGTATTATTTTAAACACCAGAACTACTTATTTTGAGTGAAGTACTTTTGTAAAATAGATTTGGAACTTCCCTGCTTTTTAATTATCTTAATTTTCATTTTAATTTAATTAACATTTTAACTTGGTTGCTTTTTTTCAATGTATTTTTATTTTTATGCTCCCAGTGCTATGGAGAGAAAGTTCCATAACTCTAACACATTATCACTTTATTTTAATTTCTAGTTTAATCTTTGTCATGTGTATGCATATTTTGCAGAGTTGTAGTCTTTTCCATTACTTAGACTTAAAATAGGTATGTCTTCAACATCTTATAAAACTATATAGAAGTCAGTCATGCCAATTTGCTTAACCATAATTGTTTTGATAGCTGAGTATTTGTGTCATTTTTATTCTACAGGATTATGAATATTTTCCCTAAAAGAAATGTATTCAATTCCTGAGTTCCTATAGCTTGAGTCCAGATGGTGAGAGATACCTGTATATGTCACTATTTCCTCTATTCCCAATAATCTTATCATTTTTTTCTGCTGATTGGGTAACAGTTCTGGTTTCGCTAAGTAAATTATCTGTCTGTTTATATTTAACCCACTATATTAGTTATCTATTGCTATGTAACAAATTATCTAAAAACTTAGCAGCTGAAGACAAGAGACATAGCACATCCAGTTCCTGAGTTGGGGATCTGGAAGTGGTTAGCTGTGTGGTGTGAATACTAAGTATGAGTTTATAAAGTTCTGTTCTTATTTTACTAAGTTTTTTTTTCATGATTAAGTGTTGGATTTTGTAAAATGTTTTTGTGCATCTATTGAAATTATCATATAGATTTCCTCCTTTATTTTCTTAGTATGGTAAATTATATTGATTGATTTTCTAACCTTACAGTCCACTTGGTCAGCAATTATTGTTCTTTGTACATTTGCTAGATTCTAATTGCTTTTTTTAAAAAAAAAATACATTTTAGTGATTTTTTACAGAGAGGAAAGGAGAGGGATAGAGAGCTAGAAACATCGATGAGAGAGAAACTCCGATCAGCTGCCTCCTGCACACTCCCCACTGGGGATGTGCCCGCAACCAAGGTACATGCCCTTGACCGGAATCGAACCTGGGACCACTGAGTCCGCAGGCCGATGCTCTATCCACTGAGCAAAACTGACCAGGGCCTAATTGCTTTTTTTTCGATCAAGTGTAGTATAGTATAATTTCATACAGTTAAATTCACATATATATGAATATAGTTCTCTTAGTTGTAATGGACATAAACAATGATGCAACAACCACCACAATCATGACATAGAATATTTACATCATCCAAAAAGGTCCATATCCTTTTGTAATCAATTTCCTCTTCCCACCCTTAACCCCAGAGGACAACCACTGATCTGATTTCTGTCCCTTATAGTTTTGTCTTTTTTAGACTATCATATGAAATGAAATCATACAGTGTATAGCTTTTGTTTCTGGCTTCTTTCACTTAGAGTAAGCTTTTTGAGATTATTGTAATTATTGATGTGGTTAGATGCAAACCTACCAACTCACTATTGTTTCCTGTTTGTCCCATATATTCTGTGGTTCTTTGTAAAAAGATTTCCTGATTTCTTTTGGATTGAGCTATTTTATTTTATTTATTTCATTATTCTTTTTTCTTTTCTGTTAGCTTATTAGCTTCATTCTGGTTTATTTTACTGGTTGCTCTAGGGTTTACAATATGTATCTTTAACTTATTTCAGTTTACTTTCAAGTAGTATTAAACCACTTCCTGTCTAAGTGAACATTTCCCCCTTCCATCCTTTGTGCTTTCATCATATATTTACTTCTATGTATGTGTGAAGGCCACACATATTTATTCTTCAATCAGTATCTTTTAATCAGACAGTTAAGGGGAAAGTCCTTTTAATTACCCACATATTGACCATTTCTAGTACTCATTCTTTTAGAAGAGAGAAGAGAGAAGAGAGAAGAGAGAGATTAATGTGAGAATGATTGATTGCCTTCCTTACGTGCCCCGACAAGGGATCGAACCAGCAACTTATGTATGTGCCCTGATTGAGAATCGAACCCACAACCTTTTGGTGTATGGGACAAGGCTTCAAACAACTGAGACATACCAGCCAGGGCTCGTGTACTCTTATTCTTTAAGAGAGAAGAGAGAAGAGAGAAGAGAGAGATTAATGTGAGAATGATTGATTGCCTTCCTTACGTGCCCCGACAAGGGATCGAACCAGCAACTTATGTATGTGCCCTGATTGAGAATCGAACCCACAACCTTTTGGTGTATGGGACAAGGCTTCAAACAACTGAGACATACCAGCCAGGGCTCGTGTACTCTTATTCTTTAGTGTAGATATAAATTTCCATCTGTTACTGTTTTCCTTTTGCCTGATAAACTTCTCCTAACATTGTAGTGTGTGTCTGCTATCATTGAATTCTCTCAACTTGGATTTGTTTGAAGATGTCTTTATTTTGTTTTCCCTTTTGAAGGATATTTTCACTATTGGATTAAGGTTGATAGTTATTTTGCAAAGTCATGTCTTGTCTTGGACCTTGCATTGCTTCTGATGAGAAGTCAGCTGTTCCCATCTTAGTTCTTCTTTACCTAATATGTCATTTTTTTTCCTGTTGGGTTTTAAGATTTATTTTATTATTACCAGGTTTAAACAGTTTGATTTTCTTATCCCTTGATGTAGATTTTTTTGCTTATGTTTTTCTTCCTTTGGGTTTTTTGAGTTTTTTGGAATGTGGCTTTATAGTTTGAATCAAATTCAGGTAACATTTGGCCATTATTTCTTTAAATATTTATATATACCTCCTCATTTCTTTTTGGAGGGCACCACTTAATGTATATTAGATTGCTTTATATTCCCCCACAGGTCACTGAGGGTCTGTTTTGTTTTTTTAACCAATTTTTCTCTTTATGCTTCAGTTTGGAAAGTGTCTATTTCAATTTCTTTAAGTTCTTGATTGTTTGTGAACATTGAGGTTACTACCTTTTCAGAACATAGAGTGTTGCTCCTGGAACCAAAAGTGCTAACCGATTAGCTCTCTTGTAGATAAAGAGAGATACTGATTAGTAATGAAAATGTCTACTTTCAGGCAAATAGTATAATAGGGAAGTAACTTGTTCAAGGAGGGAAGCACACTACAGTGTTTTAAACAATAAAAAATCACTTATTAGAGTATCACTTTATGAATTTATACTATCAGAAAAGGTAGGACTTCATCCTCCTTGTAGGTTTTCTAACATTGCTTCATATTTGTTTCCCCATAAAGTGTGACACTGATACTGGGAAATAAGTTTGCCCTTAAATGAGAGAAACTGCATATAGAGACCTCACTCTGATTGGTGACATGTATTAGAAGTTGTCATATATATAAGTGTACAAGAAATGCTCCCTTAAATTTTAAACTCTGGTTATTCTGAGCCCTCAGAGACTCAAGATAACACTGACATCAGGCAAGTACCAGTCTTTACACAGAGAGTTGATTGTTTTAGTTTATTTGTTTATTTCATCTTGATTGGAAAATCATAACATAGTCTCTTTTGAAATTTCTCCTTTTCTATAAAAGTTATATTAGTAGTTCTATTCAGTACATATTAAAATTGTGGTTATATATTTTAGAGTTTACAAAGTTCTATTTTTAAATTAAAATTACTAAAATTAAATATTTAAAAATATTAGTGTAGGAAAGACCTTTCTAAATATGATATAAAATTGAAAAATTAAAAAGAAAATATTAACAAATTTTAACTACATTAAAATAAATGATTTTTACATGGCAAAAAAATCACCATAAACTATAATAAAAAACACATTAGAAACTAGAAAAAAGTATTTTAAATTCATATAGCTGACTATACTAGTAGAGGGCTAATAGTTTACTAATTTCTAATATATTCCAGGATATTCATTATAGCCTTATTTGTAATAGTACATTTTGGAGAACACTGAATGCCCCTCAGTTGTAGATAGGCTAAATAAATAATGCTGTACCCTCCAAAGAGAAGACTGTGGAACTGTTAGAAAGAATGAAGCAGATGTATGTGTACATAAAATAGGGCTCCTTGGGCAGTCTTCACATTGTCAACATCCAATATGTATTTGTTGATGAATGACTGAGTTTTAAATGACAAAAGCAACACTTAACATATTTTATATAGAATGCTCTTTGTATAAAAAAGAATATATACATGTGTGCATGTATGCATAGAGCGCAACAGGAGCAATGTACAAAAAACTGGCAAGTTAGTGGAAGATTTAGGTGATGAGAGATGGGAACATAGTAGGCACAAAGAAGTGCAGGAAATACTTTTGGTACCTTCTGAATTTTGTACCGTGCATTTGTAAACCTTTAAATAATTAATAACTAACATAAAATCCTGGACTTACAGGGATGAAAGTGAACCTGCCCAGATAGAAGATTTAACTGCTGTTAAACCTGATGGCTGGCTTGATGATGAACCGAAATTTATTCCAGATCCCAGTGTTGAGAAGCCTGATGACTGGTAAGCATCTTTCATCTCCAGAGGTCCATCCATTGCATGTTTCTTTTTTTTTTAAATATGTTTTTTATTGATTAAGATATTACATATGTGTCCCTGTCACCACATCCCCCCCCGCTCATGCCCTCACCCCTCCTCCCCCCCGTTGTCCCTGCCCATTGGTTCTGCCTCTCTGCC
>NW_006292604.1:2611979-2637449 GCF_000327345.1 Myotis davidii | reverse complement strand
AGCTCAGGGGCTGAAGCTCCCTCCTGATTGTAAACAACAACCACGCCCTTCGCGCCGCCAGCCCGCTCCGGGCGCACACACCTGAGAATTTCACTTCAGCACTGCGCCTCCTCTGAGTCTGGGTACGATATCCTCTTTACTCCTAGTTGTAGAATTTCCACTCAGCCAGCCCTCCTGTGGTTCTGGATGATGTCCGTTCTGTCTTTTAGGTGTAATTTGAATTGGTTGTTCGAGGCAGCAATCTCTGGCGTTAACCTATGCCGCCATCTTGGTTTCTCTCATTGCATGTTTCTTAGTTGCTTTTTTGTTGCTAGTGTATATGACTGACAGAGAATTGAGGTTATTATATTTGCTTTGTTTTAATGTCCTAAGGAATGAAGACATGGATGGAGAATGGGAGGCACCTCTTATTTCCAATCCAGCCTGTCAGATTGGGTGTGGTGAATGGAAATCTCCCATGATAGATAACCCAAAATATAAGGGAGTATGGAGACCTCCAATGATAGATAATCCTAATTACCAGGTAAGGTTCACTTGTTCCAATCCCATTGTAGAGTCAAAATGTTATGCTAGTTCTATTATACTAGTGTGCCAGTGTACAGATTCATGCACATTGAAAGGAAATTAATTAGAAAGTGGCTGGCGGGGCAGGATTGGGTAAGACGGGGCAGCGCCATGGCTCACAGGGTGGCTGCGGAGTGAGCGGGGTCCCACCAGCAGGTGGGTTCCCTCGGCCTGGCCTGTGGGGATTGGGACAAAACTGGCTCTCTGACATCCCCAAAGGGGTCCTGGATTGCGAGAGGGCAGTTCTCGGGTGATGCACCCCGGAATCGGGCTCCCTCCTCTCTGGTTTTAGGGTATGTCACTTGAGAACCGCTGCTGCCAAGTTATAGCAGTTTGGCAGTTCCTGCATTGAGTGTCTGCCACCTGGTGGTCAGTGTGCATCATAGCTACTGGTCATACGGTCAGATGGTTGCTTAGCCTTTTATATATATAGACTAGTGGCCCGGTGCACAAAATTTGTGCATGGTGTGGGCGTGTACAGATTCATGCACATTGAAAGGAAATTAATTAGAAAGTGGCTGGCGGGGCAGGATTGGGTAAGACGGGGCAGCGCCATGGCTCACAGGGTGGCTGCGGAGTGAGCGGGGTCCCTCCAGCAGGTGGGTTCCCTCGGCCTGGCCTGTGGGGATTGGGACAAAACTGGCTCTCTGACATCCCCAAAGGGGTCCTGGATTGCGAGAGGGCAGTTCTCGGGTGATGCACCCCGGAATCGGGCTCCCTCCTCTCTGGTTTTAGGGTATGTCACTTGAGAACCGCTGCTGCCAAGTTATAGCAGTTTGGCAGTTCCTGCATTGAGTGTCTGCCACCTGGTGGTCAGTGTGCATCATAGCTACTGGTCATACGGTCAGATGGTTGCTTAGCCTTTTATATATATAGACTGGTGGCCCGGTGCACCAAATTTGTGCATGGTGTGGGCGGGGGTGTTCCTCAGCCCAACCTGCACTCTCTCCAATCTTGGAACCCTTGGGAGGTGTCTGACTGCCAGTTTAGGTCGACAGGGATCGGGGCTAAACTGGCAGTCAGACATTCCTCTTATAATCTGGGACCACTGGCTCCTAACTGCTAGCCTGCCTGCCGGCCTGATTGCCCCTAACCACTTCTGCCGGCCAGCCTGATCACCTCCTAACCACTCCCCTGCTGGCCTGCTTGATGTCTAACTGCTCCCCTGCCGGCCAGATCGCCCTCAACTGCCCTCCCCTGCTAGCCTGATTGCCCCCAAGGTTTTTATTAGTATAAATATCTAGTTATTGATGTTACGTTAACGTTAGAAAATTGATTTGTAATAGTGTGCCTTTGGCTATTTTAAGAAATCAAAGAAGATAAACTCCAACTAATCTATAATAATGAAAGTGTAATATACTAATTATACTGGACGTCCTTCCAGACAAAGCTGGGGCTGCGAGGGAAGCCTGGGTCCTGGGCGCCTGCTGGCAGTCGGAGGGAAGCCCAGGTCCTGGGTGCCAGAGGGAAGCCGGTGCCAGCAGCTGGGGGAAGGAAGGCCTACTCTTGCACAAATTTTGTGCATCAGGCTTCTAGTTTATATTTTAAAAATAAAGCATTCTTTAATTTTCTGGAGAAATAAAGAACTGGAGATCAGTCACTTCATACTCTATTTTCCCTAATAATCATTGTGGAATAAAGTTCTATTTTAGAATGAAATATAAGAAATGACTTCTGATCAAGAGGACTGCCTGTGCTTAACTAATGTGCTGCTTACTTTCTGGTGTTATTAAAATTTGGATTTTTCTTTTCTAAAACGAGTCAGATAGCTTTTGAGTGTACCTACTTTTTTGTAGTAGAAGTCTATTATGTTACGCATTTAACCTTGCATTTTTATCTAATTATTCATTGACATTTTCTAACATGTATTTTACATATGCAGTTACATATTCTAATTGCTCACTTTAGTTTTTATTCATAGCATTTATCACCAAATATTTATTTTGGAAACTTTTTTTTTAATGTCTGTCTCCCTAATCAGACTTTACCCTCCATAATATAAGAACTATGTCCATCACTGTACCCCTAGCTCTGGCATAGTGCCTGGCACGGAATAGCTACACATGATGTCAGAGTGAGTCAGTGAGTGATCATACTGTCAAACTGATTTAATTGGATTGTGTTTAATCGTTTCTCACCTAATGGAACTTTTTTGTTGGATAGTTGTTTTGAGGTTCAACCATGATTAATGCCTGTCATGGGTATATATTAAAAGGAGTGGCTCTATTTTTGCCAAACAGTGATCTCTATGATTTGGGCAATTTTAATAACATCTTGCCTTAAATTTAGTAAATACTTTACTAAATATAGAAAACTTGTCTACCTGGCCAGGTAGCTCAGTTGGTTAGAGTGTCATCCCGTACACTGAAAGGCTGCGGATTCAATTCCAAGTCAGGGTACATGCCTGGGGCGTGTATGGGAGGCAACTGATTGATGTCTCTCCCTCTCTCTCTCTCAAAATCATTAAAAAACATATCCTCAGGTGAGGGTTGAAAAAATCGTGTCTAAAATAGTACCATTTACTTGTGAAATTTAATTACTCAAGTTTCTTTGTGTGTTGGATTTTCACTCTGCCTTTTTTTTTTCTGTAGAGTTTAAAGTCAGTATTATTTACAGGAACATTATGTACAGAATAAGCACAAGATTTCATTTCCATTGAATTATTAATGAATTAATATCAAAGTTTTTCTCTAGTTAGTATAGATGATTTCACTAAACAACTACTTACTTCTTAAGTAGCATTTATAGTGAAATTATTTTATTTGAAAACGTCTTCCAATTATTTTTCTTCCAGGGAATTTGGAGTCCTCGAAAAATTCCTAATCCGGATTATTTTGAAGATGATCATCCATTCCTTCTGACTTCTTTCTCTGCTCTTGGTTTAGAGCTTTGGTCTATGACCTCTGATATCTACTTTGATAATTTTATTATCTGTTCGGAAAAGGAAGTAGCAGATCGCTGGGCTGCAGATGGTTGGGGAATGAAAAGAATGATAGCAAATGCTAACGAGGTACGGTACTGACCATATAGTAATAATGGGACTTGGTCCTGGTTATAGTCATGCAAATTATGCTTTGAAAGGCAAATATATATTTAATAATTATTGAGTACCAAATAAATGTACTTAAATTTATATAGCTAGAATATTTAGCTTTACTATATTATGATACTATATAAACTATATAATGAACATTATATGATACATTATCAACTATATGTAAGTCTTCATTTCATTCATTAAATTATGATAGCTATAATGAGGTTATTTGCTGTTATAGAAATGGTACTACTTATTTCTATTTGTAGTCTATAAGTCTTTGTCACTTTGTCAGTTCTAGGCCTAAGTGGTAGCAATAATTCCCAGGTTGATTTTATTAATAAGTCCTTTAAAAGTATAGAATGAGTTATCAGAGCTGTATACTTCTAAATGAACCAGATAACACAGGTTGGGGAAAAAGTAGATTTATTCAAATAGAAAATAATACAATCCATAAATAAGAATTTAAGAATAAACTCTGTTTTGTATACTCACAAC
Organism: Myotis davidii; assembly: GCF_000327345.1. Classification (NCBI taxonomy): domain Eukaryota; kingdom Metazoa; phylum Chordata; class Mammalia; order Chiroptera; family Vespertilionidae; genus Myotis; species Myotis davidii. Next base: position 2,633,350 of record NW_006292604.1, on the reverse strand, counting down.
TGTAAACCTACTTTTGCCCCACCCTATGTATATCTATAAAGACTAATTATATCCTGCAATTTAAAGTTACCAAAAAAGAAAATTGTCATTATTTTTGTTGGTAGGTTAGCAGTTTCCACTATGTAGTAACATATCTTCTACTACAAAGTCTCCCAACAGCAATGGATGCTAATAATTAATAGGTTTAAACTTTACAAAGTATAAGAAAAGAATATGAAGTATTTTTTAGTTTAACAAGTTCACACTCCTTAATATAAAATGCCTAGGTAAAATAAGTTTTGGGGATAGGCTGTATTTCCTGATGAAGGTTTGTAATCTGAGTTACATTTTCATGCTGATTTCCTCTGCAGCCTGGTGTACTTACACAGCTAATGGCAGCTGCTCAAGAGCATCCCTGGCTTTGGCTCATTTATCTTGTGACAGCAGGGCTTCCAATAGTATTAATTATTTCATTTTGTTGGCCAAGGAAAGTAAAGGTAAATAAAATGAATTTTCTTAAACTTAAAAAAAAATACCTCTTAGTGTTTAGAGTTCTATGAATTGAGGAAGTGGTTCTTAAACTAAATTTTGCATAGATTTTTTTATTGTGTATGATGTCAATTATTGCAAATTTTTTTTTTAATATAGTGCTTTGTGGTCCTGGCTGGGTAGCTCAGCTGGTTAGTGTCTTGTCCTCATACACCAAGGTTGTGGGTTTGATCCCCCGTCAGGGCACATACAAGAATCAATCAACGAATGCATAAATAAGTAGAACAACAAATGTATCTCCTCTCTCTCTCTCTCTCTCTCTCTCCTCTCTCTCTCTCTCTCTCAATAAAAACAGTGCTTTGCTTTTAGTAAAAATAGCTTATGTTAAACTACCACAGAAAAAATATGAAGATGCAGAGTATAAAAAACCTGACATATGTAAACCACAGACAAAGGGAGCGCTAGAGCAAAAAGTGAAGGAAGAGAAAGCAGCCCTGGAGAAACCAGTCGACTTGGAAGAGGAAAAAAAGCAAAGTGATGGTGAAATTCTTGAAAAGGGTAAGACAGTGACAGTGATTTATAATGAGGACCCTGGGCAAAGCTCATAAAAACAGTAGATTATCTGGGAAACACTAGCTCTTGTACTACTTGTGTATTGTCAGAATTATACCATCTGAATCCCCAAGAATGCGTGACTATGGCAATGAGGGGTAATCACCCCTGCCTGGGTGTTGTATCCTGAGCAGCCATCACCTTATTTAGGTTTCGTCTTCTAGGAAGAAAGATATTTAAATATTGTTCAGTTGCTTATGAGCCTAGCAACTATGAATTCCACATGCCCCAGGTTTTTGCGAGGACTTTCCTTCACTCCAACAGTGCAGATGAGATGGGCTGTGTATCCCATGGCCCCTGAACAAGAGAATAGGGTAAGACAGGTGACTGCAGCAACAAAATCAACACTTCCAATGGCTGTTGTTTATCAGATAGCTTATCAGATCAAATAAGTAATTTAATCTCCTGAAAGGGTTGCTGAATCATATGTCCCCTTCCCACCCTATACTAAACTCCTAAAGATGTTAAAGAACTGAGACCTTTTGGTGGCTCTCCATTGAGACCTCCTCACGAACACCTAGGTAAGTGTAAAACTATTGGTATTTGCCTGTTGTCCCCAGCCAAGATCCAGGTTGAGCCCTTTATGACTTAAATTATGTCATGAGCACTGTTTTAAACTCTAATAAGTTTATGAAATAGTTGATTTAAAAACATACATACACATATATTTACATATGTATATGTACATATATAAACACACACAGAGATTCTTTGGTTTTCATATTACATACAGACTGCTTAAGAATTCTTTAAATCTGTCCCTTCAAATATAATTTATGTATAAAATGTAGTATAATAATTAGTATTTTTAGTTATTTAAAAAATTTCTAGAACAGATTGTTTTTAAACATTAAAACTTAAATAAACCCTCCTTATTGTATTACATTTCAGTAGCAAAATTCTAATTCATCAAGCCTTTGCCTTTAATAAAATCTGTATTCCAGAAGAAGAAGGTGAACCTGAGGAAAAGAGTGAAGGAGAAATTGAAATAATAGAAGGACGAGAAGAAGGTAACAAGTCAAATAAGTCTGGATCCGAGGATGAGGTGAGCAACTCTAACAGAAAATAAACCAGTTTCTATGTATGATCATTAGCCAACTGTTTATGTCAATAAAAGCAGAAATCTGGTTTGTAAAAGATTTTTTTGCCATTTTCCTCTCAGCTTTCATAAGAGCCTCAATAATGTTTTTGAAATATGTCCATTAAACAAGCAAGAAAATACTGTAATTTATATCATCTTAATGCCTAATGAAATAGTATAAAGCCAGCCCATGGTTTATAAAATATATAGAGGGCTGCATCTATAAAACATTACAACTTTATCATTAAAGTATTCTGTTGAAAGGTATAATAAACAGACCATTTGAATATTTAAAAGGTAATTGTGTTTATTACAATTTTCTTAACAGTCATTGTATACACATTCTCATTGATTCAATAATTTACATAGCACATTCTGAACTATTTCACTTATTGATTGGATAATTGAATACTATCTGCCTGATATGGTGCTTTTCTCAAATCTTTAGTAAATTTCCCCATTAACTTGATGGGTCTACCCCTTTTCATATCCTGATATGAAATAGCACTTTCCATAGTACCTTTTTAAAGTCAGTTATGGAATCAGAACCACCCAGGTATAATCAGAACCAGAGCTTTTTTTTTTTTTTTTTTCTATCCAGCATATACCCAGGGCTGTTTTCTATACTTCTCCAGCTCTTGAAGAGCTGCATAATCTTACCCCAGTCACAACTCTTACTACTTAGCGTTAGATAGGGTGACAGTATATGATGAAATAAACTTTCTATTTTTTCCATTTGAAGAAATCTCCCAAATAAACTTGCTTTATTGTTATTGTTTTCTAAAGCTGATTCAGTACATATACCTGGTTACTGGTCTTAACTGCTTTGTGAGGTTTTAAAGGGGTTTGGAGATCATTATCTAGGATGAATATCCTAGTAGGGTGGAGGTAATTTTTTCCAGAACAGAGTTTTAAACAGTCATTGTTTCAGCTGTCATTCTCTAAATAATAATACTTGCAATCATTCATGTGTATATATATTCTAGTTACATTTTTTTATTGTTAACACTATTACAGATGTCCCCCATTTTCTCCCCTTTCCCCCACCCTCCCCACCAGGTCTTTATCACACTATTGTCTGTGTCCATGAGCTATGCATATATGCATATCTGTTCTTTGGTTAATCTTTTTCTGTCCCCCCTCTAGTTACATTTTGCTTCACATAATATTTTGTGTACCTTTAAAATATCTTAATTCCATCTTCCAGTCGTTTAGTCTTCTCATATACATTTGTTAGTGAGCTAAAATAAGCCACTTTTTGTATATTATAACCTTCAAAAATAATTTTAACTCTTTTGTATAATCAGTTGGGGGTGACCAGGCCAGCAGGGGTGGGGGAGTTAGGGGCAATCAGGCTGGTGGGGGGAGGGGAGGCGGTTTGGGGCAACCAGGCAGGCAGGCAGGTGAGCGATTAGGAGCTAGCTGTCCAGGATTGTGAGAGGGATGTCCGTCTGCCGGTTTAGGCCCGATCCCTGGGATCAGGACTAAACTGGCAGTCAGACATCCCCCAAGGCGTCCTGGATTGGAGAGGGTACAGGCTGGGCTGAGGGGATCCTCCCCCTCCGTGCGTGAATTTCATGCGCCAGGCCTCCAGTATATAACAACTCCATTATTTTATGTTGCTACACAAGTTTAATTTATGTGTAAATGCTTATTTTAGAAGGATAAGAATTAAAGGAAAGAAAAAAACCCAAACCATAAATTTGGTGTTTACCTTTCCTCTCTCCTAATTTATCTCAAAGTACTATATATACCAGAAATTCTGTAAAACCACTCCAGCAATTCATTACTTACAGAAATACTGTGATGTAATGTTTAATATCTGCCAATGAAAATATATAATCTTTAATTATGACAATATCATATAATCTTTAATTAAGTTCTAAATCATAATATAAAATTGTGAATTGAGTTGTTAGTATTCCTTGTCAGATGCATATTTGATAAGCAGAGTTATTCTAAAAATGTAATCATGCCAAAAGGTGAAAAGATTAAAACATCAATTTACACATTTTTGGTCAACTACATGAAGTAAAGGAACATATATAAGGTAGTATTTGATTTTTAGAACGTATTTTAGAAAATAATAAATATATTATTTACTACCACCTACTAGTTTACATGTAGTATGAAAATAAATATTTTCACAATTCCTTTTTTTCTAGATGAAGGAAGCAGATGAGAGTACAGGATCTGGAGATGGGCCAGTAAAGTCAGTACGCAAAAGAAGAGTACGGAAGGAATAAACTCTGTTCAAGTATTTTTAATTCCTGAGAGAAATGTGGCGTTCTAAAATCAGTGTGCCAGAACTGAACTTGAATCAGTCTGCACATCCTGTTTTTACTATCTAGTAATGTTACTCATAATTTCAGACATCCATTGTAGTCTTTTCAGGAAAAAAACCAAAAACTTTGAAGTTACCTGGTCTTTGAATTCAGAATAAAAGAAAAGTGGCAAGTTACATATCTGATTTAAAGAGATTAATATCATTAGAAGTTACAGTTTTAATAGTTTGGAGAAAGTTTTGGTTTGTACAGAACAAAATAATATGCAGCAGCTTTCATGCTTTTAGAAAAATCAGTTATTGGAATTTCCTCTTGAATGGCTATACTACAATATAACTGGTAGCTCTACAATAAAAACGAGAGTGTTCTGTTGTACAGAGCTAAATGCAATAAAGTTTCTGTATGGTTGTTTAATTCTATCAACATTTGAAAGTGTTGTGTGTGACCCACATTTACCTAGTTTGTGTCAAATTATAGTTGTGGTCCATTCACTTACTAGTAAATTACAGATTCCTTTAAAGAGGTGCTTTGTTGGCCGACAGGTCAACAAAACAGAAATGTCTAAGTGTCATTCACAGAATCACTGGTCAGTAGTGCAGCATAATTTACATTTGAATACAAAGATAATCAATTCATCAAAATAGATTTTTTCCCAACTATAAAATAGCTTTTATAGTTGTTTTGAGTATTCTGGCCTTGCCCTACTCATAATATTGCTTATATGTACACTGCTCTCAAATAGAATTTAAATATTTTTCTTCTTTAATTTATATCCTTTTAAATAGGTGAGTTATTATTGGGAGGCTTTAAATTAATTTTCTGTTCATTAAGAAATTCTAATGGCTAATAGATATGCTTTGTATTTTTGTCTTGCTTTTTTCCTGACAAATTTAAATCTACTTTGTCTATTCTCTCATCTAGCTTCAAAGCTACTTCTAAGGTAGACAGAAGCGACTATTACTACTACTCTTTTTAACTACAGTAGTTACCAAAAGTCGTAGAATGATACTATAATCGAGCTGTGTTGTTCCACTTAAAATATTTTAAGTTTTTATGTTTGGGCAACAGGTTCCACCTTTTGGAAGGTGATCTAAATCTTTGAGACCACAAAACTACTTTAATACTATCTTAAGAACTTTATACTAATTGGGTACTATTTTGGATTCCTTCATGGATATACACACCCCATCTTTGGACAAGCACCAACTAAGTTCCCATATAACTCCCCCACCAGTAGTACATTTAGACTGCACGCATAGGAAAATGAGTGTCTAGCTTCTCCTTTTACTAAAGGAAGCAGAACATAGTCTACTTATTCCAGGGAGTGAATTGAAAATGAAAATACCTTCTTTATTCCATTGGTGTGTTCTGAACTTGCATAAATTGGTGCTGGCAATCTTAATACATAATTAATCATATTTGTATTTACTTAATAATAAACGAACACATCTTGCAAGAACCCCTTTTCTTGCTTTGTATTTGGAATGTCCAAATGAACTGGACATACTGAATGATTATAGATGAGAATGTTTCTGAAACTACCTCAGGAGATAAATCCTTTATTATGGAAACCTTCTTATCTGATAGGTATCTTGTATGTAAACATTTTTTTCTAAAGATTTATTAAAGTTTTTTTTACTTCCTTGGTTGCAGATTCGTTTTAACTTTAACATTTGGTTAAACTCCAAGAGCTTGCAGTGGTGAAATCTGAGCAACCAGTTTTGCCAACCCATTGCTACTTCTGTGGATGTACCCTCTGTGAATGTACCATAGCTGACAGGTTTAACCAAAACTTAAACTCTCATCAATGTGTACTAGATCCATGCAGTAGACAGATATAGTCTTCCTTAATCCCAAAATGGCTTTTTCCTTTTTCCACCCCAATCTGACTTTAAGATGACTTACATTTTGTCCTTTTTTCTAACAAAGAGATTTTCGCTTTTAGTTAGCTTTTTAAGAGACTTTTTAACTTGACCAGGCTAATGTAGCTGCCTTTTTCTTGAATGTTTTAAAGATAGCCTTGCCACCATTGATTATGTCTCTAGGAAGACACATTAGCAGAATAGTAGCCTTTCTCAAAACTTTGCAACTGTGCCCCATGCACTTTTTCTGCAAATTAGAATGGTGATAATTAGTGTGACTTGGAAGTCATGGTTAAAAATGACAGAGCCATCTTCAGTTTCTGCCAACTTGCAGCACTCACCTCAGAACCATTAGTTGGGAGGGAAATTTCTTTATTATTTTATATTATTTATTATGCTATCACATTTTTTATGGGAGATTAGCCTAACTTAAAAAATACAACTGTGGAAATCTTGGATCCTTCTTCAAATTCCTTGCTTTTATTTTAAAAATTAATGTATAATATCCTATAATGTTTGTTTAATAAAATTATTATTCCCCTACACATCCAGGAACTGCTATTTAAGGAAGATATGCTACTTACCCCGTGGCTTTGAACAACCCTGGATATACCACTACAGCGCCCAGTTACTTAGACAACCAAATCAATCAAAAACACACACAATCAAAACACACACAATCTCTCCACAAACAAACAAAAAACTAACACAAACAATCTCTGAAACAGCCTTTTATTAAACAGCAAAGCAAAACTGCAACACAATTTTAAACATTTGTAAATTAGGTAACAAAAAGGATGCAAAATGTTTTGCATTATGATTATACCAGTATATTCATATAGCTAAAGTCATTCATTGAATCATACACCAATACAAACATAAGATTATTCCATGATTAAAAGTAGCCCAAATCTAGTAACTATAATTTATATTAATGAATCTCTTTTCCTATATTTTTATATTAATTCTGATATTAATTTCCTTAGCAAATGGAATCTATAAACTAAATTTTTAAAAAATTGTTAAAGAATGATTAAAACTCTGCATACCAAGTAGCTGGGCTTACAGAAAACTCTGGGAGAAGTAGTGAGATGAAATACTGAACATTATCGATTAGTTTTCATGAAAACTCTCCCATTTTATTCATGATTCTGATACTAACACACTCAAAAGATTTTGCAAAAATTGATCTGCTAGATACTATAAATATACTTTGAGACCAAACTCTTTGTAACTATTGTAGATGTGGTTTACATAGGTGAGTCAAACTTAATCCACTTTCATATATATTCCCCAAAAGATCTAATCTGTGCCAGAGGTATCACAAATATGGAGTAAAAATATTTGGAGTTGGTTACTACTATTTACCAAGTACTTTTTCCATCCTATTTCTATTTTTCCTCAAAATTTTCGTATTTCAAACACCCGTACAACCAGAGTTCATCTTTTCAGATTCCAAGTTATTTTGTGTAAAAGGAAGTTTCTAATCACAAAATTTCCCAACTTGCCAATTCAGCTTCATGGAAAACCCCCACTTCATTTTTATAGCTTCTGTTTTCAAATGATTAAAAAAACCCAACAATCCTACCTAAATCCCAGTATTAAATACAATCATGCACTGCTTAATGACAGGGATATGTTCTGAAAAAAGCATCACTGGAGAATTTTGTTGTGCAAACGTCACAGAGTGCACTTACACCAACCTAGAGGGTATAGCCCACTACACACACCTAGGCTACATGGCATATACCTGTTGTATCTTCAGTCTGTCATGGACTGAAATGTCATTTTGTGGGCGGGTGGCTGTATAATAAATAACAAGCCCTAACTTTTGGTTAAGTTTCAACAATACTGTTCAGGTTACTCTCATAAATGATTAACTACTAAAATTGCTCTTACAAATGTGAAACCAGTTTTTCCTTCAGGATAAGGAAAATGGGAAGAAAGAAGCAAGTGAAGAAGAGGCACAAGATGGTAGACAGGGTACATAAAGCTGTGCATTCAGTACATGATTTTGGTCACTTTTCACAACATGGTTATTTTCTTGTCTCTCCTACTATATAATAAAAGACAGTGCTGAACCTAAATCTGATAAGACATCAAGTTTCATAAATATATGCATTTCTAATTATAAAGTCTCTACATTTTCATGTTTTCATAGACTAACATAATACACAAACTCACGGAAGTCTGTTATGCTCTTAATTTTGCCTAGATATGACATTATCTTCATAAATATTCAATGAAGCCACAAAAAAAAGTACTATAACTTCTGGAATCTATCCAAGTTTTTTAAAAAAAGATCAGCAGCAATCCATGACAGAAAAGATATTGATCTCTTACTTTCTTTTGCTTTTTGTGTCAGTTGTTTGAAAAACACTAGAAGCTGACATGAGGTTTTCTATATATTGTCCAAGAACTTGGTTTTCTGATTTTAGCTTCAGATTTTCTTCCTTCACTGCATCTACCCTTGCAGAGAGGTCTATATTAAAAATAAAAAAGCCCATTATCGATAACATGATGGCAATGTTTCCATTGTACAAAATGCCTAAGATTCATTCTTGAGAGAACACAGTTCTTACATTTTCTATTTTTAAATTGAGATTACTTTAGAAGTTAAACAGAGTGCAAATAGCCAAAATTCCTAAAATGACATTTCACAGTAGACTAAATGTTATTCTTTATAAACAGCATTTATGTTGACTAAAACCTAAAAGGGTTTTTAAGATGTGGTAGGTGAACACGACTGAGTTTATATACTGGATATAGAAAGCTGGTTTCCAAGCAATTGAACATTTTGTATTTTACATTAGCAAAAAATTCAAAAGATGTAGTTCTTGACGATCAAATAAAACATCACTAACATTCACTCCTTTAACAACTAAGTATTGGGTGCCGGCTAAAGCCTGGCACTCACTGTTCCAGAGGCAACAGTAACAAAAAAGAAAGGTCTCTGCCCTCACAGAGCTTACATTTTAATATGCATATCGGGGGCCCCAAGTGGGGGTCAGAAGAAAAAGCAAGAAGAGTAAGGGTCACCGAAAGCAAAAGGGAAGTAGCCCTTTTATACAGTATAGTGAGGGACAGCTATTTTGATCAAGGAAATTTGAACACAAACCTAAAGTGAAGGAATGAGCCTAAATAACTATGGGAAAAAGCAGAGGGAATAGCAACTGCTAAGACCCTGAGTAGAAGCACACAGAAAGAACAGCGGGGGATGTGAGGGGCAGAGTATCGGGGATAGAATGTAAGAGGCCTGTGTGTGACACGGCTCTGAAAGGTAGAAGGGAACAGACTTCCAGAGAATAACTTGGCTTTTATTAACTGACGAGGGAAGCCACTGGAGTGACATGATCTGCTCACTCTGGTGTCAAAAACAAACACAGACACACAGAAAACACAAACCCCCCCCCAAAACTCAACCTCTTAATTAAAAACCAAAAGATGTTTCAGTGTTAGTATTAATTTTATGTAAGAGATCTAGAAAATGAAAAACTCAGATCAATTCCCTTTTAATCTCTGGGGTGAAAACTGCTTTTAGTACAAGACTTAGTAACACAATGTTACCTTATGAAAAGGAGCTCTCATGTACCCAGTAGCATTATGATAGATTTTAAGAGGGAAGCTTAAGGACACTATTTGACTTCCTTATTGAAGCATATCTGTTCTTTAAAATCACCAGTCAAAGCCACAGGCCCCAGGGAGAAGAGGACGAGGAAAACTATTGAAATGGGCTTGAAATTTATACTTTTTAAAACTGCGCACTAACAAAATTTAACAACACAAAGGCTCATAATTTCAATTTATGTTACTCAAGAAAGCTACTTAATGCAAACTAACCTTCAAGTGTGTGTTGGAGTTCCAACACTTGATTAATAAGTCGTGTTTTTTCCTCCAGTTCCACCTGATTTTCAGCATCAACTGCTGTAATAAAAAGGTTCAAATTTACCATAAACATTAGGTACCATTTGTGTAGGGTAGCACTTAAAAATCTGCAAAACGTTTTATATTTACTATCTAACTTGACTTATGCAAGAGACCCGTGAAACAAAAAGTTCTATCCCCACACTGCAGATAAGGACACCAACGTGAAGGGAAAGCGTTTTGCCAATATCTCACAGTTAAGGAACAGAAGCTGCCTTAAATCCTTCCCTGAACTAGAAGAGATATAAATGAGTAAATCAGCCAAATCCAAAACTCTAAATATTCTTCTCTGTTCTTTCCATGGCTTAATAAAGCAAAAGCACCCTCAAAACCAGGATTATACAAAAGGAAAATAAAGAACATACCATCCATGAGAGAAGTAAATAAGAGAAAGTGCTGTTTCTTGGTTATCAGAGAAATACATAATAAAATACAACTGTACACCCAGTATTTTTTTAAAAGGTGATCAGCCCTGGCCAGCGTTGCTTCATGGTTAGAGTGTTGTCCCATGTACTGAAGGGTCACAGGTTCAATTCCCAATCAGGGAACATCCCAAGGTTTTTTTCGATCCCTGGTCTGGGTGCTTTCGGGAGGAAAACAATTGATGTTTCTCACATCAATGTTTCTCTCTCTCTCCTTCCCCCGTTCCTCTCTCTCGATGGGGGTCAGGGAGAAGAAATAATGATCAATGCTAGCAGTTATGAAAAAACTATTAAAATAATGTCATTCTGCATTAATATAGTAAATGCTTCACATATTTAAATGCATCAAATCAATAGAACACTGCAATTTACAGATGTGGACACTATATCTCAGAAAGTCTATGCATCTTGCCTTAGATTTCTGAGCCAACGTCTGTACCAATTATTTGAACCCACGTCTAACTACAAAGCCCCCTTTTAACATCATGCAATGGAAGAAACTGTAATAGGACCTTAATCCAAGTTTGCCAAACATTTTGCAGCTCCTGATGTCAAATCCCTTTGATATTTCTACTAATTACGAAACTGAGGATAAATTACATTCCCTTCAAGCTGCATCAACTGTGAACATGATTTGTTCGCTCGGGCCCGTTCAAGTTCTGACTTGTTCTGGTTACACAAATCCACAAATTAAGGAACTGTTTGGCCAACCAAGGATCTGAACGGGAGGCAGATTCCGAGGAAACGGCTATGTATATTGAGCGCAATGAGCACAGCACAGAGTATATATAGAGAGAACTGTGGATCCGGGTGCAGAAACGGTGTTGAGACCACGTCATAGCACGTCCGAAACACCGTTACGTCACAGTACGGGGATCAATGCGCTGCACAACAAAAGCCCTGCTCTTTCTCGGTTCCAACAGAACCCCCCCAAACACGTCACCCAAGAAGATGCTAACCCGGGAGCTACTTTCAACGCCTGGACAGATGTCGCCAGCCCTCACCGTACCGCTCACTTGCCCCCAGAGCAGCGGCGGCCAAGTCCAGGCGCGCCAGGTCCCCTAGCACCACACGCCCTCCCGCGGCCCCATTGGAGGGCGGGGGTGCTGGACAGCGGCCTGGGCTCCAGGGCGGCGGGGAGAAGGCGGCAGGACGTTCCGTCAGGGGCCGCGGGCGCCCCCACGCCCAGAGGAACCTCTGAGCGCAATGATGAGACGATGAGAAAAAGAGATGCGCGGCGGTTCTGCAGGGAGCCAGGTCCCAGCCGCCCACCAGACGCCCAGGCCCCAGGCCGCTCCTCCCGGGCCCCGGTGCACTGGGCCCGATCCAGCCCGTCCCGGACGCTGGGTCCTCGGCGGGACCGAGGCCACAACTCTAGTCGCCCGGGCCAGGCCCTCTGCTGCCCAAGAGCCCTCACCTGCCGTTCGAGGCGCCGGGCGGGGCAGGTACCGGGAGGATGCTTCGGGCTCCAACACTTGGAGCAATTGACACCGGCAGCTCCGCCCTCTCCGCCCACAGAGCTTGCGCCGAGCCGGAAGCCCCGCCCCGTCCCGCCAATCCCCGCTCCAGGCGGCACGCATGCGCATTAGCTGCCCGGCGCCCCAATCGTTTCCCTCCTCCTCCAGGATCCACCTCTTGCCTTAACAACAAAAAAAGGACATTGGCATCCAATCAGCATTTAGGTCATTGGGGGCGGGCTCTGGAGCAGCAACAGCCAATGACAGCACAGAAGGAAAGTTAAGCGCGAGAAAGCCGACGCTAGCGCGGCGTTCCTCCGGTCTCCGCGGGAGCATGAAAATTGAGGTCACCAATCCAGTATGAAAACTCTGACAGCTGTCAGGAAGGAGGTTGGTAAAAATAAACGCCGGGCAAGAGAGAAATACAAATGTAGGAAAGGAGCATTCCTGGACGTAACAGATACAAAAGGCCAATGCAATTCCGTGGTTCCTCAGTTCTAAAAGCAGACTCTTCCATATTTTTTTTTTTCACTTCCCAAGTCGCAAAGCTCCTACGTGCACCTCTCGTAGATTGTTCCTCTCCGCAACCCTTCCAAAGACCATTGGATAATATTTTAGAATTGACAAAATACCTTAATTGTACTTTGATATATAGCGCTTTCTCTCACCTTATTCCATATTCATCCTCACAACAACCCACAGAAAGAAACGGAAGCTTCATAGTAAACAAATGTCTTGCTCAAGGTCATCCCCGCAGTGTGTCAGGCTTTGGGGTGTAATGTAATCTGGCTTGATACCATTCACAGACGGCCCTTGACATAAAGCACATCCTTCTTGTTTTCAGTATATGGTGAGTACATGGTGGTAGCATTCTCCTGAGTTATAGGGGTGACATTATGACTACCTGTTTCTTGGCTTTTCACTTTGGGTACAGTTTGCTGATATAGGAGAATCTGAATTATATTTTGCAGAGTGAAAATAGCCAGGCAGAAAATGTACCATCTGTATGATTTTATTAATTTAAAGTTCTAGAGCAAACAAAGCGTATCTGGTGTGATAGAAGTCAGAACAGTGGTTGCCTGGGGTGGAAGATGAATGGAGGGTTGACCTCAAAGGAATAGGGGGAGCTTTCTGGTGTAATGGAAATGTTCTATAATACCTTGATGGACGTGGTAGTTACACAGTGTATCCTATAACTTAAAACGTGTGTATTTGATTATGTATTATATTTCTTTAATAAAACCGATATTTTTAAACGAGAGAAGATTTCTTTAGGGTTTGAAATATTCTAGTCATGTTTCTTGGGTTATTTTACTCAGTCCTCAAACAATCCAGTGATCTAGATGTTATCAATCCCATTTTACAGATGAGAAAATCAAGGTTCAATATCATATAGCTAGTGATAGACTGAATCGAAACCTACCTTTTTATCCGTAAAACGAGTATCATAATACCTACTTCGATGAATCTTTATTAGAATTGTCAAAATTAAGTAAAAATAAAGCACTGCAAAGACTTTTCAAATTGAAACGTTTTGAAATCACAGCCCAGAGAAGGTGGGTTGGAACTTGCAGCCCAACCTAACCAACTCAAGTTTCTACTAGGGCAAAAATATCAACATTCTTCATAGGACTGAAACAAGACCCAGGGGCTCATAGTGTAACAGTCAAAATATCCAGGGTCTAATCCACAGTTATTCCGTTTATGAAGAAGCATAAAAATCTCAACTCCATGAAAGTAATCAATAGATGGCACAAATGTTGAAATTATCTGGAAAAGATTTTAAGCAGCTATTAAAAAATACTTGAACAAGTGATCACTAAAAATCTTGAAACAGAAGTTATAATTGAAAGTATAAGCAACATAATAAAAGCTATAAATAAGAACCAAAAGGAAACTTTATATCTGGAAAATAAAATAATTGAAATAGAAAACTGTCTGCAAAGACTCCATGACAGGATGGAGATGGAAGTGGGAAGAGCGACTGGAGGCTACCTCAGTAGAACTCATCCAATCTGAGCAACAAAGAGAAAAATCAACAGTGTGAAAACATCCCATCACCTCAGGAATAAAAGACCACAAAAAAGATCTAGCATTTATGTCATCAGAGTTCCAGAAAAAAAGGAGAGTATGGTACTGAAATACAGGGATGGGCAAAGTAGGTTTACAGTTGTGAATACATGAAACATTTTATTATTTTGAGTTAATAAAACTGTTATAAATAATCATATCCTGCATATATTTTTCCATATGAACAACTGTAAATGTACTTTTGCCCACCCCTGTATATTTAAAGAAATTATGGCTCTCCAAGTGTGGGAAAAGACAGTTTCATAAGGGGAAGGGGTGATTAGGAAAATAATGTATGTCTAAAAGGAGCTGGGGGTGGGGTGAAATGAAGATGACTTTTGAGAAACACTGTTCTAGACACTGAGCACCAATATCACTAACATCACAAAAAGGACCCACAGATAGCGATTACTTTCTGATGGAAGAAGGATGCACCACCACCTGTGAATAGTCTTGCCAGGAAAAAAAGAAAAGAAAATTGCAACCTGACCTGATCAAGCCCCCAAAATAGCAATTTTACACAAAATACAGTGGACAGATTATATATATATATTTCGTTCATTCTACCTGGATAGAATTAGCAAAATCTGGCTATGGAACAAAACAAGACAAAAACAATAAAAAAAAACAATGCCCCTTCCTTTAACAAAAAGAAAGTAATTTGCACTGAGGAAAAAATGGAAAGAAAAGCTGTAGGTAAAAAGGCACTTAAAATACATACTTCTTTTAAACAAACAAAAATCCTATGGTTTATGTTGTATGTATCCTTGGATGATAAAAACCATGTAAAGGATGCAAGAAAATGATTGCCATTCAGTAGAATATGGTTATTTTAGAGCATTCACCTTTTTTTAAAAAAAAAAAAATTCTGGAACCCAGCATATATCTTGGTAGATAATTTAAACTTCAAAGGAAGTCTAAGACAAACTATCTTAAAAAAATAACATACAAAAAGATAATCATAAGGTTAGAGAGCAATAGAGCATTCACAAAATATTGCAAATTGGATAAAACAGTGTTGCTCATACTTAAGATCTGTCCTTGAGATAACAAAAATGTGAAGAAGAAGAAAAGGAACACCCAAGTGAATATAAAAAGGGAGTTGAAAT
Organism: Myotis davidii; assembly: GCF_000327345.1. Taxonomy (NCBI): domain Eukaryota; kingdom Metazoa; phylum Chordata; class Mammalia; order Chiroptera; family Vespertilionidae; genus Myotis; species Myotis davidii. The sequence continues at coordinate 2,618,060 of NW_006292604.1, read as the reverse complement.
TTTGGCAAAGTAATCATGAAGTGAACATTCATTTATATATTTATTTTGTATAATGTTCCATACTTGCATTATATTTTTTCCAATAAAAACTAGTTTAAAAATAGGCACTAAAGTTTGCTTCTTTTGAATAGGGAACACATACAAGTACAAATAGGAACCACTGAAATTGCATAGAAATATTTGATTATAATGAATATTCACGTGAACTGGAATATGCATATATTAATGTCAAACCATCTATAAAAGTAGAAATTAAAATATTTTCATAGAGAATGGGGAACTCCAAACTGAAAACTGTTGTTACAAGGCAGTTAGTTATATGAGGAAGAAATGATAAATAACAAAATAGGGAACTTACAGATCATTTTGATATTCCAGTCTGACATGCTCTCATCATGCACATAAAAAATTCTAACTTGTCTTTAGTAATTAGAGGGTTCTAAACATACTGTGGATATTTTAAAGTGAAATATGCTAAATGGAAGCATTTTGATAACTTTCAAGTGTAACCAGGTGTGTTCCCTGATATTTTAAGCTCATTGATTTGCAAAATGTGTTTCATTTCATTTCTAAATAAGAACTCATATTTTCCTTTTTCTTTTTCCCTTGAAAGGTTATTGAATTCATTGGAGAATGAGTGCTGTCCAAAACTTGGTGAGTAAGGCATATATTCTACTAGCTGAAACTTGATTTCAAAACCAGAATTAAAAGTATATCATATTGCTATTTGGTAAGTTAGGTTGTTCATGTGTACTTTTCTCAAGATTATAATTTTCTGGTAATAACCAATAGTTGGCTAATTTGATCAGAATCATTTTCATTCATTTGTTTAATAGATAAAAAGAAATTACCAGAGTCTTTTTAGAGTTTTTCAGATGAGAATCAGAAGGACATTAGGGTCTCCATGGAATCAAGCTTTGAACTTTGCAACAAAATTTAAAATAATTAGGAATGATTATCCAGTCTTATTGCTTATTTTTCTCTTGACATAGTCTTCTCTAATCAGTGCTTCCCAAACTGCGTACCTCTGGTTGTACAGATGAGCTTTTAAAAATAGTTACAATTGGTGCATATTTGTAAAAATATGTTTTTAGGAGAGGGAGAGATAGAAACATCAATGATGAGAGAAATCATTGATCGGCTGCCTCCTGCACTCCCCCTACTGAGGATGGAGCCTGCAACCGGGGCATGTGCCCTGACCAGGAATTGAACTATGACCCTCTGGTTCATAGGTCAATGCTCAACCACTGAGACATGCCGGCCTGGCTACTACATGTTTTATTGTAATAAAAAATATGAATGCAACCACTCTCAATTTGAAGATGCTTGACCTAGAACAAAGCCAAGTTCAAAATGATATTACTTATATGGTTAATTTAATGTGGCAAAAATTTTGATGTTGGTATACAAATGACTGGTTTGAAAAATCCTGATCTATCAAAAAAGCAATAAGCATTGGTTTGAAAATGAGAAAATCTGGGTACCAATTGTGGCTCAACCTATACTTCTTCCTGTATATTTGCTGGTAAGAAAAATTTTTTTTTTAGTGTTTATTATGAGCTAGATAGTGTAGTGAATCCAAATATTTGAAATTGACCACATCCCTGTGGGGGATGAGTCACTTTACTATAGACTCCTGTTTCCTCAAATGAAGAGTTCGAATAGAGTTCATCCTGCTTCTCAAATATTGTATAAAATAACATTGAGGAATTTTCAGATAACAATACCAATGAGTTGTTGTTGATGGTTCTCCATTTTTAAGAGTGAACCCTTGATGGTTTGGTTGTTTTGTGTTTTTTTTTTAACCATTGTGCTCTTGGCACCATGCCTGCCACAGGTTCTGAAGGCTCTCCTGAGTGAGTTATCTTTGCTCTATTCCAGCTTCTGTAGTTCGGGGTTTCTCTGATTCTCTATATATGAATCTACCATTATCAGTCATTTCAACTGGGTACATCTTCCACTACTACATGTTTTAGGAATAAGCAATTTTCTTCATGGTTACTTACAGTCGTGGCTCTTTACCCTTCCACAACATTAGGCGCATGTGGAATATCACCTAGAGCATCTTCCACTAACTTTAAAATAAGTTATTTTAAAGTAATCTGCTTTAAAATCAAGACTAATCATTGGGCTCTTGGAGCATACAAGGAGTTCTGTTTTAAAAAGACAAAGTGATTATTTGAAGGGCATTAGGAGTCAGTTACAGTGATAACTAATATTCTATGAAAGAGTGCACATGATTTGCTAGCAAGGCTCTAAAATGCTACGCTGCTCATGGATTATCTTACTTTCAATACACAAGCATATTTTTCATAGTATTCTGTTTCCCTGGTAACCACTTATACTTAAAATAATCAACTTGGGAGAGTTCTTCTGTCAGATCTGAAATTTTGCACTACTTACTAGCTAACAAGTTAGCCCTCTAGGATTTCATGAATGCCTGATTCTTAAGTACGTTGGGGCACCAACTGATCTTCATTAACGTAGCCTCATTCCCAACTACATGTTGGTTGAACGAATGAATGTTCTGTTCTGGGTCCTTACTTTTTCTATCTTATAAAAGGCAGTGTCTGAGCTATGTTAGAGGATGACACTGGATTTCCACGGTGTCTTTCCTCAGAGCTTACACTACTTTCTATCAAATTATCGTACGGCCCCTCATCACATCCCAGTGAGAAGCAATTTTCTTCATGGTTACTTACAGTCGTGGCTCTTTACCCTTCCACAACATTAGGCGCATGTGGAATATCACCTAGAGCAGCGGTTCTCAACCTGTGGGTCGCGACCCCATTGGGGGTCAAACGACCCTTTCACGGGGTCACCTAAGACCATCGGAAAACACATATATAATTACATATTGTTTTTGTGATTAATCACTATGCTTTAATTATGTTCAATTTGTAACAATGAAATTGGGGGTCACCACAACATGAGGAACTGTATTAAAGGGTCGCGACATTAGGAAGGTTGAGAACCACTGACCTAGAGTGACAACTGATGTCACCTCATAGCATATGTCTGACAACTGTCCGGAGGTATTAAGAATAAACACAGACACCATGAATGCCATTTAAGGGCACAGATAGGGAACTGCTAATGACTTCATTACATTTATATATTCTCTTTGAGGTGGAACACCGCTGACCTCTAGTGGCAAAATTGATTCAAAATAAGTATTCGTAATACTGTGGAAGTAAGATGTGCTGATTTTGAGAGGCATGTGAAAATACTAGTGCTAAGATTAGGGAATCTATCAAAACTTCACCACTGCCTTTTGCAGCTTTAGTGATGCATGCAGAAAGTTGTCTTAGAAAAATAAGGTGCAGAAGGTGGCAAATTGAGTTATAGGGACACACAAAGCACAGAGGGAGGGCAGTAGGGGAGATAAGACATACACTGTAAATGCCACCCACCGGCTGCCTTGACAATGTCCACCAGAGCAAAAACACCTGGTTCAGAACCATACATTGCATTTACCTGTCATGTGGCCTTAGCCTCCTTCAATTTGGATCAATTCCTCAATCCTTACTTGCCTTCCATGACCCTGATGCTTTTAAAGGTCATAGGATAGTTATTTTATAAAATATTTCTCAATACTTTGGCAAGAATATCACAGAAGTGATGCTATGTTCTTCTCATTACGTCGTATTAGTGGTGCATGATCTCTGGGTGTCTCTTCACTAGTGAGGTTAACTTTGATGCCTTGATTATGGTGGTGTCTTACTCTTTTTCTTTAATAATTAGCAAGTATTTTGGGGGGAGATATTTTGAGACTATGTAAATATTCCATTTCACATCAACTATTTATTTATTTATTTCAGAACTAGAGGCCTGGTACACGAATTCATGCACAGGTGGGGTCTGGCCAACGTGCCCCACTGGGGGCGCATTGGACCGGGCTGGCCGGGGGGAGGGGCTGTGGGTGTTTGGCCAGTCAGCCCCGTCCCTGATTGAGGTGAAGGGGGAGGCCAACTGGGGCCCGGATCAGGCTGGTTGGCTGCCGCAGTGCATGTCATAGCCACCGGTCATTCTGGTCATTCTGCCATTCTGGTCGCTGGGCTTTTATATATATAGATAGGCTCATGGTTCCTGATTCAGTGAGTGGGTTATAATCCGCAGCATATTCTTAGAGAAGGAGACGAAGATCTACATAGTATCTTGAGATCTTTTCTGTGTAATATTTTCATCAAGTGTATAGAGATTCTATGCCTACTGCCTTGAATTATTAAAATTTTCATACTGACTTCGCTTCTTCTTGTCCTGGAAATTAGTCTCCAAAAGAGATGTAGGGAAGAATGACCAACAAGGAAGAACTATTCATTCAAACATTTAACAAGTATTTAATGAGAGCCTAGCATGTACTAGGCACTCAATTCAGGCTGTAACTTCAGGGTGTCTGCTTCAAGGTGCAAGCTTGGCACTTCCGGCGGTAAGTGGCCCCTCGGTGGGAGGCAGAATGAGGCAGCACGTGCTCCTGTTACCATGTGGCAGGCCTCCCAGTGCTGCTCACTTTAATTTCTCTCAGAAGACTGAATATTGACCAACCAAACACTGGCATTTTCATATGGATCTCAAATTCAGGCCTCGAGTTTGGATCATGATCTTAACTTCCACATGTCAAATATGTCACCTTGACAAAATGGTGAGACACCGCAGAGCTGTCCTCATCATTTCAGTACCCTACTTCTCATAGCCCTTCCTCCGATGTTTGTTTTAGGAAAAACACCATCCCATGTGGCTTCATTTTCAGCATTCTAATAGAGGTAGATTGATAGCAGTATCTTTAATTCATTGTGCCTCATGCCTTCTCTTCTTCTCCCTCTTCACTCATTCCCTCCATGAATCTTCTTCATCCACTGTGTTCTTTTTTATCACCTTGTTCTTTATTCTCTCTCCATTGCCCTCTGTGGCCTATTCTTTCTCTCATTCCTCTCTTCCATCCCTTCTGCCTTCTCTCTCACATCTACCTTGTCTTAGGTTCTCCTCTTTCATTTCTCTTCATTCTGATCTCATGGCCTGACCTTTGCACTTTTTGCTCCTATTGTACTGTTGGTTTAAGGCAGCGGTTCTCAACCTGTGGGTCGCCAACCTATGGGTCACGACTCCTTTGGGGGTCGAATGATCCTTTCACAGGGGTCGCCTAAGATCATTGGAAAACACATATATAATTACATATTGTTTTTGTGATTAATCACTCTGCTTTAATTATGTTCAATTTGTAACAATGAAAATACATCCTGCATATTAGATATTTACCTTACGATTCCTAACAGTAGCAAAATTACAGTTATGAAGTAGCAACAAAAATAATTTTATGGTTGAGGGTCACCACAACATGAGGAACTGTATTAAAGGGTCGTGGCATTAGAAAGGTTGAGAGCCACTGGTTTAAGGACTTGGAGATAAAGCAACGTTTCATTAATCTGAGTTGAATAACTTTTAAAAAATGTTTTAGTTTTTCTTTTAAGTGCATGGAAAGGAAGTCTTTAGCTCAGATAAATTTAGGTATAAGCATTTACAATTTGCACATTACTGGGCAGTTACAATCATTGCTGCTAAGTCTTATTAACTGTTCATACAAATATTACTTCTAAGGCTAGTATTTCCTTTGTTATTCATTTACAAAGTATGCTTTTTCCTTAAGTAGCAGTGAAATGGAATATTTTACATAGTCTCAAAATATCTCCCCCCACCCCAAATACTTGCGAATTATTAAAAGAAAAAGAGTAAGACACCACCATAATCAAGGCATCAAAGTTAACCTCACTAGTGAAGAGATACACAGATTATTCACCACTAATCTACATTAATAAAAGAGAAACATGGTAATTGGCATATGACCACTACCCTTTTCATTGGCTAATCAGCGAGATATGCAAATTAACTGTCAGCCAAGATGGCGGCTGGAAGCCAGGCAGCTTGAAACTAACATGAGGCTTGCTTGCTTCAGTGACGGAGGAAACCAACGTTCCCCGCCTGCGGCTGCAGGCCTCTGAGCCTGCCGGTTAAGAAACATTGTAAGGAATACTGCCGGACTTCAGCCCGCAGAATCGCAACATTGTAAGCAACGGCCAGAAACCT
>NW_006292604.1:2601898-2611196 GCF_000327345.1 Myotis davidii | reverse complement strand
CTTCCCCCTGAGTGCACAAATTTTTGTACACCGGGCCTCTAGTACAATATAATGAGAAGAACATAGCATCACTTCTGTGATATTCTTGCCAAAGTATTGAGAAATATTTTATAAAATAACTATCCTATGACCTTTAAAAGCATCAGGGTCATGGAAGGCAAGTAAGGATTGAGGAATTGATCCAAATTGAAGGAGGCTAAGGCCACATGACAGGTAAATGCAATGTATGGTTCTGAACCAGGTGTTTTTGCTCTGGTGGACATTGTCAAGGCAGCCGGTGAAACTTCAATGTGATTGTGAAGGAGAAAAATCCTTGTTTGTAGGAAATGTGCACTAAAGTACCCAGGGGTGACAGGGTATTGGTTTGGCAACTAATTCTCAATTACCCGGGAATATAAAAAAAAGAATCCTTCTTGATGTATTTGCAAATTTTCAGTAGTTGAGATTGTTTCCAAATAAAAATTAAATTAAAATAAGCTGTGCCTGTGCTGAAAGGTGGCATTTACAGTGTATGTCTTATCTCCCCTACTGCCCTCCCTCTGTGCTTTGTGTGTCCCTATAACTCAATTTGCCACCTTCTGCACCTTATTTTTCTAAGACAACTTTCTGCATGCATCACTAAAGCTGCAAAAGGCAGTGGTGAAGTTTTGATAGATTCCCTAATCTTAGCACTGGTATTTTTATATGTCTCTCGACATCAGCACTCAGTCAGGATTCATCTCTTACTTCCACATATTAGAAAAACTAATGTTAATATTATTTCTAAGAAAAAAATTACTATATAAATATAACATGAAAATGTGATAACCTATTATTTCTTCACACAAATAAATACAGTTTTCTAAGTTCTCTTCCCATCCTAGTCCATATACATAAATTATTTTCACATGGTTGTAATCACACCATAGGTACAATTTTACATTCTGCTTTCCTTGTTTGAACATATTCCAATATTTTCAGAGAGCCTCTGGGGTTCTTCTTGCCCTCTGATTCTATGATTACATTTTTGAAACACTGACCCCATAATGTAACTGGGAGACCATATTTCATTATTCAGTACCTGCAGTGCAGGCACCTTATTGCTTCTACCCAGTCAGTATAATACAGTTATGCTACATATCTGGAAGTTTCTATCCTGATGCATTGTCATTTGACAACAGCTTTGAAGTCACTCAGACCAGGGATGGAATTCCAGCTTTGCTTTGGGCCAGTCACTAAATCTTTCTGAGTTCTAGGTTTCAATCTGAAAAACAGGGATAATATTTATCACATGGTATTTGTGAAGATTAAATGAGAAAATGAATGTAAAGTTCTTAGCAGTATGCTGGGTATGTAGTAAGTTCTGAATAAATGTTTGTTATTGTTCATCATCTAAGAGATGCATGACTAATTAGTAAAATTGAACTTACTCCAAAGATTTAATTTTGTGACTCTGTTTTATTTGTGATGAGTAATGGGTTATTTTTTTAGGTAGTACCAAGTATCCAAAGAGTTAACTAGGAATTCTAAAGAAATGAACTTATTTTCTAATCATCAGAATTGAGAACATATAGGAAAACTAGAGTGACAGCTGATTAGTCATCTTTCTGCAACACCTGGTTTAGGTTTTCTGCCTTCCAAAGAAAAAAGAAAAAAGTTTATAAAGCAACAACCCAAGCTCTTAAAGATGTAGTCACTGGAGCAGAAAATAAATATTACACATACAGTTTGCTTTTTAAAAATGGTCAGTTTGCTATAAATTTGTTTTTAAAAAGTGGTCAGTTGTCTCTGAATTTGCCGAATTTCTTGCACAGTCCAGTAATTACACATTTTGGAAAAAGGATAATGTCCCAGCTTATAAACTGGACCCATAAGGAAGTTACTGTTCATATTAGTAAAAAAAAATTCTACAAAAATGGTTCTTTAAGAAATTCCTTGAAATAGAGGCCCTCCTTGCTTGGGCAATCAGTAAATATTTCACAGAAAGGCACTGGCTGAGAAATTTAGTGTGTAGGGGCCAACAGTCACTGCCAAGTGTGACAGGGTCTCTCAAATTACACATCAATTACATTTTATTGACAGAAATTCTGTTTTTACGCTAAAGCAGAAGGGACAGGAATCCACTATGTAAGTTGAAGAACATTTAATATCATGAAGCTCAAGCCAGTTAAAATTCTAAAATAAAAAAGAATTAGAAACATCATTGAAAAGTATCTTCAAATATTTTTATAAAAGAAGCTTTCAATAGTTATTGTGACCTTAGAAAAACACACTAGTCTTGCTACCAAGAAGGAAAACGAAAGCAAAATGTCATGGGCGAACAGATGATAACAGTCTTTTGTCTGCTGGAGGAAGGTACTGAAGATTCTGAGGCACAGGAAAGGAAGAATGTGTTTTAAAATGCAGACTTTCCCAACCAGCTTTGACTAATGTCATGCTACCAGCAATGAGAGAACCATGCGTGTGCACAGCCAAGTACTCTGAGCCAAAGTCATTAAGCTGACACCAAAAGGAAAAGAAACGTGTGAAGAGAAACAAGGGGACAATGAATGAATGAGGAAGAAGGCTGAAAAGAAGCGCTGTTGGCTGTTTGCATCCCAGGAAGGCGTGGGGAAGGAAGACGTAGGTGGCTCGCTCTAACAGAAAGGAAGCAAGGGGACACTACGCGGCGGAACCATCCATGTGGGCTGCCACTAAGTCCCTTCTGTGTCCAATGTTGAAGATTGAAAGGGAATGCTAAAGTACTAGTACACCCTCCAATGAATTTGGCCATGAATATTAATTTAAAAGGTTATTCAAACATCCTTAGGGATGTCAAAAAAGATCATCTCACGTAGGGTAGACTTTTTAATTTTTTTAGTGCAAATGAACAAAGTACATTCATTGCACCAGCAAAGGCAGGAAGTTTCCGCATTTCTTAGTTGGCATTTGGGATCCACATAAGTCAAGATAATGGCACTGGCCCGGTGGAATATCTGTAAGCTGAAGCTAATATGGACAGTGGCATCAGGAGTACCTCCCCTGGCCCAGCAAAATGCCTTGCAGATTTAGCATAAGAGACTCAATAAGAAAAAAAAGGAGATTAACTCTGCTTCTCAGTAGCTTTTGAGAGTGGGATGGCTCTGGGGTCAGGAATGATTTGCTAGAAATTGCAAGTGCTCTTTCTGTGAAAATATCTTTAATCGGAGGAAATCCACTTAAATGAAATAAATGATCTAGCATAATGCAAAACCTGGTTTCAATAAACAAGCTTAACAAATGGAGTGTTAGGGCAGTCTCTAAATGTTTCAGTAATTAAGAGTGTTCTCTAATTTTCTCATCGAAGGGTAAACATTAATATTTTGACTCTCCCTTTAAAAGACAAACCATCCATCAGGTAGATGCCTTGTGCCAGCAATGTTTTTTTTCTTCATTTGCTCAAAAGAAAAAAGGGAGTCAGACACATATGTAATACCTTAATCAATAAAGAAAGATGTTTTATTGAAAAAACGTCAGATTGTTTTATGCTAAATGTATATAAAATCTTCATAAATGTGCTAGTTTATTTTTCTAGAGAAAAATCCAGAGGAGACCCCCCCCAAAATCAGGGGTGACTTTTATTGACCCAAGCTCATGAGCTAAGGAGAACTGACCTTTCCCAGGTTGGCTTCCTGCTTAGAATGGACCAGCGGCTTTTTCCCCCAGTTGGATTCGATCAGCTTTGGATACAGCACCCTTCACAGGCCTTCTGTCCACCTGACGTGTTCAAAATTTGAGGGTTAGAGCCTTGTTTCCTTAAATACCCTGGGGCTCCCTTAGGAAACCCTTAAATGAGTCTTCGAAGAGAAACTGGAGTGGCAGAGAAGAAGGAGAAATCTAAAAGAGCAGGACAGCCCAGCTGGTGTGGCTCAGTGGTTGAGTGTCAACCTATGAACCAGGAGGTCGCAGTCCTATTCCTAGTCAGGACACATGTCTGAGTTGCGGGCTCAATCCCCAGTGTGGGGCATGCAGGAGGCAGCCAATGATTCTCTCTAATCATTGATGCTTCTGTCTCTCCCTCTCCCTTCCTCTCTGAAATCAATAAAAATATTAAAAATAAATAAATAAAAGAGCAGGACAAAATGCATGAAGTAGCTTCAGCTGTGCCTCAACTCTATGAATAAAAATTTCAAATGGCCCCAAAGCTATGAGTGACCCTACTAGGAAGAACATGTGCTCCGATCACAGCACCAGAGTTACTGTCATAGCTGTTCTAGGAAGACAAGTTTTGCTTTCACAGATACCAGTAAATTGAGGACTTGGGAGCGTTTTACTGCTCCTGACCAGCACACGGCAGACACTAGCCTCATCCTTGTGTACTTAGTTAAGGACGCCTCCACTCTGGCACTCTCATCGGCATAGGCTCCTCCCAAGTGATCCAGGGTAACCTGGCAAAACCACAGCGCAGCACACACCAGGGAGCTTGGTGCTGGCTGCAAACACTGGCTCCATTTACTGCCAGAAAAGAAAGGCCTGCTCCCTTTTCACGGACAAGACTCCTGCTAGGGCTCAGTGTGTCTCCCAACTGGGTAGCCACAAGCCTGTTTCCTCCTTTAGCCGGTAGATAATGGAGGGTGAGATGAAAAGGAATACAGACCCTCGATACCTTTTACTTGGAGTGCTAACTAATGCAGGGCCTCGTGTCTGATCTTCTTGGCTGAGGGGATGGCAGATGGCCCTCTGAAAGCTTTTCAAACCCAGGCTGCTTGCAGCAGAGCATGAGGGGGGGTTGTTATATTTCCTGTACAGTGGTAGGAAGCAGCACCAAAGAAAAGCACACAATTGTGCCACTTCTCTGGGAAGCTTATTACAACCTTACAATGAGGGCTAATTGGCTGAGGCCAAAAGCAGATGCAGAGGCAGCTTTGAATATTACTCAGGAGAGGTTTTAGAGAGCAGGGCCGGGAGGAGGCTGAGGCGCAGAGGAGAGCAGCCATGGGAGGAACATTGACAGGGAAAAGGTGAGGCCCAGATGAAGAGGGAAAAGAGAAGCTGTTATTTTAATCACAAAAGATCCATGCTCTTGTTTAAAGAATTTCTTCACACCCACCTGCCACTTCTTCCCCAAGCCTCCTCCTCTGGAAGATGTCAACAGGCAGGCCTGGCCTACAGAGCAGCGACCGCAGGACACTGCTGTTACCATGACAACTGTAGTGAACAAGTCTTGGAGCCTTTAAAGGAACTTTTGTGTGAGCTCCTTGAAGTGGACAGAGGAGGAACGAAAACATACTGAATGAACACTTGCTGTACACCAGGCTAGTTCAAGAAGCTTCCTTTATTATTTCATTTAACCTCCAAAACAATACTGAGACACATTTTTAGATCATTTTGCAATTGAGGAAACTCAGGCTTAGGGATGTGAAATAACTCGCTCAGAGTCCGACAGAGTCATTCAGGCATTATAACTCGCTCAGAGTCCGACAGAGTCAAATTCAGGGTCTCCTGACTCCAAAGTTCAAATCCTTCCTGCCACTCTATTCTGAGTCAATTCTTCTAATAGCAAGGTAGTGATAGCATGTGATAGTATGTGCTCAATAAATGTTTTCTGAAAGCACAACTAAACTGAACCAGAAGTGGAGACAGGGAAGAAACTCTAAAAAGTAGAAATAATAGGGGAGAGCTGACACTAGTAGTAAATTCTTAGCTAGGGGATGGCCAGCCTAACTGGCCCTCAAACCAATATACACACAAATTCAAGCACAATTGTTTGCAAAAAAAAAGGGTATTGTCTATTATGTGCTGAAAGTATAGATATTTTAAGACCCAGGCTCTGTCCTATAGTAGCTCACAGTCTGTTGGGTAGGAAACATACATCAAGGACAAAATGCTGTGAAAAAATATAGGTAGCGATAAAATTGGAATTTCCAGGAGGGAGAAAGGAAACTGGGAAGGTCAGGGGAGGATTCCTGGAGGAGGTAGTGCGTGAGTGAGTTCTTACAGGATGAGTAGTAGTTAGCCAGGCAAGAGAAGGGTGAGTGGTGGTATTCCAGGCAAAGAGAGCACCATGAACAGTCAGAGGCATGACATAGACAGCATGTGGATAGAACATTAAGTGTTTCCTACTGAGCCCAAGCTGTGTGGGAGGAAATGACACTGAAGAGATAGGTCGAGCCAGGAAAGAGACTTTAAATAAATGCCATGCTAAGTGTCTTGGACTTCGTCCATCAGAGGATGAGAGGCACTGATTGTTCTCTGCAAGGAGAGGGAGTGATATGGTCAGTGTGGAGGAGAGATTTGAAAAGATAATAATTGAAATAGGAAGAACAATTGGGAGGTGGATGCTGTGATTTATGTGGGAGATAATGAGGGCCTTAATCAAGGAAGGGTTGGTAGGGTTAGAGAAGGCCAGGTGTACTGGAGAAACATTTTCAAGGTCAAGTCAACAGATGATTGGATGGTGAGAGATGAGACTGGGACAATGACATATGAATTTCTAGCTTAAGGAACTGGCTGGATGATGGCACCATTCATTAAAATTATGAATCAGGAGTAGGAGCAGATTTGGGGTAGGAGTGGGGAAGATGAGTTCATTTGACACCTGGGATATATCTAGGTGTCTAGTAGTTAGTTTAGGAATCAGAGACTCAGAAGAGAGATAACTCAACCAAAGGACTTGTATGCATGCATATAAGCATAACCAATGGACATAAGACACTGGGGGATAGGGGAGGCTAGGGGACTGTCTTGGGCGGGGGGAAAAATGGACACATATGTAATACCCTTTGTAATAAAAAATAAAATTAAAAAAAAGACAAGTGATAAAGATTCAAAAGCAGAAGTCTGAAAAATAGTTTCTTCTGCAATCATATCTATACTGAAGATGTGTTTTGTTTAGAACTTGGTGATAATACTTTAAAATTAGAACATGGAAATATCAGGAAATATCAGGAAAGTGCACCAAAAATTTTCTGTATTTCTAGGACCTCTTGAAAATTCTGCTTATTTGCATTTCCATTCTTCCCAGGCAACAGTCAGCTGGAAATAGGAAGCAGCTGTGCTCTCTGAGCAGGGCTCATGCTCTCCTGGGAGCTGTAGCCCTCACCTGGCTTGGCCCCTGGCCCTGAGTGAGGTTCAGCATTCGTTGCCATTTTATCACAACAATTGCTCTGTTGCCTTTCTTATGGTAGAGTTAAGAGGAAAGTAACCTTTTCTTGTTCGCTTATCTCAATCAAAAGTAGAAAATGAAATCTAGTCCAAGATAACAGTGTGTTTCAAGGGAAATGGTCATAAGAAATGAAAAAAGTTGCCATATATTTGATATGCAAATAAAGCATATCCTGTTGAAAGAATTAAACTTGAGACACCATTATGAAATAAACTATATTAAAAGCAGTTGCTGTTATATTTAAAAAATGCATAACTTTCCATTTGTTTGTATCATCTTTAATTTCTTTCATTAGTATTTTCTACTTTTCATTTTATAAGTCTTTAATGTTATTAAAATGTCCATAGTACCCAAAGAAATCTACAGACTTAATGCAGTCCCTATCAAAATCCCAAGAGCATATTTTACATAAAAATAAAAACTGTAAAATTGATATAAAACCACAAAAGACTCCAAATAGTCAAAACAATTTTTTAGGGAGGAAAAAAGAACAAAGCTAGAAACATACTTCCTAATTTCAGTGTAATAAAAATATATTACAAAGCAGTGATAATTAAAAAGTGTAGTACTGGCATAAAGACAGACATATACACCAATGAAACAAAATAGAGAGCCCAGAAACAAATCCATGCATATATGGCCAACTGATCTTTATCAAGGGTGCCAAGAATACACAATGGGGAAAGGATAGTCTCTTCAATTAATGGTATTGGGAAAACTGAATATCCACACGCAAAAGAATGGAATTGGACTCTTATACACACACACACACACACACACACACACACACACACGAAAACTCAAAATGGATTCAAGACTTAAAATGAAAGAACAGAAGCTATAAAACTCCTAGAAGGACATATAGAAGAAAAGCTTCATGACATTGGTGTTGGCAATAATTTCATGGATACGACACCAAAAGTTCAGCCAACAAAAGCAAAAATGGACAATTGAGACTACATCAAACTAAAAAGCTTCTATGCAGTAGAGGAAACAACCAATGGACGATAGAGGCAACTCACAGAATGGAAGAAAGTATTTGTAAATCATATATGTGATTAGGGGTGATTTCCAAAATATATAAGGAACTCCTACAACTCAATAACAAAAGCATTAAAAGCCCAATTGAAAATGTGGAACTTGAATAAACATTTCATCAAGGAAGACATACAAATAGCCAACAGATATGTGAAAAGATGCTCAATGTCACTAGTCCTTAGGGAAATGCAAATCAAAACTGTGATGAGATATCACCTAACACCTGTTAGACTGGCCATCAAAAAGAACAATCACAGGTGCTGGTGAGGATGTGGAGGAATTGGAGCTCTTTTACACTACTGGTGGCAATGTAAAATGATACAGCCGCTATGGAAAACAGTATGGAGGTTCCTCAAAAATTTAAAAATAGAACTACTGTATCATCCAGCAATCCTACTTCTGGATATTTATCCAAAAGAATTGAAATCAAGGATCACCATTATAATAGCTAAGATGTGGAGCAGTCTAACTGCCCATCAACATATGAATGGATAAGCAAAAATGTGGTAGATACACACAATGGAATATTAAGACTTAAAAAAGAAAGACACCTGGAAAAATGCCACAGCATGAACCTTAGTTTACTAAGTGAAATGAGCCAGTCACAGAAGAACAAATAGTATGGTATGATTTCACTTATATTATACTAGAGGCCTGGTGCACGAAATTTGTGCAGGGGAGGGGGTGTCCCTCAGCCTGGCCTGCACCCTCTCCAATCTGGGACCCCTCAGGGAATGTCTGACTGCTGGTTTAGTTGGACATCCCTAAATCGGCAGACATCCCTCTTGCAATCTGGGAAGGCTGGCTACTTACCGCTAGCTTGCCTGCCTGCCTGATTGCCCCTAACTGCCTCTGCCTGCTGGCCTGATCACCCCCTAACTGTTCCCCTGCTGCCCTGATCGCCCCTAACTGCCCTCCCCTGGTGACCTGATCACTCCTAACTGCTCTCCCTTGCCGGCCTGATCGCCCCTAGCCACCTCTGTCTCGGCTCCTGCCACTGTGGCTTTGTCCGGAAGGATGTCCAGAAGACGTCCACTCTAATTAGCATATTACGCTTTTATTAGTATAGACTAGGGGCCCGGTGCACGAAATTCGTGCACTGGGTGGGGGTGGGGGGGAGTGTCCCTCAGCCCAGCCTGGCCTCTCTCACATACTGAG
>NW_006292604.1:2585417-2601204 GCF_000327345.1 Myotis davidii | reverse complement strand
TTCTTCCTGCTTTCCCTTTCACCTCCCTGCATTGTGCCTACATATGCAAATTAACCGCCATTTTGTTGTCAGTTAACTGCCATCTGAGTTGGCAGTTAATTTGCATATAGCCCTGATTGGCCAATGAAAAGGGTATCGTCGTACGCCAATTACCATTTTTCTCTTTTATTATATAGGATGAGGTCTGAGGTATCTAAGATAGACTCATGGAAGCAAAGAACACAATGATGGTTGCAGATGCTAGGGGGCGGGAAAGGGACAGTGGTATAAAATTTCAGGTGTGTAAAATGAATAAGTTCTTGAGATCTGATATACTGTCTAACATGACTATAGCTAACAATACTGTATTGTACACTTTAAAAAATCTGTTAAGAGGATAGATCTCATGTTGTGTTCTTACCCCATTAAAATAAAATAAAAATTTTAACAAAAAAACGATGCATGTTGAAAAACCCAAAGAACTGAAAAAAAGAATTGAAATTTCAATAGTTTCTTTTGGAAATTGAATGAAATAAATGATGATGTACCATTGCCTCTGTCCCATGAACACATTGCCCGACCTTAAGTGTGTTTGAATTTGCAACCTCTGTCTTAGAGTCATTGGTATATAGCATCATGGACAGTGAGAATGGAATTTGGAGGAATGGATGAGATCATCCAGAGAGTATGTCTAGAGAGAGAAGAAAAGTAGGCCAAGGGCAGAATCTTAGGGAATACTTGAAGGAAAGGGTTCCCAAAAGAGTCTGAGAATGATGAGAGAGAGGTTAAAGGAGAACCTGAGTAGTGTGGTAGCATCAAAGCCAGGGGAGTAGAAGCATGGAGGAAGGAGAGATCAATACTATCAAATGTTTGCTCTATACGATACCATACACCTCCCACCCAGAAAAGAGGCCAGTCCAGCTACTGCATAGCTTAGACCAGAGATCTCCACACTGCCTTGGTTCACAGTGCCTTTAAGTCTGTCATTTTTAACAATGCTCCAAAGTCCAGAGGAATACCCAACAGTTCCATAAAATAAGTATTTAGTCCAAACATCTTAACACATTGCGTACCGCATAGAAATCTCTAAGACATACGCCAGGGACCGCACGTTTTTGGGCAAACTGCACGTTATTTAAATCATCATAATGCACTTTAGGTGTTGTTTTTCAATAATTATAACATTTTTATTTACAAAAACAAACAATTAAACAATTAAAGTTCCTAGTACTTTTTTAACATATGGTACTGCGTAAAACATTTTCCTCTATGAAGAGGGACCAAACAAAATTTATCTAAGTATCTAGATTCGCTCCTTTTCCCATGGACGTGAAAAACGAGAACACTCGTGAGCGGTCCTTAACGGATGGTGCGCAAAACACGAGAAAACTCCTGAGCGGTACGAAATGTGTTAATACAAATATTTATATCCTTCAAACTTAGTAACCATTTGAAAAAATACTGCACTTAAACTGAAAGAAATTTCAATTTTTAAATTTCATTCTTTAAAAGCTACAATTACTTACTTATGGGACATATGAGCCTCTTGAGCATTTCACAAATTCTCCCATCTTCTCCAACTGACATCCTCATTACCTACATTGATTTTTATACAGAACTTGCTTTTAGCACAGCGGCCACAGAAAACCCAGCATTGAAAGAGATGTCACTGAAAGAAATGTAGCTCATCTAATGTGAAATTGTGAACTGGTCCTAGCCATTGATCACCAGTGTCTAATAGAGGTGGAGACACACCCCCGGAATTCCTGTGGGTTTGCTGTACTTCCCTGGGGCACCTTGGCACACACTTTGGGAACCATGGGGTTAAAGCTGACTTAGAATCCTATCATTTATATACTTGTTTCTATGGAGATACCTGGTCTGCAATCCATACAACTAACCTATAAATGAATTGATGCAGCACAACTGGTTTGTGATTTGAGTAACTGCTGCCACTGCCAGTTCTCATGCCCCCAGACTAACAGGCAGTAGGATCACCTAAATAAATATAAAGATAAACAAAGTTTAATGCCTTCAGTCCTCTTCCCAAACAAACCTTTTCTCTGAGTTAGCAAATATTTTCTTTTCCTTTCTCTTGCTATCCTCAGAATAAGAAAAGAATCAGTGTTATGATGGGGGGTTAGGGGGTGGGATGGAGACAGTGAGTGGGTCTGAAGCAGTCACACTGGCAATCAGCATCTGAGTACTTGAAGCCTCTGTATACTGAACTTTCCTTGTAGGATAGCCTCCATATCTAGCAGTTTCAAGTACAACACATAGCTCCATATCTAGCAGTTTCAAGTACAACACATAGCTTGCCAGTGTGTACCTTGGGCAAGTCACGTAACCTCTCTGGGCCTCCATTTCATATATATGTGCATATGTATGTGTATTTATATATATGATATATGTATGACATATATACATTATATAATAATCCTATTTAATAATAGACAACATGGTAATTGACCATACCTTTGCTACGCCTCACATAGGCTAATCAGTGAGATATGCAAATTAACCGTCAAAAAATGGCGGTTAATTTGCATATGTAGGCACGAAGTGGCAGAGCAAAGACTGAAGGCGGCTCCGGCTGGAGCAGCGAAGGCTTGAAGGCGGCTCCGGCCGGAGCGAAGGCCTGGGTCCCGGGGGCTGGAGGAAAACCGGTGCCAGCAGCCAGGGGGAGGGCAGGCCTATTGCATGAATCTTTTCGTGCAACAGGCCTCTAGTATATAATATAGAACAAAAAGAAAAGTAAGAAATTTAACTAAGCTTTTTCATATTATAAGCCATACCTTTTTCATGCTTTACTCTTGCAAAGATGCCATGATGTCTATTAAACAAGCTGCATTTATTTCCCAGTAGTTTGTTTTCCTATTTTTAATTTATCAAACACCAAGAGCCTCTTATTAACAACAGTGAACCAGTGCAACCACATCAAATTGATACAATTACCTTCCAAAGCCAAAACACATGATGTCTTAGTCCATTGTCACGACAAGTAAATGAACAGTTTCTATTTAACATCTTGAAATGCTGAAACAGCACGTACACTTTGTACTAGTCCTCCAGCCCACCGCTGGTTACTATGCTGGACCATCTCTTAAGGCTTTTGCCCTCAGAGTCTCTGACCTCTCTACCCGAGCACGGGAGGTGGTGAGTGGGAGCAGGAGACCCCAGGGCCATTGCCACCACTCTCTCTGCCAGCCCACAAGGGATGCCCACCCCATCCCGGCTTATTCAGCCTTTCTGCCCACGGACTCAGTTGGCAAACGACTCCGACAGATGCCAACAGTGGACTGGACACCTGACTTCAAGTCACTGTCCTCCCCTGCTCTTGTCCGTGCTGGAAGTGTGAGCGAGGCAGAGGCGGCGACATGAGAGCAAGGTTTTGGCGGTGCCCAAGACTGGAGGAGTGTTCAGAATGGCTTGTTGCCCAGCCACACGCACGGTCCCCTGCTCAGGTCCAGCCCACACTACTGTCATGAAAGAATCCTGGGCTGGGGCGAATTGGAGCGAGCAGGTACTCCATAGGAGCTACACTCGCCCGCAGCATCCAGGGCTCCCCACGCTCACGCTCATCGTTCATCTCTCATGTGCCTTCCAGAAGCAAAGACACAGGTTTCCCTTGATCTTCCTCCCTTTCCTTCCCTCACTCGCTGCCTTCTGCAACTCTGTCATTTTCTAAAACGCCCTGGTGTGAGCATGTTAAGGCCGAGGGTATCCAATTGCTCCAATGGCCCTAGAACCTGGTGTCTTTCCTCTCCTCGTAAAAGCTGAAAATGCTCCTCTTTGATTCCCAAAGCCCCCAGCGTGCTTATGTGGTGCCAGGAGGGGAAGCTTAGCTTGGCTGGCTGGCAGTTGTGCTAAGTCTGGCCACAATTTAGAAAGAAGCTTTTTGAATCTGAGCATTTAGGTAGAAAGTGGAGAAGTGTGGCTGTATGAAAGAGCAATTGATGTTAAATATTCATGCTGTGTTCTCTGTTCATCAGAATCAGTAACCCCCATTGTTTAGCTGCAGCTCTGGCTTCTTACTAGGGCTGTATTGAAGGAACTGGATACAAAACAACGCCAACCACACACACACACACACACACACACACCCCTCACTCCCACCCCCACACACCCAGACGTGAGTACTTATACTAGTATGTTTGAAGTGTTTCCAGTTAACATTGTGCAATTCAGCATTATTAATTTTTCTGGGATAGTTATCCTTCCATCAGCATTTTAGAACTATTACTATCTCTCCCCCAAGCCCCCACCTTTTCCTTCTCTCATGTTGTATTCAGCAACTTTGTCCTTACTTAAAAACCATATAAAATAGTATTTTATATGATCAGTATGTGTCTTAAACAATTCTGAAAGTGAATTGCAACATATTTTAGTCCATTTTTCAGAAATAAAATTATTTTACAAAATAGAGAAGGAATAGGCTATAATTGAATAAAATGTGGTAATATCATAGGTTGCTTTAGTAACAACTTTGAAGTCATGTTTCCTGAGCTCTTAGGAAATAAACATTTTATATTTTTATATGTTGATTTTTTTTTCGAAATACATGTAATTCAACCACAGGAACTTTAAAAATAGTCACTTTAAAAGGAAAAAGAAAAACAGCACTTAAATAAAATCTTTTTTTGTCTTATTTTTGTAGCTATATTTTTTTCAAATTTTCTGCAAAGAGTATGTTTTACCATTATAATAAAAATGATAAAATTGATATTTTTAAAAAACAGCTGAGCAGTTGCTGAATTCTGTGTTTCAGAATCCACCAAGTTCTCCCTTACCTATGTCGTCTGCAAGAGAAATGTTGGTGAAGGTGCTGTCCTCCTCTTCCTCTTTGCTGGGCCCGTCCATCTTGTATGCTTTTCAGGTCTGTTAGTGAGGAAAATGAGGGCAGGGAAAAGCGGCAGTCTCCCCATGTGATCGCCCTTGTTAAATCATTAATAAATGAGCGTCCAAGAAGGTGCTATCTGATCCTTGCACTAGCCACCCTCTTCCTGCTTGCCACCTGAGAAGTCCTACCTGAGTGTTATGTTCTTAACCGGAAATGGTTAGACACTCAGGTGAAAAAGCCACAATCTTTACCTGCAGCTGTTGAGCTGGTACTGGTGCTGTTCTCTGGCTAGATGCCAAACCTGGCCTTCAGTCCTATGGCAATTTCCTTGGGCTGAATGGCCCAAGAACATTACCAAAAAAGCACCGGGATGAGGTTGGGGGAAGAAATGGAACTTCATATGATTAGCATATCTTTTAGGCACCTACAAGAAACAAAGTTTTGGTCAGTGACCTAGCAGCATGACTTGGTCACAGAGCCTCAATTTCCTATCCTATACCAGGATAGGTCTGTGGTAAAGATTAAAAGTGAATAACAGGCACCTGATAAATATTAACCACAGTAAGAACTACAGATGATCAGTCATGTGTGAGGAAATAAGATTCTCCA
Source organism: Myotis davidii (assembly GCF_000327345.1). Classification (NCBI taxonomy): domain Eukaryota; kingdom Metazoa; phylum Chordata; class Mammalia; order Chiroptera; family Vespertilionidae; genus Myotis; species Myotis davidii. The sequence continues at coordinate 2,595,776 of NW_006292604.1, read as the reverse complement.
TGGATGGAGCTCATCAGTGCCCTCTCCTATTACTGTATATATACCTTACCCTGTGAAAATTCATTAAAATGACAGGGCCTCCGTTTCCTGTTTCTGGAGGAGCCCAAGGGGTGGAACGTTGGCCTTGCCAGCCTTTAGGGCGAGGGCCCTTTGTCAGAGGAGGTAGCATTCTTTTACAACTATTTCTTGGTCCCCTGGTCCACATTCATATATGCAGACAAACCCAAAACTATTTGAGAATTTCATGTAATTCCTCTTTGCAGGGAAAAAAACCAGCCAAATTTTATGATGAAATTTAAGCAAAAATTAAAATTGAGTTACTACATGCTACATTCTGCCCTAAGTGCTTTGATACATAGGATATTTTTATTCACTCAAGTTCACTGTTGTTATATCAAGCCAAATGGATGTGAGCTATTGGAAATTCTGGATGTTACAAATTAAATTCACTATAATAGGATTTCTCCTAATTTTCCAATTACATTCTACAAATATTGAGTGTTTGTTCTATACAAGCTGGGGACTTTGGAGAGTTCAAAGTAAGAGATAGCTATTGCTGTTAATAAGCTTATAACAAAGCTCAAAGGTAAGAGTCCCGGAGGTTTACAGAAGGGAAAAAGTATACCTGTCTGGCAGGTCTTGGAAGGCTGAGAGAAGGTGACACATGAGATGCATAATCAATGACACATGGGATCCAACAGGCATACTTGGTCAGGTGGTGAGTGCTGTCTCAGTGAAGGGGCATGGGCAAAGGCTCAGAGTTGGAAAAGCATTAGGCACGGTTGGGCACCAAGGTGGAATATAGGTTAAAGCCGTATCTAAGAGAGCTTTGAATGCCAGACTGTGTTAGTCCAAGTCCTCTAAGAATCAGACACTAAGATGGGATTAAAAGCATGAGAAGAAATAGGGAGGGAGTCAGGAAAGGCTAGGAAAGCCTCAGACCATGATATAAGACTGACCCAGAGCAAAGACACAACAGAGTGGAAGGCCTAGCTTGTCCTTTAGACTAAGGAAGTTCTGACAAGGTTGTCAAAGAGTACTCGAGCCAGAGTTGACCATAGAGGAGTCCTGTGCCTCCCAGGAATGGTCTTCCTTAGCATTCTTGCAATGCTTAGTTACTGGCTAGGAGCAGCTGGTGGGAAGGGAGGCCACTGTGCAAACATGGATTTCAGATCACAGCAGCTGGGGCCCCTGGTCAGTTATACTCCCTGTAGTGGAGATTAACAAGGCATGTGATCATGGCCATCATATGAGCTTTTTATTTATTTATTTATTTTTAGCAACTGTATATATATAATCATGGACCAGTACTTTAGGAAGCATAGAAATACCTCTCTTGCCTAATCTATCATCTGTCAGTCCTAGAAATAATAGCACACACTTAAGAAGTGCTTATTGTATGCTAGAAAAATACTCCATGAGGTAGGCAGTAATATTCTCATTTAAAATATGAGGGAGCTGAGGCATAGAGAGAGATGAAATAAAAGACAAGCAGCTAAGTAAGTGGCTGAGCTGGGATTGGAATCCAGGCTCTCTGGATCCAGGGTCTGTGCTCTTAACCACTATATTAACCACTGTGTTAACTACTCTTAATATAATTATGTGGTAATAGAGGGGATGGAAGAGAAGAATTAACCTGGAAAATGAATTAGGAACTGAAATGTGCCTTTGGTTTAAATTGTGTATTTGGGTTTTATTTTTTATTACTCATGACCAATTGGCCTAGGATTAGCCTAGGCAGTTGCTTTTTTGTCTTCTTTCTGATTACCTTTAAGGACTTATCATGAAGTATCTATTCCAATGGATAGGGGAATGAAAAGAGATCAATCAGAAGTCAGTCATCATTGCTACCATTCCCATAGTATTTGGGCAAAAGTTATGATGGAGATGATGTTCACTTTTTACTAGAGTGGGAATTATCTGTGGATTTAAATTATTCATGGTGAATATTTAAACCTGTTTTCTTCTAATAGTTTTATTGTTTTAGCTCTTATATTTAGATTATTGATTCATTTTGAGTTAATTTTTGTATATGGAGTGAGGTAGGGGTATTATAGCTCCATTCTTTTGCATTTGGTTTACTCAGTTGTCCCAACACCATTTGTTACAGAGAAAATTGAATGGTCTTGGCATCCTTGTCCAAAGTCAATTGGCCATATATGTTTGTGTTTATTTGTAGAATCTCAGTTCTATTTCATTGCTCTATATGTCTATCTTTATGTCAGTATGACCCTTTTGATTACTATAGCTTTCTGATAAGTTTTGAAATCAGAAAATGTGAGTACGCCAACTTTGTTTTTCTTTTTAAAATTATGTTCGACTATTTGGGGTCCCTTGCAGTTGTATATGAATTTGAGGATTGGCATAAATTTGGCAATGGATTCTTAGATTTGACATAAAAAGTATAAGTAACAAAAGAAAAATAGATAAATTGAACTTCATAAAAATGAAAAGCATTTGTGCACCAAAGGCATTATTAAGAATATGAAAGGGCAACATACAGAATGGGAGAAAGTATTTGCAAATCACATATATGAAAGGGTTTAATATCCAGAATATATAAAGAATTCTTACAACTCAACAACAAAAAGACAAACAACCCAATATTTAAAATGGGCAAAGAACATGACCAGACATTTCTCCAAGGAAGATATACAAATGGCCAATAAACACATGAAAAGATGTTCAAAATTATTGGTCATTAAGAAAATGCAAATTGCCTAGCCAGTGTGGGTCAGTGGTTGAGCATCGACCCATGAATCAGGAGGTCACGATTTGATTCCCTATCCAGATTGTGGGCTCGGTCCCCAGTGTGGGTCATGCAAAAGGCAGCTGATCAATGATTCTCTCTCATCACTGATGTTCCTCTCTCTCTCTCCCTCTCCCTTCCTCTAAAATCAATAAAAAACATATTTAAAAATAAAGAAAATGCAAATCAAAACTACAGTGGGATACCACTGCACACTCACTAGCATTGCTTTAATAAAAACAATACAATGAAAAGTGTTGGCAAGGATAGGGAGAAATAAGAACCTTTATACATGGCTGGTAAGAATGTACAATGATGCAGCTACTATGAAAACCATTATGGCAGGTACTCAAAAAGTTAAACATAAACTTACTATATGACACAGCATTTCCATGCCTACAGATTTACCCAAGAGAAATGAAAACATAGGTCCACACAGAAACTTGTATATGAATGTTTATAGCAGCATTATTCATAGAAGCCAAAAGGTGGAAACAACCCAAATGCCCATCAATGGATGAATGGATAAACAAATTGAGATATATAAACCCAATGGGGTATTGTTTGACAATAAACAAAAACAAAGTACGGGTACATGCTGCAATTTAGATGAACCTCAAAAACATTGTTAAGTGAAAGAAGTTAGAGACAGAAAGTCACATTTTATATTATCCTTTTTAATTGATAAATTCAGAATAGGCAGGTCCACAGAGGCAGAAGGCGAGCTGGGGGGAGAGGGAATGTAGAGTATGATTACTAAATGTGTATGGGGTGTTTTTCTGGGATGATGAAATGCTTTAAACTAGGGAGAGGTGGCTGTTTAACCACATTGGGAATACATTAAATGTCACTAAGTTGTATACTTTATAATGATTAACTGCAAGTTTATGAATTTCACTTTACTTTTAAAAAAGGTTAAGAAAATCAAGCCAGGCCCTGGCTGGGTAGCTCAGTTGGTTCGAGCATCATCTTGATATAGCTATGCCAAGGTTGTGGGTTCAGTCCCCGGTTAGGACACATACAAGAATCAACCAATGAAGGCATAAATAATAAGCGAAACGACATCAATGTCTCTCTCTCTTCTTTCTCTCTCAAATCAATAAATTTAAAAAAAGAAAACGCAACCAGGAAAAAAATGATCAATGGTTTCCTGTCTCCCCATAATCTGAATGAATGAATTGAATTAAGAACCCTAAATCATAACATGCGTTACAATTGCAAACTAACATAAGACTAGTCTACCATGTATCATAAAATTAATAAGGCTAGAATGGACCTTGTATAATATCTACGGTGTCTTCTAGAATTAATAAGGCCAGAAAGAAGGTTACGGTAAGAATACAAATCTTTATAATGGGGGGGGGGGGATAAGGACACATTTATAACATCTTAACTGATAATAAAAAAAAAATACAAATCTTTATTGTGATATAATCTTCCCTAAAACAGATGCAAATGAATAAACACGAAGGTTTATATGGTTATGTAAGAAATCATCTGTCATTTTTAAATGGGTATGTGAGTTATAAATGTGTGTGTATATGAATCTGTGTGCATATGAATGGTGTTGGGGGTAACAGAGTCAAAGAAAGTACAAAATAGGAGAATTAGTAAACTAACCAGGATTCTCATAATCCCTTTGGCATGATCTCAAAATACCAATGCAATAATGAAGCGCATTGGAAGCCAGTGCTTGCTGTGGGCTTTCAGAGCATTTTCTAAGCAATAGCCCAGGAAACATCTCTAAGGGCTCTGCGTACCAATTATGACATCTGAAGTGTGTGTAATCAGTAGATTCCTGGAGAGAAACTGGCATCTGTAAAGGAGGGGCTAAGCATGCCTTTGCTGGATAGAAGGTTCTCTTTCTTTAGGAACAATTTCACATGGAACTATTTGGATATTTTTGACAAATTTGTGCAAATTGTATTACTTCAGCCCAATAGCTACAAAGGGGGATGGGATGGTAGAATTTTACTTTTATTATTTGTAGCTAATAATAATAGCTAGCATTTATTGATGATTATTCTATGCTCAGCACTATTCTAAGTATTATACCTATAACAATCTCATTATTCCTCTTAATAATCCTATAAGGAAACAAAAATACATGGACAAAATAGTTTGTCCAACACCCACAGTCAGGAAGAGCCAGAGCTGGACTCATACCCAAGCAGTCCAGGTCCAAAGTCCAAATTCCAACCATCCTGGTGGGGGATAGTGGGGCCTCACATCCACCCCTTGCTGTGCAGGCCAAGCCACACCCCAGGCCTACCTTTTTCTAATTTGCATATATGCTAGTGGTGGCCCTACATCAATGCAGTGGGAACTGTTTTTTGTTTGTTTTTTCATTAATCTCCAGTGGGCACAAACTGTGTTTAGAAATTAAATTCTTGCATTAAGGAGAAAAATTGCCAGCACTTACTTCTATATTTGATGATTCTTCCTTATCTGTAACATGTTTTACAAAGGAGAGCTTATCCTTATTTTTGTGCCCATAACCTTACTAGTCATTTATTATTATTAACACCTCCAAAGTCAATTGTCTCTTATTATTAAAACACGTCTACTGTTGAGGAGAAAAATAAAGCTATGAATAAAATCTGACTCCAGTAACTTTTCACATGTCCTCCTAGGAACCAAGAAATTGATACCTGCTTGTGCGGAAACTGCAGTCCCTGTCTGAAAAGCTTCACCTCTTGCTTACTAAGGTCAGTCTGTTCCTGTTATTCTGTCTGTGTTGGCGCCCTCTGGTGGTTCAATTATGTGAACTTTAATTTTAAATGCTTTTAACAAAAGTGTTTTGAAGCCTTGATTTTGCCTATTCAAAGTGAGTGACAGATTTCCCCTGGTTATATGCCATGATACTAAGGAAAGGACTTACTGTCCAGGTGGCAGTGGTGATTTTGTAAACAGACATCAGCTTGAATGCTACTGATGGGCAAAGGGCTTTTCAAAATTTTGGTTTGAGGTATAACACTATATAGTAAAGTGTGCAAATTATAAGATTATAGATATCCTAAAGGCCCGGTGCACGGATTCATGCACATTGAAAGGAAATTAATTAGAAGGTGGCCAGGGGGGCGGGAGTGGGTGAGATGGGCCGGACACGCCTGAGCCAACCTCCTACGGCCCCTCCCTGGCTAGCCGCACCTGGGCTCGAAGGGCATCTGCAGAGTGAGCGGGGTCCCTCTTGCAGGTGGGGTCCCTCAGCCTGGCCTGCAGGGATTGGGCTCCCTCCTCTCTGGTTCCAGGGTGTGTCACCCGAGAAACGCTGCTGCCAAGTCACCGTAGCTCGGTAGCTCCTGCATTGAGCGTCTGCCCTCTGGTAGTCAGTGCACGTCATACCTAGCGGCCGGTTGGACAGTTGGACGGTTGCTTAGCCTTTTATGTATATAGATATATGATGTATATCCAACACCCAGATCAAAAACATTTCCACACATAGGTAAGGCTTTTTAAATATTGGTTTGCTTATTAGCATTCAGATCTATTTTGCAGTAGAGAAAACCACCTGTAGTCACAGAATCACCACCATTGTCCACCCCAAAGTACCTGTGGGGAGTGGGTCATTAAGTGGCAACTGAGATGAAAATATGTTGTGTACAGAGGCTGACTCTAAGGTGGCACAAAGGTAAGAACTGTCCTCCACTCCAAAGTGAAAAGGACTCAACTTTGTGCCTTTGCTTGGCTGCAATCTCTTTGCTCTCTCTTGAACAGTTTTCCAATTCTATTCCTTCTCTTCTGTTCAAAACACTTTGAGTGCTGTGTGTCCAGGATATGAGCACAGAGGGGAGGAAGTGGTGTTCCCTGCCCTCCAAGAATTCAGGGACAAGTTGAGTTGAAAGCAGAAAGAGGAGGCGAGTAATTCCAAACCAGTGTGTTAAGTGTGACAGTAATAACAGCTGACATTTATAGAGTATGTTGTCCTAGTATTTCTGTCAGGACATTCCCTTCATCTTCTCATTTAACCCTCGTCGCTATTACCTTACTTTACTGGTGAGAAAGTGAAGGCACAGAGGGACTGGTGATTTGCCCAGGAGGACAAAATAGCTGATTAGCGTGGTGGCCAGGATTTGGCTGCACCGCCCACAAATGTATCAGTTTCTCGAGCATGGCATTGGAGGCACATGCAGGGCATGGAGGAGAGCAGGGAGATATTTGACTATCTTGTCTGTTGAGCGGCCCAACAAGGAGCCATTATCAGCACTCCAGAAAAATATGCCAGACGGCCTCTTTTTTTTTTTTTCTGATGCAGCTCTAGTTCAGCCCCCAACTTGCTATCTTACAGACTCGAGCAAAAACTGGCCACACCATTGAAATATAGCAAAAATTACTTCAGATTAACACTTGACTATTCATTGCTATGGCACAAATTTCTCCAAATCACAGGTAATCAACAGAATCAGGTGTCAAACGATGCTTTAAAAATTTCTGTTTAAACTGATGATGTGAGTGCTGCTCATCTATCAGTGATTTCTTTTTTCACTGTTGAAAGCACAGTGGAAGGCATCACTGTAACCTCAGGGAGCTCCAAATAGTTCAAAACTGATCAGTGTAGTGGAGCGAGATTTTGAAATCCCACCTGAGGTGGTGTTTGCACCTTCCTCTTGTCAGATCCTCTAAAGCAGGCAAAGACCGGGGACCAGGGCAGCTGAGCCTTCTCTCAAAATCGCCAGTAGAATCTCTTCCCCTCAAACATAGACGAATTGTGTCATCGTCACTATGATGTCCTCACACTTAGGCTCCTCAGAGGACAAGGACCAAGTCTGGACTTCAGTTTTATTTACTGCAGGCCAGGTGCTGATGGGAATGGGAAAATTATAACAGGGTACAGTAGTAGTTAGGATGGTGTTAATGTGGGACGTGATTCCCGACCCCTTCAAGCCAACTTGGATGACGCCAAGGTGTACTGTAACAATGAGGTTTGTGCAGTTGTTTGAAGAGAAAATAAGGCAGGAGCATTGAGCAGTCCCAACAGCAGTCAGACCTGCCCACCTCAAAAGACCCAGCCACATTGTGAGCAGTGATTTGTTTTCATCAGTTTAATGTTTAAGCTTTGTTGGGATTGCAGTTTTACTTCCGAGTTTTAATTTTGTTTTGGTTTTAATCCCTTGGGCCTACAGAGGGAGACAAACACAGGCCTGGCTTTTCAGAAGCTTAAATCAATAGCATTCATCCATTCCAGTGGACAAAACTGAAGAAGTTATACACCAACCTTTTTGAAGTGATGACACTACATTTATTGCTGAGTTTTTTCTCTACTCTTGTTACTCCCCTAAAAGTTGCTACTTAGCAAATAGTTATGTTCTGCATTTCCTATTGGAATCTCCCTGACATCCTCGTAAATTTTTTTTTTAATGTGCATACAGTAAAGTTCATTCTTTGTAGTGTATAGTTATACGGAGTTTGACAAATGCGTAGCGTCATATATACACTGCCCCAGTAATTTATTTGAGTAAGTTTTAGTGGTTTGGGCATTTTGGGGAAATGGTTCATTCTATCTAAGTTGGTGAATTTATGAGCATAGAGGTGTTTGTAGTATTTCCTTATTGTGCTTTAATGCATATGTGATCAGTCATGAGGTGCTATCTTTCATTCCAGATATTGGTAAATTGTGCCTTTCTCTTCTTGGTCAGCCTGACCAGAGGCTTATCAATGTTATGACTTAGTAAAAAAAAATCATCTTTTGGGTTAATTAATTTAATGTACTTTTTTTGTTTTTCATTTCATTGATTTCAGTTCTATATTATTTCCCTTCATCTGCTCACTTTATACTTAATTCACTGCTCTTTAATTTCTTAAGGTGAAGGAATAGATTACTGAATTTAGGTCTTTCTATAGACCTTTTCTCATATAAGCATCTAATGCTATAAATTTCTATCCAAAGATGCTTTGGCTGCATTCTACAAATTTTTGATACGTTGTATTTTTATTTTCATTTAGTTCCAAATATTTTTGCATTTCTCTGACGGCTTACTCTTTGACCCATGGATTATTTAGATATGTATTACTTAATTCCCAAATATTTGGGATTTACCAGATAGATACCTTTCTGTTGTTATTTTCTGGTATAATTCCATGTGATTTGAGAATATACTCTGTATATTTTCTATTCTTTTAAGTGGTTAAGGGTTTTATGTCTGAGAATACTCCCTATGCACCCGAGAAGAATGTGTGTTTTGCTGCGGTTGGATTCAGTGCTCTATGTATGTCACATGGACAAGTTGGTTGATGGTGTTGCTCTGGTCATCTATATCCTTACTGATTTTTCTTCCTACTCATTCTATCATTTTCTGAGAGAGGAGTGTTGAAGTCTTCATTTAAAGTTGTAGGTTTGTCTATTTCTCCTGCAAGATCTACCAGTATTTGTCTTGTGTATTTTGAAGTTATTGTTGGGAGCACACACATTTAAGATGGTTATATTTTCTTGGAGAATTGACTGCTTTTTCATAATATAATATCCTCTTTATATCTGATAATATTTGCTATTATGAAGTCTACTTTGTCTAAAATTAATGTAAATTCTTTGTTAGTGTTTACACAATATATCTTCCTTCATCCTTTTATTTTTAACCTAAGTAGGCCTTTATATTTAAAATGTGTTTCTCACACACACACAGAAAAATGGGTTTCTCATAGATTGCATATTCTTGGATGTTGGTTGGTTGTTTTTTTTTGTTGTTGTTGTTCTGATCATATCTGTCTTTTAACCAGTGTGTTTAGACCATTCATATTAAAGATGAATGTGATGGGATTAAAATCTATCATCTTACTGTTTTTTATTTGTTTCATTTGTTATTTATTTATTTTTACCTCTTTTTCTTCCTTGTCTAGGTTTAATTCAATATTTAAAAACTTTTTAAATGATTGCCCTATGGTTTACCATATACATTAAAAAAATAAAATCTGAGCTTATTTTCAAATATATTATACTATTATACATGTACTATTATACATGTACTATATACTATTTTATATGCTGTAAACACACAACCCATTGTTAATATTGTTGCTTTAAACAGTCGGTTATTTTTAGAGCAATTAAAACAAGACAAAAATAATTTTATAAGACGTTCATTTATTTTATTTCTGACACGCTTCATTTCTTGGTGCAGATCCAGTTTTCTGGCATATATCATATTCTACCTTTAAGAATTTCCTTTAATATTTCTTTTTTTAAAAAATTTTTTATTACAAAGGGTATTACATATGTGTCCATTCCCCCACCCCTAGACAGTCCCCTAGCCTCCCCTATCCCCCAGTGTCTGATGTCCATTGGTTATACTTATATGCATGCATACAAGTCCTTTGGTTGATCTCTTACCCCCCTACCTCCTGCCCCCCAGATAGCTCATGTAAATCAGCGGCCACCTCTCAGATTGGGTTGTTTAAGACTCGGAAGAAGACTGACAAGTAATGACAGCGAGCATAGCAATAAACATAGTGGATGGAGTGCACAAGGAGCCTTGTTCCTGTAGAAGGTTGCTGGCCTCTTCAATCAAGGGATTTCAGCTGTCCTCAAATCAGTGGTTTGGTTGTCCTTGTTGATCTGGCTAGCAGGCAGTGTCATTGGCGACGGGTTTCCCAAAGTGTCAGCGAGTTGAACGGGG
>NW_006292604.1:2551016-2578713 GCF_000327345.1 Myotis davidii | reverse complement strand
GACTCTTTTTCCTCCTTGCTTTTTAGTTTGGGTAAATATTATTGACCTATATTCAACCTTATTGCTTGCTTCTTTGACTACATCAAGTTTACTGATGAGCCTGTCAAAGATATTCTTCATAGCTGTTACTAAGTTTTTTATTTCTAGCATTATCGTTTGATTCTCTTACTGTTTCTATTTCTGTACTGAAATTATCTGAGTTTGCATATTGTTTACTTTTCCATTTGGTCCTTTAACATATTAATCATAGTAATTTTAAATTCCCTGGCTGAGAAACCCAACATATGTCCAAGTCTAGTTTTGAGGATTGCTTTGTCTTTCCAGACTATTTTTCTTCTTGCCTTTTGTATGCCATGTGGTTTTTTTCTGTTGAAAGAAGAGCATATTGTATAGGAAAATAGATACTAAGTAAATATTTTTTATGCCAAGATATGAGCATGCCTTTCCTTCTGCCAGGCCTCTAATGTGACAGTTTATGTTAATCTAGTCAGAAATTGGACTGGAAGTTTATTGTTGCTATGGTTACCTTCAGTGCTCCAGAGGCTTCATATTCCTCTAGTGACACTTTGATTTCATTTCCCCTCATGGTTTTGGGTCTTCACTTGGGCTAACCTCGTGACAGAGTCTGAATCTTGTTCTCTCAGCAACATTCCACTGCAACTCTTGTTAGCATGGTGGTAGGAGATGGGTGAGGGTTGGCCTCTTATGGTCTCAGGAAGCCTCAGTCTTAGACACTGGAAACCTGAGTCTGAAGTGTTCCCTCCCCTCTCCAGCATAGGGCTGGACCTAGCCAGTATTCTTGTTCCTCCCCCAGTAGGAGAACTTACCCTTCCCCCATTCTTCTGGTCTAGCTGCGGTCAGTTTCCACCAGAGCCCTTAGAGGACAGTTTTGGTTTCCTTCCCTCTACAGATTAAGGCCTTGTTGGGTGGGGGACGTAAAGGAGGTGTCTCAGGGTGAGGTGGACAGTGGCTGCTGTTCTTCCCCAGTTACCACCTTACAGGTCATTTTCTTCAGATTCTTCCTGGTCTTCTCTGTGAGCACCTGGAGTTCTGAAGGAAAACCTGCAAGGGGGTGTGACCCCTCCTATGTTTGAAGGCCCCTGGGACTTGATGCTTTCGTGCTAGCCCACAGTTGGCCTTTAACAATTCTTTAAAGATGTTTAGTTTAATCTTATTAGCTTTTATGGGATTCAGCCACGTCTGTCCCAGGTCAGCAAATGCTTGAATCTTGTTTCTCCCTGCAGGCCTTTGTCTCTCTCTTGGTTTTAAGGTAGTTGTTTGTCTGCAATACAGGGTGGGGCAAAAGTGGGTTTACAGAGAATTTATTCTTGTATTGATATTTATTAGTTATTGTATTATTTTCCATACAAACAACTGTAAACCTACTTTTGCTCCCTCTGAATTAGTTCTCTGGTAAGTTCAAGAAAAGTTGTTAATTTGAAGTTTATCCAGCTTTTTGGTGGAAACAATGCTTTTTTCAGCTCTTAATTCTCTGACCTTTCATCACAACCATTATTTATGTTTTAAAATTCAAATTTCACCAGCATTAACCCAATTTTTAAAGTTTTGGAGGACTTTTGCCACAATCCAAAAAACATCTTTCTAAGTATATTTGGAAACTAGAACTGGGAATCACCAATGAAGAGGGTATAAAGATTGATGGCATAATATTTTGGGTTACTATTTTATATATATTTTTTCTTTTCTGTATGTTTCTCTTACTCAAATGTGGAGCTGATTCTCTGTTCCATTGCCTCAAGGGGGGAGGTGTGATAAGACAGAAAGAAAAGGTAACTTCCAAGAATTTCTGGGTTTTGTCTCCAGAAGCCTGAACCCATAGAACTTAGAAGGTTTGCAGAGATGGAAGGGCATAAGGGTTTATAAGAAGCAAAGAGGATAGCAGGAGGGAAAAGAGCCTTTCCCAGAGTAGAAAAAGTTTCCTGCACTAGGACTGGGTATGAAGGAAGGTCCTGGACCACAGCAGCGAGGATGCCACAGAACCCATGATCCAGGCAGACAGAACCCCTAAGCCACCTTACAAGAGAGTCCCATCTTAGGTGTGACTTGGAAGCATAAAGTACCACCAGTTCTGAAAAGCCCGAAGGACCAAAGACAATGGGAGTCTTAGTAGAAACCTGTGACAAATAGCAGAGTTCTCCACCTCCACAGATAACCTTCGCACTGCAGGATATGCTGGACACCTGAGGTGACCTTGAGGGGGGAGGGGCAGCTCCAAGAATGCCAGAGATTCTATTTTCTCAGGAGCATGGAGAGATTGGAGCACCAAGTCCAATATAGTAGATTTCTAGAAAGTAGAGATTTAATATTCTTTGCACACTTTAATTGTGGATGAGAATCATAGCTGCTACTACAGGATTCCATTCCCAGCAACCTGGCTATCGTTCTGTTTTGTTAAAATGTTTTGGATTCTAGTGACTCAAGATTTTTTTCCACTCCAATGCATCTGTAAGGTTCAGTGTGCTCTCAATTGTAATGATTCCTCCTGGGGTGGCGTATGTGGGGTGATAGAGACTGTAGGGGTAAGGCAGTTCGAATGAATCTTCCAGGTGATTCTGAAACTATACCTCCCCTCACTGGCTCCCTTTGCCCTCACTTGCCTTAGAATCCCTGTTCTCCCCTCTTGGTCTATATGCTTGTTTTTTAGGGCACAGCCTAACTCTTAAGAAGGAATTGTCATCTTACAAAGATGCATGGAAAAGCACTGTGAAAATGTATAGTGTTATTTACATTACAAGCAACTAAAGACTAAGTGTATTTGTGAATGTGTAGATAGAAGAGAAAAAAAATCCCTGGATTTCCTCCTTGTGAAGTGGTTGTTGACTCGGAAAGCTGTCCTTCTTCTGACCCCGCCACCCACAGGGGTTGTAAGAAGGATCATGTGAAACACAGAAGCATCTGAATGAAAATGCCCCCAAAGTGAACAACTGAGAGAATAACCACATTTCTCCGGTTCAGTTCTGTTGACTGAGAGCCGGTGCTGGTGTGTTGAGAGCAGAGATGTGTGGTTTTCCTAGTGTTTCTGCCAATGAGACAGCAGCTGACGGGAATAAATGTTGGGGGGAATAACGCCTTTTGCATGAGTTTTCCAGAGCATCTGTCCGATGCCATTGTGGAGAAACACAGTTTGAGACTGGTGTGGAACTTATTTTTATAAACGTCTCCTCACCACATAAGGTCACAGCAGCCTGACATCTTAAAGCTGCTGCTCAGCTTGTGCCCATTTCTCTAATCTAATAAAATGGTATCATGGCATCTCTTCTCTCTTCTGGGGAAAAAAGGCCGGAAGCCAGGAATCTTTTGGAAATTGAAGCACAAAGCGAGAACCAGGTAGAGATCTCTCAAAATCCAGATTAAAGTGTTCAAGAGGTGATTTATTGGAGCCTAGAAAACACCACCGTGCCAGACAGTGTGGGTGTCACCAGCGATTCACTGAGAGGGTCTAGTTGCTGCCCAAAGGGGCTGGATGGGGGTTGTTTCTTGGACTTACTAATGGAAGAAACTTCTGGGAACAGAAAAAGTCCTGTCTCTTAAATGTGTTTTTAAAAGTTGCTCCTATTACAGCGCACTGGTGAGGAGCTCACGCTTTGGAGTGAAAACCGAGCTTGAATCCCAGTTACTGCTGTGTGACTTCCGGTTAGTTACTGAAGTGTAAAAAGGGGATAAGACAACACCTATCTCAAAGGGCTGTTGTGAGGCTTGGATTAGGGAATGTCGTGCAGAGCCCGTGGAGCTTCACAGTCAGCACTAGGTAGTTCTTCCTTTTTCAGTATTTAAGCCATAGGCTACCTACTTTGTACCGTTACTCAGAGGTCGCTCCCCCCTTGAAAAGAAATGTCTGTTAACATCTAGGAGAAGAATAGAGATTTACATTTCTATTATTCCACTCACTGAGAAGAAAGAATTTTATATCCTTTTCAGGAGATTTGTTAGGGTCAAGCAATTAGGTTCTTTATGTAGGAGTCCCAACATACTATAGGGACAGTGAATTGTCGCCTAGCCTTCAGATACCTGATAGGAAGTCTAGTCTGGCGTTTGATTCTCTTGGGCTCAAGGCACTCAGACCCATTTGGTGGCAGAGAGTTATTGTAAGAATAGACAGAAAGATAAAAATGGCAGAGAATCGTTTCGGCAGCCACAGAGCCATGCCTCCTGTAGGATTGGAGGGGCATTCATGGTTATGCAGAATCTCGGGCCTAGGGACCCCTCTGGCCATGGTCATCTCATTGCCCTCTGAGACCAGCTTCTCATTGCATTTGACGCCAGTGTCTCCACCTAATATCTGGGCAGCTTCTCTGTCAACATCTACATCTACTGCTCTTGCCTCCTCGAGATTCATACCCAGGAGAGAACCGTGTGGAATATTTTGTTCTTTGGTGTTTAGGGCTCCTGTTATGGTGCTGAGTTCTCATTCACAGAAAGCACTGGAATCACAAAAGGACAGAAAGAAAGGGACCCAGTTATTTCATGAAACGATGACTTATTGCCTTTATCCTTGGCTTTACTTTGTAAATTAGTAAGAGAGTCTTGAATTTAATGGCTGCCTCCCCAAGACCCTAGCTCAGGTCCTTTGACCTAAGACTCCTAGCTCTTAGGTGCGGGTGGCAGGTTTGTAATCAGAGAGATGGTTTTTCTGTTCTTATTACTCTCCACACTAGCTCATATGCAAGGTCTGAAATCCACATTTCTAATTCGAGCACTCTTTGCTTGCAGGATAAACTTCAGGTTAGTGACTGTTACTTAATTTGTTCAAATAGAAATGCAACAATTTATTTCAAATCAACTGACATGAGTATCCCCTGGCATGAAAAGATGGAGGACTGACTTAGCGAGAGGTCTTCTAGGAAGCCTTGCACCTGGACATCACAACTGGAAGAGAGGAATAGAACCTAAATGATTATCATTTATTATGTCACCTCACTTAGTTAACGTATAAAATGTCATTTCAATTTTACAGAAAATTATGTGAAGGCTAATGTGACCTTCAAGTGAATTTCTTTCTTAGTAGTTCTTCCCATAGGTTGCAAAATTCCTGGATGGTATAATGATCATTATCTTGAATTTTTAAAAAAATCAGCAAGAAGCATTCTGCTTTTTATAATAACAACAGTGAGTTTATGAGATGAAACAATGAAAATCCCTAGATTTCAACATAATTTTGCTCCAAACTACTAATTAAATATATAAGTATGTAATCACATATGTAAATCTGGGTTTTCCTTTGCTTGCAGTGCCCCTAGCTCAAACTCAAAGGTTAGTTCCTCTTTTTCCTTTTTATCAAGCTTGATCAGTGAACGAGAAAGTCTTTTCAATCATCTACGTGTTGGAAAGTGTGTAGCTTTTGAATCACAGGGCGCATCTCAAAATTAGAAATGCCCCCTCTTCAGGGCTCACGCCAAGACTCTCAAGAGGCATTTGTCACTAGTTTCAGGTCTGACATGTCTTTGGGTAAAAACCACTAGAAATGTTCCTTGAGATGGTGTAGGTGGGGAAAGCAATAAAAAAATGGAATTTTCTTTAACAAGTAGATTCCAATTCATATTTGCTAGAAAGCTAAAGAGCTGTTTCTCACTTGCAGTGTTTTTCCTAAAATGTTTGCCAAACAATTTTTTTTAAAAAAGCTAAGCACATTTTCTCATTGAAACATTCTAAATACATCCTCATGGGATATTTGAGGTGACAGAAAAATATTTTATTACTACTGATAATGATCACTAACATTTATTGATGGCTTACTACCTACCAGGTATTGTTCTAAGATCTTTACCCCATCCTCTCATCCCCACAATGATAAGAGATACTGTCCCAATTTCCCAGATAAGGAATCAAAGGAATAGTGAGTTTAAGTAACCAGCCCACAATCTCACGGTTAAGGTGGAGAAAGAATGAACTCAGACACTGACCCTGAGCCACCCCCTTAACCTCACCACAGTGCTGCCAGCAACAGAGGTCCAGGTTCATCAGGAGGAGACAGAGCATTTCATAGTCTGTCCAACATGGAGATAAAATCCACTGTACGGTAAATTGGATCATGGAGTTTAAGGTCTCCGTCTTCACCCTTGTTATCATCCTACAAACTATCTAGGATGACCTTACTGTTTCTCTTGGCTTTAGACTCTCTCATGGTGGATGGTTGGGAAATATTAATTGCATGATATTGACTCACTCATTATATGGGACTGAGTCTACTAGTTCCCTCCCCTCCCTCGGGTATTTATAGAATAGGTAGTTGAATATTACCAATTCAGTTTAACTGAGTTGAATGCAGATGTTGTAGTTTCACAAGTGCTACTGAGAAATGGTTGCAGAAATCAGACAAATGAAGATTTTATAATTATGTTTTATTAATGATAAAGCTGGATTGTGGCAACAGTCAGACTCTCTTATGCTTTTCCCCACATCTAAAACTTTGTATAGCACACCTAAGGGAAGATTGGTGCTGCAGACATACATACGTATACATAGATATGTCTGCTGTACATACGTAGCAAAACAACCACATCAGCTCTATCTACTGTGTTCCTCCATTGGAACAAAGTGAGAGCGAGGCCTTTAGACCTGGGCCTCACAGCAGGTGGGCTCTGAGCCCTCTCGTGATTGACACCCAAGAGGTAGGAGGTGAGTGCAACACACCCGTCCTCAGACAAGGAGATCCAAAAAGAAAGAGGGAGAAAGGACTGAGTCTCATGCTTAGTCCTTTCAACTTCACCAAGCAGACAGGTACAACTTGGACCTCAGGGAGAGAAAACAGGGTGAGAGAGGGGCGGGCTGCAGCTACTTTCCAATAGTTTTAAATGAAAGTTTCTATCATATGGTCCAAGGCCAGAACTCTATGAGGGAGGGAGGGGGTATTCGCTCCAATGCTAGAAACCATGCTGAATGCTCTGAGCCTGCCTGTTGGTTGCTGCCTTGACAATGAGTTCTTACTCATGTAAAACAGAAACACAGATCTATTGCACCTGGAGTGAAGGTTCCTGAGGGGAGTGTGTGTGTGTGTGTGTGTGTGTGTGTGTGTGTGTGTGTGTGTGATTTATTTAAGATTTGACCATAACCGTGAGAGGTGAGAGATACAAAGCCAGTTGACAGCAATTAGGTAGCTGGGAATGCACTCACCACGGCCTCCTGAGAACATTTCAGTCAAGGGGAGAGGCTGAATATTTTCTTTGTCTGAGAGGCAGGAGCATCCTATTTGACATAAGGAAGCATCAGATTTAGGGAGCGTTTAATTAATACTGTATTACTTCCAGCATTTTAGGAATTCCATAATGGAGCAACCCAACCAAGTACAACTAACTGAAGATCAATTTTGATTTGACTTTTCACATGGTAAGATTGAAAAAGTACTAATGTATACAAATTCACAACTGTCTCATTTTAAGGATAATTGTTGTCTTAGTAGCTCAGTTCCTATGCCTTTGGTGTTCTGGTCAAGAAAATGGGTGGAAAGAAGAATTGGGAGACGTGAAGAGACACAACTTGATTACATAGGAAAATGCAGAGAGCCACCTAAGGAAGCAAAGAAAACACCCATCATCCAGGAAGGATAGCAAGAGAGAAAGAGGGGTAGTGACAGGAGAGGCAGCCTGGGCTGGAGACTTTGGAAGAGAGGAAGAGAGAAATTTGAGTAGCTGCCATGAGCTGTGTGATTTGGAGAAGAGAGGAATGGAGAGGATTTGTAACAAGTTTGTAATAGGCACTTCTGAGTAACTCTGTCTTACCAACATCAAAAGAAAGCTTTAAGCCCGGCAGGCGTGATTCAGTGGTTGAGCTTCGACTTATGAATCAGGAGGTCATGGTTCAATTCCTAGTCAGGGCACATGCCCGGGGTTGTGGGCTCGATCCCCAGTGTGGGGCATGCAGAAGGCAGAAGGCAGCCAATCAATGATTCTTTCTCATCATTGATGTTTCTATCTCTCTCTCCTCCCTTCCTCTCTGAAACGTGTGTGTGTGTGCGTGTGTGTGTGTGTGTGTGTGTGTGTTATAAATACATATATATGTATATAATTTTGTTTTAAATAAAAAAGAAAGCTTTAATAAAGATCTTCATCACTCTTCAAGATTTGGGAATTGGATTTCTTGGATAAATTATCATGAGGGGACAGACTTTAAGGAATGGCAAAGAAGCCCATATGTATTTGTATCTGTCAATTTGGCTCTTTCTAGGTTGGGCATCCAGTGGTACTGGCAGGGGGTGATTGTAAAAAGATGAGCCAGGAGGTGGCTGGAGTGCACAGCAGGATGTGATAGTGGCTCAAGGAGAGTAGTGACAGGGACATGTTATAAAGTGGCCCTTGGCAGAAGCCAGAGATCTGAGGTATTATCTGCTTTCTAGTCACTCTTGGCCAACACACTTCCTGTCTCCTATCAATGGGCTTCCCTGGCTGAGACTTGTGAACAGTCTCTGGCAAGCTGCCTCTGGACCTTCCATCCTGAGGATGTTTGCTGGAGAGAAAGGCCTGCTGGTGAGGCAAGGTCCCTGCCGGTGGGTACAGTGTTATAAACGTCACTGTGCTGGGCTTCAGGGACAGCCCTGGTGCTGGATGACTCTTCACTTGCTTGGCCTCAGTTTCCTCATCTGTAAAACAGTCTTGGCAAGTGGATATCAATGATCCCTTTTGGTTATAACATCCCAAGATACCTTTCCAGGTACTCATTCCATACAGCAGTGGTTGGTGCCAGTTTGTCCTGTGCCTGAGGCCTGGCCAACTTCCCTTCCCCTCCCAGATATTCATCCCTTTCACTTCATGCCCTTCCCAATCAGACCTGCCTAGGAGTGAGCAAGGCCAGTGGAGCCATGGCTAGAGCAGGAAAGCTGCCTGCTTTTCTTTAATCTTAATGCGGATGGATCACGAGAATTCTCATGTTTTCTATTCTAAGGCTTGTGGCCAATCACAAGAATTCTTTAGAAATATATTAGCTTGTAAGAACATGTAATAAATAACTTCAAAATAAAATGGGTATTTAATTTTAAAGTATGCCTTTAACATTTATGTAAAACATTTTTTTGTACTCGCCCAATAGAAACTTATTTGGCCACTGGGTAAGGCTAGCAATAAAACTACTGGTCCGCAATATGTTAAGCTCTAAGCCAGTGATGGCGAACCTATGACTCGTGCATAAACTCATTTTTTTTGGTTGATTTGGCATTTAAATATATAAAATAAATATCAAAAATATAAATCTTTGTTTTATTATGGTTGCAAATATAAAAAAATTTTTATATGTGACATGGCACCAGAGTTAAGTTAGGGTTTTTCAAAATGCTGACAGGCCCAAGCTCAAAAGGTTCACCATCACTGCTCTAAGCTAACTGGGGGAGGGAGCAGGTGTCTCCTCAGTGACCCAGGCACTCTGGGAACCACAGCCCCTACACGTGTACACATGTAGATTGAGATAGTAGAGATTGTCTTTGGAGGTCAGACAGCTTGCATAGCAGGAGGAGGCAGCTTTGTTTTTCTATAGACACTTCTCAGAGCCACTGAAACAGCAACTGGATAAATATAGAAGGATGACGCATGAACCCTGAGTGGATGTGTGCGCATTAGCATGCATGCACAAACAAGCCTGTGAGCTGGAGACTGCCACGTGGCCCACAACCTCCAGGAATCAACACCGAGGCTCCCATAGCCGGGGAGTCTGAGCAGAATGTGGTGTCATCAAAGAAGCCTGGCAGGAGGGTGAGATGAGGCCGCGAGCACAGTCATGCCCTCGGCTCCTTGGAGCTCTCTCAGAGGTTGCCCTCCAGTCGGCCCAGGCTATATATAACCCTGCTTACTGCAGTGCACATGCGATCTTTCTGAATGAAATACCAGAAATCCTTCCAGACTCTGTGAGAGCATCCGCTAAGTGGCATTTGAAAGCCCTAGAAAATGAGTGGGAAACTGAGCAGGTGTTTTGCTCATTGTGAAAGGCAAACACTGATTTGGAAGGTTTCAAGGTAGGGAACATGGGCCAAACTCAGTACTGCCAATTTTTAATTACCTGCACAATTAGCAGCCTGGCTTAACAAAGCCTATTTTGTCAAGCTCTGTTTTAGAACTAGTGAACTGCAGCAATAGCACTAAACAGATGAACAGTGCAGTGATCAGATCCCGCTCTCAAAAACCAATGCTCTTCCCACACAGTCCTGGAGCAGGCCCTCCCACCAGCAGATATCTGACACTTCCTTCTTGGCCATGACTAAATTGGCATAAGGGCAGGGATCATGTCTCTATAAGGCCATCTGCCCTGTGGTTGATCAATCCATATTAACTAAACTATATTAAATCAATTTGATGTGCATCAACAGTAACTTCTTGGGATAAAAAACTACAAAAACAGAGTCTTCTCTCTTTTTATTACAATCCCTAGTCATGACTGTCATTTGAAGTAATTTCAAGCCACTTAATGGGAAGGCATACAACACCTAAAGGTTACTAAATGGCATCTCCTTGGGGACAGGATCTCTGTGGGAGACCCAGTATCAGGTGACCATCAGGCCTTGGAATGCTTTGGCACGGGTCCCCTTATAAAACTTGTATATGCTTCAGTCTGTTTCTCAGGTCAGGCCTAAGAGACTCAGACAGGCCTAAGAGGACTCTGCAGAACACGGGGGCTCAGAAACAACAGCAGAGGACTGCCTCTGGGACTGAGTCAGAGAAGCAGAAACCACAGGCCCAGAGCAGCTTCTGCTCAGCTTTCACGGAGCCTGCAGCCCTTTCATTCCTGAGTCAGACAGGTGTTGCTGACTCTTCTCCAGAACTACCCTGAGGGCGAACGTGGTGGAAGGAATCTCAGACTCCCTGAGAGGGACCAGGCAGTGCGCCCCTTAAGCCACGATTCTGATTCCAGCGACTCTCCCGTAGGTCGGGCAGTGGGCCGAGTGGTGTTCATTGCAGAGTCACTCAGCCCCCAAATATGGACTCAATAACTAATTCCACCATCATAAATACATTTGCGAGAGACACCTATTGCTTTTTCTTTGAGAGTCATCCGCAAACACTATACGAAGAAATGCTTTTCCTTCCTCACCCTTCCCCTACTGATATCTGTGATGTACAAGCTACATATATTAGGTTTCCTTACCAACTGACTACCGGTTAGGTTAGGCCAGAGAGGGCCCTGGCTGGAAGACAGAGGGCTGGGGAAGGGGAGGAGAAGGGGTATTTCCACTCCTCTCTCTGCCTCGGTGGTGTCTCTGGTGGTTTCTTCCATGGTTCCAGCTGCCACCAGGCAGCTCAGCCATGACTCCAGTGTTCTCAACCCTGACTTATTCAAAGGGTTGGCATATAAACAATATAAGAGAAATGAGTGGCTTATTTCTCTGCACCACCTACAGTGGCATTGAAGTCCTAGGGAGCTAAGGGAAGGGCCCCAGGAAAGGAAAGGTAAAGAATTTGCCCCACTCTTGTCTACCCCACAAAAGACCCCTCTGTCTCTGGTGTTGTGTGGGAAAGCCACAACCCAGCAGCCCTCTTCCGTCTTCCTGATGCATCACTCTCAGGCTTTGTACCACAGAGTCTCTGCCCCTGCTGAAATCTGCCTGCCAGCACCCATGCTTGGGAGCTCCCAGGGCAGGCTTCTCCACATCCATCCTTCTCCCTGAACAGCTTCTCTCTTCTCACCTCTGTCTACGTGGCCCTTCCTCCTTTGCAGCCCCACTGAAAGCCTGAAATCTGAGCACCCTGTACTGTTACACGTCCTTCAGCAGGTGACGGATAGGATCTAAGCTTAATGCTCTTGCACTCTTGAGCTTGTTTGTTTTTGCCAGAGACCTTGTAGTTTTCTTTACACATGCTTTCTTATTTGACCCACAGAAGCTTAAGCTCTATATGGTGATGAGACCATGACTGCTATTTCTTTTGCTGCCTTCCCCTGCCCCACGCTCAGCCCCTCCAATTTCCAGCCCTCATCCCCCTGCTATTGTAACATTTAGCACTGTCCAACCATTGATATGCTGCCTAAACAAGTCCCCTCAGCTAGGAAGATAGGTTTATATCTATCTGTCAGGACAGCATGCTTTCTGTGGGAGCAAGGCTGGTCTGAAACACGTCAGATCTGTTCTCTCATGGACAGACCCTCCCCGCTCCCCCCCGCATCCCCACCCCCAGTAAAGTGCAGTTTCCAGGCATGAGGTTTGCACAGTCCTTACTTTTATTTCTCCCTGGGCCTTGCATGTTTCAACACTTCATTTGCAATGCAGTTGTTTTTATCCCAGCCCAAACCTCCTGAAGGGGATTCTTGCTGATGGCCTCTGTGGCAGAGACGAGCTCCTGCCTGAAGAGATAAATTATTTATGGTGAGTGGTGCCCTAATGGATTGTGTGATCAATAATGCTTATAATAGTACAGCACGGACAAATCACAGAAGGGCTTGAACGCATCTACATCATTCTGAGAAGACGGGGTCCACCAGATAGCAAGAGGAGAAAAGGGGTACTCGTGACGTCAACCTCAAGTGGTTCTGAATGAGGAGGAAAGTGCAGTATTATTTTCTTCTTTTTTTAATTTAAAGGGACAGGTCAGCTCTTAGTCATGAAGATGACTGCACCAAAATGCCACTTAGCAAAGACCAACCTTGCTGCTCTAATTTAGCCATGAGCCTCCCCATGTTTCCGAGTTTCCCAGAGGCTCTGCCTAGAACAAGCTGAATTTCTCCTGGTGTTGGTATATGGCAGGCCTGCCAGTAATAAAGACATTAGTATCTGTTGCTTAGAGTATTAATTGCTTCACTGCAGCACGGAGCTTCAGTTCCTAGGCAACAGCCAGTATCTCAGCAGACCTCCGTGCAGATGTATGGTCCCAAGTTTAAACTTTCTCGAGACTCTGCTCTTGTTTGCCTGCTGGAAAGCTCCACTGGGGTCTCCAGCTGGAATTTCATATTCAACATGTCCCGAACCAGTGGCATTATCTCGGTATCTCTCCCCACCTCTTGCCTGCTACCTATTCTCATTGTACCCCCATCCCTGTTTTTCCTCTTTACCTACTGTTATCAATGGCACGTCTTGTGGCTCACCATGCCAAACTCTTCCCTTTCAAGGCCAGCTTAGGTGTCGCTCCCCCTCTGAGGCCTCCTCTCAGATCTGAACCCCCATGGTGCTTGGGTTTCCTTATACCACTCATCACAGCCTAGCTGATGTTCTGCATTTTGAACATATGTCATCTCCCAAACTACATGAGCCCCTTTAGGATATGAGCCACTTCTTTATCATCTTTGAATGTCCCAGAGAGACAAAAACAACCATGGTAGACTGGCAGAGTTTGTAGAATAAATGATTGAATGAACAGATTCACAGGCAGGCAGTGGAGGTGGCACAGGCAATGTTTGTTTTCTTTATCGCCCACATCCCTAAAGTGTGCAACAGAGGAGAGTGGGGAGGGATTAAGCCACATCTGAGGAATTCTGGGTGAAAGGTCCCCAAACTCTGTGTCACTAGACTGAGCCCCACCTCCCCTTTCCTGGGTTCTCATAGGTATTTCTGAAGATAGTAAGAGTTCCTGGTATCGTTCCCATAGCTCCCGCTGACCTCAGGAATTAACTCAGGAGACACTCCTGTAGAAAGGAGAGGGCAACCTGGCTCTTCTGGGCTGGTGTGTGTATGGAGAAGCTATAAACACCTTCCTGAGGCTCCAGAAAGCTCCAAAGGGAAGACAGAGGTCAGCATCCGACCACAAGCACTGGAAAGTCCCGGGGTGACCACAGTCACTTCTCTAGTCACTCATGTGCTCGAATAACCAAGCGAGGTTGGTGGCAGGACTTGAGGTTTCATTTCTACACTCACACAGGCTTTGTGTCATCTTTCTGAATTGATGGGGTTGTTTTGATGTTCAAAGAAAGACCAAATGATGTTTCCATAAAATGTGTATAAGTGCCTAGCCCATGGTAGGGCACTTAATAAATGGTCATTTCTTTCTGTCGTCCCCTTCCATGGGTGCAATCCAAGATGCATGCCTGGGTTTAATTCTCTAAAGAAAGCTGTCCTTCCAGCTCTAGGAAAGGGGCAGTAACAGATTTGCAGGCAGTTTCCCAGGTGAGGTTTCAGTCCCCACATCACGGTGAGTTCCTCCATGTGGCAGAATCTATCCTAGTGACTAGGCACTCTAAGGCTCCATTGTTGCTGTGAGAACTTTAATTTTGTATTTTCTCACTTGGGTGCAATTAAGTTTTCAAACATAAAATTGAGCTAAGGTCATCTCTGAGCATTTCATTTACATTTTCTTATAAAGGAAACCGCCCTTGAATATATTTGGCTGTGTGATTGCGCAGTGAGATAAGGACACATTTAAATATTCATCTGGGTAACTGCATCTACAGTCTGCTTTCATTACTGGCCTCCAGCACTCTCGTGGATAGGAACACCCACCTTGATAATGTCTCTTGATATTCATGTTGGCTCTTGTGAATGACATAGCCTTGCTTAGCTTATTTATTTCCCCTTCTAACCTTAGCAGACCACCTGATTATCATTGAGGCTGCTATACACTCTAGAGACACTGTCCAGGATGACTTCAGGACTAGAAATTGCAGTTGGCTCCTTTTTAGTGCATCTTACCTAAGAATTTTACATATGAATGGGAATGGAGAAATGACAACTTTTGGATAGGCAACTAACTCTACACAGTCTTACATTGTTCATTTTGCCCATTCCAAAAATCGAATCTATCATTCCTAATTATTCAATTTCTTCAATTCTTTAAAAACTAGAACCCAAAAGCACTTTGTTACCTTGATACCTTTTGGCAACACAATTCTTCTTTTCTGTGTAGTTTATCTCTGGTCTGTAGTAGTCTTCCACAATAAGTCATTGATGAGGGCATGAAAGAATAATAATAAAAAAATGAAATGACAAAGACTCCCTTGACCTTCTGTGGTTAGGAGGTGCAGTGACCTTGTCTCATGGTTTTGTAATCTGAAAAAGAGCTGATGCAAACCATGACTTGAGATATGTTCCTTGTGCTTTGGGGAATTAGGGTTCTTTTTTGGAGACATACGTCCTCAGAAGAAGAGTGATTATACAACTCCATGGCAGCGTACAGGAAAATATATCAAAATTCAGCAGTAACTGTAACTTCACAGTTGAGACCCAAGCTCTCATGTGATTGTCTAAACTAGGCAGGATTAGGCAAAGATCATACCAGAGGGAAGTTCTCAGGACCCCGACCTCCTTTCAGCAGAAAATGGTGTTGGTGACACAGTTCTGGGAGGCACTCAGAGAGATTCTCTCTGAAGCCAACATCTGGCACAACTGCCTTCTCTGAGGAAAGCTATGATTAAGACCTTGACCGTCTCTGGTAAATGAAAGGGTTTCGAGATTGTATGTAGCAGTGAAGCGTTGGTTGGATTGAATATTTGTGAAGCCTATGAGTACAGCAGTGTCAGAGGGAAGATGCCTTCAAATTTTATATATTCCACCCTCCCCCAAATTCTTAGAGATGAATTGGAGATGAATTATGCTTTAGCTGAAAGGCTCTAGAAAGGAAAATTCAATACCAGACTGTTTTAGAATTTAGTCAAAGTAAAAAGGAAAGAACAACAGAGTTCTTTCTACTGTACATCCTCCTTCAGATCCATTCATCCTCCTCACCTACAACTTTACCTGTGCCCTTGTCGGAAAAGCCCAGGTTAGTTCTCCATCATTCTCCACCCCCAATTCCACTCTTGGGTGACAACTGCCTTTCTTCTGGACCATAACCTAAGTACCCTTGCTGCTTGTTTGTGAGCTTGGCTTATTGCAGAAATGTCCCTTCCTCGGGCCCATGTCCTGAGGCATGTATAATGGAAGAAGATGGCTGCCTACACCAACCAGCTCCTCAGGCTTGATCCATTGATAAAAATGTCACCACCATGGAGGTGCCAGCCCTCTGTCTGGAGGTGGTGGCTCATTCCAGAAGAAGGCTGCCTTGCCTAAGCACACAGTGTGTTTGAGGACAGGAAGTGAAGACTATTTCATCCGAAAACACCAAGTTAATTCATTTCCTTAAAGCTATTTATTTAGAGGCTAAAGAGCAAAAGCAGAATTCCCACTAGCACTGTTGACATTTTCTGCCTCAGAATGATTCCCTTTCAATCAACAAAGTGAGTGCTTTTCAGGGTCTGGGGCTTGGCCTGAACAGCACAAGAGAGACCAAAGTACCTTCCATTAGACCCCTCCCAGCACAGACAGTCCCCCATCCACACGCTCAGCAGGTCTTAGTCCCTTGCCCACCCCACAGACCCCACACAGCTCCCCGGTTTCTCTCCAGTGCCGTTCTGAGCCTCTGCCAGCTTCCAGTGGGGAGGCCGACATTCATTAGTGCGGATTGTTCGTGTGCTGTGCTTTCTGAGCACCTGGAGGAGGAACCCCGCTCTGACTGCTGTCGCCTCTGTCTTCTAAGAAACCTGTGCAGTGCCAGCCAGTGTGCAGAGATAGGCTCTAACCTTGCCTACCCACCTTCCCAAGGAGAGTGGATGGAGATGAGGAAGGGGGAGTGGGAGAAACGGAGGGAGATCAGACAGAAGTATTCTGCCTCTCTGACTCTTCAACTCTCTTTATATCTGAAACAATTCTGGTTCTCTGCCAACAAAGCTTTAGTCACTGGGAGCCTTATGTAGTCAGACAGTTTTGCTCACAAATATGGCAGAGAAACTGCGATGTGCTCACCACCCCTGTTACCTATTTTCCTGAACCCACTGCTAGATGACATTACCCAGCCTCTTCAATCAAACGGAGCTATGTGACTGGGTTCCGACCAGTGAAAGATGAGAGGAAGCGATGTGTATTGCCTGTAAGGCAGGACCATAGACCTCATGCACCAGCCTGCATGCTCTCTCATCCCCATTCGCAGGCTCAGTGTCACCCAGGGTGAACTTGGGAGCCATGCATTAAAGGCAGAGGCTAGGTCCCCAGATGATGGTGGAGAACAATGAACCATGAAGTGGAAAATAACCTTCATTGTGTTAATCCATGGAGACTTTGGAGTTGTTGCAGCAGCTGGCCTTACTTGCCCTGACTAATACGACCATCTTCTCCCACACCAGTCCCAAAATTGTGTGGCTGCTCTCCTTTTTAAAAAAATATGAGAAGTAAAGTCTTCAAACTTACAGATATTTTAAAAAGCAAATGACATAACAATTCCAAAGGGGGTGTTCAAATTCTTTAGTGTTAGAATTCATTTGTTTCTAGGACTGCTCAAAGAAAGTAAATTTCATGGTAAAGCTTTGATATTTCTAGTTCAATCACAGATTTAAGCGATAGTAAATATTGATATATAGTCTGAATAGTATTCTATTTAGCTTCTAACTTTAAGAAATTCCCACTGGCAGCTGAAGAGTCCTAATTCTTTGAGAGAGGGGAAAAAAGAAAGTTTGGGGGTCATTATAAACTCACTTCCCTCTCCTTTATAAATTCATATCACTCCTGAGTTAGTATTTAGCATTACATTTATGTGTGTGAGTTTCTTGCGGACAAGGCCTAAACTTTACAATACTTTATATATCTCATTATAAAATGGTGAGCACAGTATTTGACAGTTTGGTGGATATTTTAAAATAAAATCAACCTTTGCCCATCTTTTTCTTGCATCCTTGGATCATCCCTCTATTTAGTCCTTTTGCATTTGGGGCCTCAGGAAAAGTTTAATAGCAGATATTAGAGAAAAGAGGAATAACGGGTTAGCCACACGGAGGAAGGGAATTAAAGGAAAGTCCCCAGAAAGGAGAGGATGGCAGGTACCTGAGAAACGTTCCTGTACCCCCTTCAGGAGTTCACCGGGTGCAGGACTGGGCAGGCGAGACAGCTGCCCCCCTACCCACCTTGGTTGGTTCTGCCTCAAAAAGGAAGTGACCTGCATCCAGGTTCCCAGCCAGAGCCCAGGAAGCAACATGATCTCACAACAGGCCTCGACATGATGTTGAATTTATGAAAGTGGCAAAGAAATGGAGAAGGATGTTGGACAGCCTCTCGGAGATTTCTGAGGCCCGGAATTGTGTGGCAGAAACAGTTAGTATATGCCGGAGAGATGCTGGAGGGAGCTGAGAGAGGGCTTGGATGTGCCACGTGGTCAGGAATAAGGTGAGTCAGCAGCCACCTGGGGAACCAATAACCGAAGACCAGATGGCAAGGTGGACACCTCGGGGGAGGCCAGCATGGATGGCGGATGATCCTGAGGACCAGATGTCCTCTCCCGGTACCTGGCACCGTGTAAGCCTCCAGAATGTAGAGGAGCCCAGGGAAAGGTGGGAGGGGAGAAGCCAAATTAATTGAAATTAAATTCCTGCAACCCCAGAGGAATGGAGGCTTAAAAAAGAAAAAAGGCAAACAAAGAATTACGTTTCTGCCCCACCTGAGTATGTGGAAGGGAACGGATACCTCTTCCATGTGATCCAAGAAACAGGGATTTTTATTAACTTCAAATAAAAGGCAAAAGGATGTAACTAGTATCATGATCTCAGGAGCAAGGAAAACCCCACTTTCTCCCTCACCTCTGTGTTAATGTGTGAATTTCCACCAGTATAACATGCCCTTCCACCCTTAGATTTAACATTTCCCCTTAAAATACATATGCTGTTGAGGGGTGTTTCCTTATTAATCATTTATTCCTTACTGTGAACCAGCTCATTGTATGTTTTTCTGAGAGCAGGGTACCAGCGAAGAATATTTTCTGGGTAAGAGGAGGAGGGAGAACGAGGGTGAGGGATGGAGAGAAAGGAAGGCGTGGAGGACAGCAGAGAATAAATGAATCAAGGGACAAAATAATGTGCAAAAAAAAAAAGGCGTGTGGTACCCCTGAATGCAAGCTCTGCCTATCTCATGATTTGGGATAGGAGCAGCTGTAGGACAGAGCTAGCTCCGTGTTATTAAAAACTGCCCTGCTCCTCCTCGAGGAGGTGCCGCACGCTGTGCCACGTGGATGTTTCATTTCTAAGTGCTGCGGTGCCCAACATCATCACCACCTCTCATGTCCTCTGCAAATCTCACACAACCTGACAGACTAAGGAATTCATGGAGC
The DNA here is from genome assembly GCF_000327345.1 of Myotis davidii. Lineage (NCBI taxonomy): Eukaryota > Metazoa > Chordata > Mammalia > Chiroptera > Vespertilionidae > Myotis > Myotis davidii. The sequence goes on along the minus strand of NW_006292604.1, from coordinate 2,559,730 downwards.
CCGACGGTACACCTGCAAGGCAGGTGCCCATTACATCAATTAAGCACCGATAAACATTATTTCAGTAGAGAGATGGTGCGCCTAACAGGCCCCAAATGCGATTCAGAAGAGGCCCAGGGCTCATGAAACCGTGGCTGTCTCTTGAGGGGTTAAACCAGCCTTTCGTGTGTCGAGGCTGCGGCAGAAGGAGAGCATATAAAGCAGGTGTTTGCTGTGACAGGAATCTGAAAAGTTAAGCCAGGGGAGAAACAGGTAAATGAAAGCGAACATAAGACCTAAATCCCACAGCAAGACCAGTGACAGGGAGAGTCACTCGGCAGCCACACAAAGATATGATTAAGAAGGAAGAAAAACAATGCCCCGTCCTTTGTGTACGAGGATAGTGAATTATGATGTTTTTTTTCTCTCATCATGACCTTGTGATATTGAGTAGCCTCCCCTTAGGCAATCAGTGTTGACATCAGCTACATGCTCAGATCAATAGACATTTCATGGCATGTCGAGAAACTGTTCTCAGAGGCAAAGCAGGCAACATGCATACCTGGTTCACCCACCACATCACCTGCCTCGCCGGGAGACAGGATGTGGAAATGGGTCAGCATCCTTCTGCGGCTTCGGCGAGGCTTTTCCGCTGCACCGCAGGCTGAGCCAGTCTCTGGGTTATTTTCCACTGGCCCAGGCACATGGCCATTTATTAAATCTGGAAATAAATCCTGCACAAGGCCCCAGGGGAATTTATTTGTTTTGCATGGTTCTAATTCAGTACATCCAGCTAGAAGAGACAGCCACTCCACCCTTACCAGTTCTGAGAAAATAAATCATTGCTTATTTTCAGCCTTTCTGCCTTAAGAGTTTGCCCATTGCTGGCTTGGGGTTTTTGAGCTCATTAAACCCAATATTCACCAATATTGCCTGCCACAGGCAGGTACTGATTCACACCTAGGCAGGTGGGACTTCCCCGCTGGAATTTGCACAATATGCCCAGAGCGGTGTGTCTGAGATTTTCATTGTGTAAGAATCACCCAGGGAACGTGTTAAAATCCCTATTCCTGGGCCTGGATCCCAAAGACACTGATTAAATAGGTCTGTGGCAGGGAGTCAGGAATCTGCATCTTTATAAGCCTCACAGGTGATTTGCCTGCAGGTGGTCTTGTGGGCAAGCTTTGAGCCAAGCCCAGCCTGCAGGCAGGGCAACGTGGAGGACAGAGCAGCAGCTTCTCCTCTCGGGTGTCCCCTTCTCTACCTGCTGTCCGTGCTGACTCTCAGCCCTTGCCCTCAGGTTCCTTCCTGCCTGGATTTGTTCTCTTGCTCCATTGCCAGATCCCGCTTGGCCAGCCCGGCTCTGACCACTGACTCCTTCTGGAGAGCGTGGCTCTGTGCGGCTTCAATCCCAGCATGGCAGTATGTGGCAGATGTCATATTCACATGGGGTGGTGATGTGCAGTGATACTTAGGGCTTTAGTGATTTTTTTTCATGGTCCAGGCCACCATGGTTACTTTTTTTCCTTTATCTGCCAACCAAAGGTACCAGTCATAAGCTCCTACAAACTCCCACCCAGTGCAAACCTAAAGGGGAGGGATCTTCATCATTCATTATAAGCATTTTCTTCAAGAAGGAAGGAAATATACTACCCAAATCTCCCAATTACCTGCACTAATGAAGAAAGCCATGGCACAGATAATCCAATTATTTTTACTTTGAAATTAATTGCATGGTTTCTTGACAGAAGATATGCTTCCTAACTGTGCCTCGTCTTTCCTGACGTGTGGCGGATGCTTCCTGAGCCATGTGCCCGCTGATTGCATGGTGACGGGAGCGTGTGGGACGGTCAGTGGGGTCTGACTGCAAATGTATTATGATAACTGCACTTAGGTACAGTGTGCTACCTGCAAGTCACAGGACCCAGACACTTGGACACAGAAAACCTTGGACAACCAATAATTGTAAGAGCCAGAACATGGGCTGGTAACTGCCTCTTGCTTTGTCCAAATCGGTGAAAGGGAAGCAAATGTGATAGCAGAGCTGATGTGCATGGCACCACCAGGTCTGTCCATCTACATGACAGTGTTGCCAGCATGTCAGGTCATGGGGGAGTTGGGTAGGATGGCTCATATGGTTCCTTCTTACTGTGAAATTCCATGGTGCTGGAACTGCAAACCCAGTGGTCAGATGTCGGTCTGGAGATGCGGGTGACCCTTAATCGAGTCTCCATCAGCCTGAGGAGCAGAGCACAGCCACTACAAATTGCTGCTGTCAGAATTTGGACTCACTTCCTCCAAGTTTGAACAGGAGAACTCTGTCAGTTGGTCAGCCAATTAACATGTACCCAGATGGACTCTCCAGGGCCCACGTCCCTTCCTGGCAGTGGGCTGGATAATGAGGTAATTAGATAGAGAATTGCACTCACACGTGGAGGGAACTTTTATACTTAATCATACATGGGAGCAATAATGTCTCCAATGAGGATTCACTTACTTTTCATGTTGGCATCAAGCACTTCCAGGGGAGGTAAACTGAGAACTGTGTGGCAGTACTGCCCTCTCCGCAGTACCTTTCCCTGAGGTTGACACTGCCTTAGTCTCCTGTTCTGAATGGAGAGAGTTGGAGAGGAGATGGGTATTCTAAGTGGGGTGCCCTGGCCTGACACCTCTGGAATGTGACCTGGGACTGCCACTCTCAGCAAGATGTGGTGCCCTGGCGTAAGGATGGCTACTACACCTACCAGTGCAGTGAAGTCTCAAAAGGTCCAAAATATCCCCTCTAAAGTAAAAGACGAATGTCTTGCATCCTCTATCACACAAAAGGGAGCATAGCACCTGATAGGCCTCTTGGTCTTCTTCTGGAGGAAGCATATTCCACACCGTGGAATACTGTTCCAGCCTGTTTACCAGCTGACTGAGATGATTTGCAGCTCTCCATGGGGCCTGGTGTAGGAATGGGCTCTGCAGCAGCTCCTGGCTGTGGGGCAAGCTGCCTGCCTCTTGGATCATTGATCCAATAGAGCAGTAGTTCTCAACCGACTGGCCCTTTCAATACAGTTTCTCATGTTTTGACCCAACCATAAAATTATTTTCGTTGCTACTTCATAACTGTAATGTTGCTACTGTTATGAATCATAATGTAAATATCTGATATGCAGGATGGTCTTAGGTGACCCCTGTGAAAGGGTCATTCGACCGCCAAAGGGGTCGCGACTCACAGGTTGAGAACTGCTGCAATAGAACCTTGGGTGTTGGAAGTGTCGGTAGTATAAAAAGATATTGTGTGGAGTTTATGACATTTCCCAGTGTGAAAACAATTCAGGCCTCTGGGATTCTGGAGGAGGGCCATGCCATCTCCAGCAAACTTATATATCTTTTGAGGAAGCTCTTGGCATTATTTCTGGACATGTTTCTGATTGAATGCTAGACTATGGGACATCACATGACTACACATCCAGGCTGTCTGGATGTGATCTGTCAAGTTATGAAGTCAGACAGGCTCAGAAGTTGTCTGTTATGAAATGCAAATGAGTGTAACCAGAAGCTGGAGGAAGTTGCATGAGCAGGGAGCCCAGAACCCCTCATCACTTGTCATGGTTGCATCGGCCCCTATCCCCAGCTCTCACCTATTGCCAAAGGAGTGTCCCATATGACCCACCGAAGGAGGATGGAGAAAGTCCAAGCTTGGTTTATGATGGGTCAGCTTATCAAGGGCTGTGGAGGATCTGAGATTTACCTCGCTTACCCTGTAAGCTAACAGGTTATCCTGCCACAGTTGTATAAGATCAGAAGATACAAGATCAAAAGAATTCTCTTACTCAGCACAATAGCAGTAGCCAGGGTATCAGCATTTTTTTATTTTTATTTTTGGTACCAGTTCCCTGAGCTCTAATTCCTGTAGGGCAATGCAAAAAAAAAAAAAAAAAAAAAAAAGCTAAGTGACACCTGAACATGTTTAGGAGAGAAACCATGAGCTTGCAAAACCCGAATCTTCTCTAATGGACAGTAATCATGTCTGCTCTTTGTTCTGGAGGGAGACACTATCACTCACTGTCTTCCAAGGGTGTTCACTATACTCATCCTGGAGAAGATGGTCTGGAGCAAAGGCAGTCAGTGCCTCTCTTTGCAAACATGTAGAAACAATAGAGGTCCATGGACAGCTGTCTCTCCCAAGGCCCGTTATGGGATGCAGGCCAGAAATGAATGGCACCAAGATTACAGCCATATTCAGGGGTGACCTTGAAAGACAGCAGAAGACAATCTTCCCAAATGGGAAGAACAGTGAGCAGTGAATCTGGTCCTCCACATTGTGACCTAAGGTGAGAATATGTGGACTTCTGGGATGGCCACTACTAAAAGGAGTAAAAGAACTAAAAGATTGTCAGGAAGTCCTGGGACAGGGGCATGTTAATGGGCATTTTGGGTTGAGCACTAAGTGTCAAGATTTTGTATCCCACTTTAATGCCCACTCAAAAGGCATTCTCACAGGAGAGGAACAGAACAGTCAGGCAGACAAAATGACTCGGCTAGTTGAGGTTAGCCATTCTTTGTCATCAGCTATCTCAGAACTGGCATAACAGGCACATGAAAGGAATGGCCACAGGGACAGAGACGAAGACGATGGATGGACCTGACAGTACTGGCTTCCGCTGACCAGGGCTGATCTAGACACTACTGCCCTGGAGTGCAACCTGTCGGCAACAAAGGTCAACACTGAGTCTCGGCTGGGGCCTCCTCAGGGACACCAATGGGCCATTTGGTGACAAGTTGCTTACATTGGGCCCCTCTCAGCTTGGAAAGGTCAGCAGTTCCTCTTAACAAGGATGGATTCCTATCTCAGAATGAATTTGTCTTTGCTGCCCACAGGTCCTCACCAGCATCAGTCCAGGGGTTTACAGAACACTTGATCCAGAGTCTCAGCATCTCTAACAACATAGCAACCAACAGAGGACCCACCTCACTGTGAAGGGAGTAAGGGGTGGGCCCATGGGATCCCTCACTGTATCACATATCACACCTTCCAATATCTGCCAGTCTCAGAATTCTGAACTGCCTTCTAAGAGCACAGTGTCCATGTGTACAGTGTGTGTGTGTGTGTGTGTGTGTGTGTGTGCTGTGTATGTGGCATATGTGCAGGAGTATAGTGTGGGGTTGATATGTGTGTATGTGTATGATATGTATAGATATTTGTATTGTGCTGTATGTGGCATGCATGTGTGATATGTGTAGTGTGGTGTGTGTACATATGTTTGGTGCATGTGTATGTGAAAGTGTGTGTGATACATGGTATATTTTACGTGCCTGTGGTCTATGTGTGGCATGTATGTGTGTGATGTGTGTGTAGGTATATGGTATATGTGTAGTGTGTGTGTTGGGTTGTATGCATGTGTGTGGTGTACCTGTGTGCACATGTGTTTAGTGCATAGGATATGTATATGTGTGGTCTGAGTGCAGAAGGCATATGTGTGTAGTGTGTAGAGTGCGTGTGTGGTATGTATGTGCCTGGGGTGTGTGTGGTCTTCCAGCTGAACATTAACCCCTTTGGGGACAGCTAGTGTATCTTCCTCCTGTTACTTCCAGAATGTCCCATTACTCAGCAAGGTCTTGAGAGCATTGTTGGCTGATGGGAGTCAATTTCCCAAGTAGCTTGAAAGCTGCTTGACTCCCTTAGTCGTCCTTGACAACCGGGCTCCAGGGCATCAGCTCCTGCATACATCAGGCCTCCCAATGTTGGGCTGGGAACTAACCAGCCGTGACATTGGCAGTCACACTCATGTGCTCAGACCACCCCTGCATGTGACAGGGCGCAGGCACACAATTGCACACACCACCAGTCTAGCGAACGCTGCTCATTACAGGGAAATGCGGCCTGTGATCCCATGCTACATCGCCTTTGGTCTCAGCTTTGTCTGTGCAGACAGCAGACCGCATCTCGCAGAAGCTGCCTATGGTTCCATCCAAGGGCAGAGTTAGGGAGGGGCAACAGCAGGGCTCGCAGGCCAGATGCCTCCATCCTGTCTCTCCCTTTTTCTTTTTTTAGGCTTTAAAATGCTTTCCTTTCTTGATTTAATCTTCCTTCTCTCAGTAAAAACTGTGGACTTGTAATAACTACCATTTATCAAGGACCTACTGTGTGCAGGTACAATTGTACATGATCTCTGATCCTCAGGATAATCAGCAAGGTCAGCATTCAAATCACATGGTACATGGAGGTACATGGTACGTAAGGAAACGGAGTCTGGGAGGTTAAGGCCTGCCTATGTGGACGAGCCTGGGTGGGAGCCACGTCCATCCAGCTCTTCCCACTGTATCACTCACGTGCTTAGCATTGTCTTGGTCACTGGAAAGGGGAGGGGCTTCTTCTCTCCCTAGCCTTTATTACAAGGGAAACACTGCATTCTCATCTCGATTATTCTTTCTCTTGGCATCTCCATTAGCCAAAAGACAAAAATTAAAATCTAGAGACACCCTAAAAAAAATGTCACAGCTTTTCATGACTCCAATCCAGAAAGCAGTGACTAAGGAGCTACTTTCCTGTTGCTCTGTCACCAATCTGTGTCTTCTAAGGGCTATCCCCTTGTGCAGGGTCGATCCACTTTGGCCGTAAAACCTTGCCCAAATGAGTACACTCTCAAATAAATACACTTTCTCCATTTGTTCCCATTCAGTCACCTGGGCTGTCAAAGACCCATTTATGACAGAGGTGTACTCTGCCACAGTTTGCTCCTGTCATCTGAATGGGCTCTTCTCTCTTTCAGCTCCTTAAGAAAAACCTATTCCTGATTGCAGGTATAAGTCTGTGATTTTCTTTGAGTCACAGGAAGTGCCCTAAACCCATGTATTGCTCCTAATTTGCTTTGTCAAGAGATTTTACTTGCATTTTTAGGAAGGATGAGTGGAAAGTGTTTTGGGATCATGAAAGAATGCCAGTGCGGTTCGGCTGGGAAATACGTGGGCATGGTCCGGATTCAGGACCCTGCTGAAATGCATTGCAAAACCACCTAACATGCTCTGGCATTCTCCGAGGGGCAGGACTGTCCTGCAGAATAGACAACACGGCCCAACTTCAAGAAGTTAGCTAACAATTTAGAAGAGAAATCTTTGGATGCTTAGCCTTGCCAATGTTCTGATGCTGAATGGGGCCGGAGGGTCTAGTGCAGGGCTGACCCCGGGAGCAGGGGCAGGTGGAAGGTGGAGCAGGGGCTGGAGAACTTGGATCAGGATGTCATCTTGCTTAATCAAGGTGAAGCCTTACCCAGTTATCAGAGAGAGGAAGAGCCAGCGAGCCTGACTCCATAATTGCTATTTATCTCTCTTAAAAAAATAAAAAGACTGGGAAAGAAGGGAGGAAGGAAAAGACAAGTTTAGACTCTGTAGGTTATTTCTGAATAATGAAGATATTTGATATTTTTGTTATCATTAATCAAATCTATGCTCTTTTGGAGTAGAAACCTAAGTGGATGCATCATTAATGGCTTACTGTAAAAGCACAATCATGCAAATTTAACATAGCCTCGTATTCATTCTACCTAAAAACTCTAACAGTGAGTGTCTTGAACTTTCACCACGCACCAGACATCAATGGTGACAGCTTTGCACACATCAGGTTCCTCACAACCACAGATGAGGGGACAAAGGCTCAGAGAAAACCAATTGCCATTTCTCTGAATTTGCATATGGTGTAAACAGGATTTGACTCTCTGAGGTCTTACCCAAAATTGTGCTCATTGCCATTATGCTCCTTTTCTTCTCTGGCAAACCTTTAAATTCCACTAAATTATTAAAAGTGACAATAGACTTCCAATTTTGTGCCCAGACCAGCTCACTAATAAAATGACCTCCTTGTTATGGGTGAGGATATATTTGATACAAAATTTGCCACAAATTTTAACGGCATTCAATCTTGAGACTGTGAGTTACTGTATCCTACATGTGTTGGTAACTTACTTTGATTAAAAATGAGATAAATCAATGAGAGAGGCCTTCCCCCGAGGCTGGGTTACTTTCACATGAAGGTCAAATGTGCACTCATTGGTTGTAATTTAAATTATGTTTCTTTCCACATTCAGTTTGAGATCCTGACCTGTTTAGTGTCAGGAAATCACAGGGATTTCTTGTCGTCAAGGTTGGCTCAATTCAAAGATGATTTCCTTAACTCATCAAATGGTATTAAATACATTTTAAAATAAGAAATGAAAAGTTCATAGAAACTTTGTTAAAAAGCTTCCAATGGTATAGAAAATGCAGTGAGAAACTTGACTCCATTTGCTTTCCTGTGTCAGACATTTTAAGGACAGGAGGACAACGTAATTCCCTATGGTGACACCTGTCACACGTCCCCTAGGAGAGGTGATATGGAAGAGCTATCATTTTGATCAATTGAGCAGCTGGTTTCTCCTTGCTTTAGGATTCATTGGTCTGGTCTGTTTTCTAAAAGGTTTAGGAATTTTAACTTTTAGCAAAATGAGCAGATCCCATCTATATTTTTCCTGTTAAATATCTATTTTGAAGATATTGAAGAAAGTTCTACTAGGATAGTTTTCACTCCAAGATGCCAATTCTCTTAAACTTAAAAATAAAATAACACACTCAGAGGGAAAGCAAATATAAACACCCGTTTTTTGAACACTGGGTACAGTCTAGAGCAGCGGTTCTCAACCTGTGGGTCGCGACCCCTTTGGGGGTCGAACGACCCTTTCACAGGGGTCGCCTAAGATTATTGGAAAACACAT
>NW_006292604.1:2543420-2550874 GCF_000327345.1 Myotis davidii | reverse complement strand
TAGGAAGGTTGAGAACCACTGGTCTAGAGGGACATGAACAAAAGTCGATTTATTTCACCCGCAGCTTCCCATCTCCCAAAACACAGGTGCCTCCCAATAGGGTCATCAGATCAAATATAGGATGGCCCCCATTCAATGTGAATTACGATAAACAACAAATAATTTTTAATGTAAGTTTGTCCCAAATATTGCATACAGTGTGTGTGTTGCTAAAGCTACCCACCTTACCTCAAAAGCTTTTAAGCATATGCTCCACAGCTGTCCTGGGGAGTCAAAGCTAAAGAGACAGATAATCCCAAGAGCAGGGAGGTACCTACCCATCCTTAAATCCACCTTTGATTTTACATATGATCAAATGGAGGTCCAAGAGAGAGAAACCATTTTCCAAGAACACCTGGCTACCTGCCCCTGTCTCCCAGGGCAGTGTCCCTCCCTCTAAGGACCTTGCCTCCTGGAGGAGTTGGATTCTGACGTTAGAATTAGCCCATGGGCAAGTGCACCACATTCCTCACTGAAGCCATAGGAACAGGGCCCAAGGAAATGCCATCCCCTCTCAGAGAAGGAAAATAGAACTGGCTACCTTCATGGAGGGAAGAGGGGAGGCAAATTACAGCAAACAAAGCACAGATTAGCATCTCAATAAATTATCCTGCCACTGAGGCTTCCCATGTCAGGTTTTCTTAAAGTAGGGGCACGCTCCAGTTAGTAATTTGTGATTACTGCGGTTGGTTACAGAATGCTCCCCCTGGAGACCTTTCAGAATCAGATAGAAAACCATTTGTCTTTGTTAGCCAAGTTGCAGCCCTACCTAGAGACCTGCAGGAGGATGAATGTAAATGACGTCCGCGGAACTCTTCTGAACCTTAGAATCTATGAAAATTTAAACAACTAATATAATAATGTTCCAACCTAAGACTAGAATAAATGCAGAAGTAGCTCAGTGTTATTACAGAGCTTGGATATTACTCAAGGATTTACAGAATCAAGGAAAATCCCTCCAAAGGCCCTGGGAATGCCCTGCTTTGCTTTCCTGAAACTTCATGAGGGCACAGAACACTGGTTGGGGATGATTAAGGATGTTATTTATATGCATACAACACACTCAATTTCCTTACCATTTGCAAGGGATACATTCTAAAGAGCAGGCAAACAGGAAAATGCATTGTTCACCTATAAACAGGAATAATTGGATAATTGAGGCCCTAGGTCAAGGTACCGAGACTCCACTGCCTAGTGGTGGAAGGGGCTTCGTTTCCAACTCTCCCATTTCCCATTTCCCATTTTCCATTTCCTCTGCTTTTCCAAGGTAAGCTGATTATGGGAACTCACCTAATAAAGAAACAAGGAGCTCATTACCAGAAATAATGTGTCAGTCTTTGTTGTTAGGGGAGAACCCTTCTTTCCCGCCACACCATCAGTGGAAGGAGAATCATTAGTATAACACTCCTGGCCTTCCCCACCCCCAACCCCACCCATTTGGGAAGAGGAAAACTGGGTGTATGCCCTGTAGCATCTCTCTCTCTCTCTCTCTCTCTCTCTCTCTCTCTCTCTCTCTCTCTCCAGGTTCTGCTTTCCTCCTTCAGGGATAGCGCTCCCCTGTGGGAAGGGCACAAGATGGTCTGCTCAGGTACAGAGCTATTGAGTAAATTTGTTTAAATCTAATGTTCAGTATTTGGAAGACCACCTGTGTTTAAAAACATAAACCACATTCTTGAATATCAGCTTTTGTAGTAATATTGGTGAAGATTTGACCCCCATCTGCCTTAATCTTTTGTCTTAATTCTCAATTGTTCTGAATTCCAGCAGATTAATTGGGGCCCCTCAAATCCCCACATCCACATCAGGGGTTCCTTCATGGCCCACGTAGTTGGTGATGGGGGTTACTCAACCACAAAAATGGGTGTATGATTGTGTGCTCACATAAGTTCATGACAGGAAAGCACATGATAAGGGAACACATTACAAAGCAGCCTGACCTGTATAAGTGTTGCTGGAAGACTTTCCTGAGGACATGTGCTTGACCGACACTCTAAAGGAATAAAAGAACTTAAGCAAGTGGAGAATGGGAGATTCAGGATGTTCCTGGTGGAAGCAACAGAGTGTGCAAAGCCCTGTGCCAGGTGTGAGGAACTGGCCTGGCTAAAGTGCAGAGAGACAGGGAGAGAGTGGTGCAAGATGAGATGGAAAGATAGATGTGGCCAGAATACACTGGGTCTTGAGGAGCATGTTAAGTTCTTGGTCTTCATCCTCAGAGTACTTCTACCCAAGTAAGGGTTTATGCAGAGAACAGGCTTGGTAGGGTGAACATTGATTCTGTCTGTAGTGTGAAGAACAGAGGCGGTGAGGGTGTAGAGTGAATGCAGAAAAATCATCCCACTTGCCTAGTGTTGACATAAGACATGTCCACACCTGTAGAGAAGTTTTATGAGTTTATTTGAGCCAAATGGATGACAATTGTGGGGAAGCAAAACCTCAACGGATTGAGAAAATGCTCCACAGAATGGCCATTTTACCCTATATATGACAATCAAAGGAGGAGACAGGTTACATGAAATTCATTGGTAGAAGATTAGGGAGGTGGGACCAAGCAAAGTGGAGAAATCTCTGAGATTGGAAAATGTAAAATGGAGAGACAAATACTTCTTTTACATTAGTGGGTACAGGAGAGTTAACAATTAACATTTACAGCACATAGGGATGGTATGTCAGGAAAAAGATAACTGTGAGGGGTTCTGAGATACCCTGCTCTCGTGGGTGTGTTCTAAGGGTTCTAGAAAAAGGAGATGACTCTGACATTCCAAGGGTATGTTATCTTAGATGCAAAAAGACAATAGACAGGCTCATTTATGGTAAAGATTGATCTTTGTCAAGGAAGTACAGGCCTATGATGTGACTAGCCACTATGACTCGCTTTTAGTTAGGAAATTTAATTTCAGATCATCCTGTGGTTACTTTTGGTTTCTGAGTCTGTAAGGCTCACCATGCAGGCCTCCCCTGAGCTTGTCAGTTTGAGTATGTGGCCCCTTTTTCATCCACACTAGGTCAGCAGGGATGGCTGTTAGGACCAGAGCTATGTCAGGGAGAAATAGTTGGTGGTCAATTTCCTGGCACAAAAGAGAATCACACCCTTAACCAGCTAGACTTAGTTCACACAGATATCTCAAAAGAAGCAAAACAACCACAGAACTATGTAAATGGTATGAATTACAAGTGCATCAAAGTTCCAAAATTCACTATGGCAAAAATTTGTTTTTACTAAAAGTTTTGATAAAGAGGTTTTTTTAAAAAAGCAATTTAAAATTTGTTTTACCTTCTCCTAAGAGAGCCAACAAATCTCTAATCACATAAGTTATATCCAGGATAATTCTCATTTGAGCCTTTCCCTGGACATAGCACCATCCTCTGTGGGTGATATTTGTTACGTGACCAATACAGAAATCAATGGCCATCACACTCAGGGTATGTCTCTACTGTTTTGTTTTGTCTTAGGCTTTGTTTGTTTTTATGCTGTTTTTCTACTAAAATGGGAAAATAATAATCTCTTTGTCGATCTAAAAATATCTCTTTGTAAATATCCCTCCGAAGCTCATAAGCTACTTGAGTGAAACTATTTTCCTCCCTTTTCCACTAGAAGCACAAAGATAAGTTATTCCTTGATGAAATTATTGACTACATATCCCACATGACTTCCTTCGAGAGCAAGTAAATATTCCCTCACTAGCAATGGGTGTGGAATGGAATAAAAATGGAGCAGTTTGGAGAGTATGGAAGTTCTTTGAGATTTGATAAACGGAGGCTGGTCTTACACAAAAGGGACTTGGTGATTCACAACAGCGCCCCCTACTCCCCAGTGGGAGAGTCTGCAGCCTAGAGGGGTGTGGCCTCTACTACAAGATAACAGGCTCACCAGATTCCTACTTGGCCCAAAATTCCCAGATGGGAGTCTGTGTTGAGCTCTAACTCTTTACGCTCCCAAAAGAGAAACTCCACTCTGAGAAATGAAATCTTTTAGTTACCTTTCAAAATTTTATTAATTTAGAGTATGGAGAATAACAATACTGAAAAAAATTTAATTCTGAAGAGCCTGAATTTTAGACTCATCTTTAAAACGTTTTTTAAAAAGTCACTTCCAAATACACAGAAATTCAAGGTAAGTTTGGAAACGTGGGCCTTAGCACTTATGTTGTTGGTTTGTGCTAACTAGGCTGACCAACCATCTTGGTTTACCCAGGACCTTGGGTAATTGCTGGACATGGAACTTTTTATTTTAAAACCGAGACAGTTAGGGAAAACTGAGATAAGTTGGCTGTCCTCCCTAATAAATATGGTTTATTAATTTACTCAAGAAGTTGAAGCATCAATTGATTAGTGAGTATTTGAGTATTTTCATCTGCTTAAACCTCTGCTAGGCACTGGGAGATACAGAAGGAATAGAAGTCATGAGGCCCATCTCTCGCCTGACACTCTGTGGTTCCTTTATTGCTTCCCAGGGGGTTTATAATCTAATTTCCACTAAATACTCAATGATTGCTTATTAAATATTATTTGTCAGGTACTGTGTTTTGTATTTGGGATGCAAAGATGAATGAGACATTTGAGTCTGGCCTCAAGGAACTTCCTCTTCTGTGGGGAAGACAGACCCTGATAAAATACAACACAACTTAGAAAGGCCCATTCTACAGCTACAGTAAAGTACTAGGCACGCGTGACAGGCAGGACACACCTAACTGTGGCTGCAGATATATGCAGACACACAATGGGCCAGGTTGCCTGTGATGTTTCAGGCTAATGGTGGTCTAGACTATAGCTAATAAATACAGTAATTGTTCAGAGGAGAGAAAGGGCCTTCTTAGCAAAATGATCATCTCTGTGTGTCCAAAAGTGATCATTTCTGTGTCCAGAAGTAATCATCTCTTATGTGTCTGGAGGAAGACTTTATTGAACAGATAGGGTCTAAGGTAGACTTGGATAAATTTTTAATTTGTATGAATAAATAGAAAAAGACTCTTGCACAGGCCAATCATACTGGTATAATATGAATCAAAAATTATGATTTATCCAGGTCTGTGCATCTGAGGTGCAACCAACAACCAATAACCACCAAAGATTAACAGGCAGAGATGATATGAAGAAGTGTAGTGGTGTCACCAAAAATGTAGATAAGAAGCCAGAAAGCTTAACACCCCTTGGCGTTAGGTGGATTTAATGAAAGAGGAGAGTTTCACATAGAGCTTAAGTTTGAGAAAAATAGGGTAAGGCCAGATGATGAAGGCCCGTGCATTGCTGAGAAGTTTTGTTTTGTTTTAATCCTCACCCAAGGATATTTTTTCCATTGATTTTTAGAGTAAGTGGAAAGGAGAGGGAGAGACAGAGAAAGAGCATCAATGTGAGAGAAATACATTAATTGGTTGCCTCCGCACACACCCCAACCAGGGCCAGGAATGGAGCCTGAAACTGAAGTACGTGCCCTTGGGCGGAATTGAATCTGGGACCCTTCAGTCCAAGGACCATCACTCTATCCACTGAGCCAAACCAGCCAGGGTATTTGCTATGAAGTTTGAAACTTCTTCTATAGATACTGGGGAGCCACCGAAGGCTTTTGAGTGCTATAGTGAACATTATATTTAATTTGTTATAATCTAGCAAAAGTCATTACCTAGGTTTTGTATGAATTAGAAAAGGTGCTGAGTTGGTGAATTAAAACCAAGGGAGTTTTAACACATGTGGAAATGAATATTAAAGAAAACTCTCCCTTTTGACTGCATGGTGTCTCCCTAGGAGGCTTGGGAATTTAGTGCACTTGCAGAGAGAGACACTGGGACCTCCTCTACCGAGAGGATCATGGCAGACATGGATGAGTCTTTTCTTCCACTAAAAGCAATCTCCTAAGTGGATAAGGTCACTTACAAAGAGAAACCAAGCTCCAATTTCAAAATAAAAAAACAACTGGGAAAATGGTTACATTTATGTATGCCTAGACTGAATTAAACAAAGTGAAGAGAAAGCCCTGGCCAGTGTTTTCAGTGGTTAGAACATCAGCCCATGCACAGAAGGGTCTTTGGCTTGATTCCTGGTCAGGGCACGTGCTGGAGGCAACCAATTGATGTGTCTATCTCACATTTATGTTTCTTTCTTTTCTCCCCGCCCCCTCTCTCCCTCTCTCCCTCTCTCCCTCTCCCTCTCTCCCTCTCTCCCCCCTGCTGCTCCTCCCTCCCTTCCACTCTCTCTAGAAATCAAGGGGAAAAATATCCTCGGGTGAGGATTAGCAAACAAAAAAAAAGTGAGGAGAAAAACTATCTGCATCATTCCATATTATAGACTTTTTCCAATTCCTTTCTCATAGCCTATTTCCATTTCTAATTCCACCTGTACAAAATAGAATCATGCCTGCTTGTAATTACTTATGCATTCATGAATACTAGTAAGATAAAGTCGTTCATCTATTTACAAAGACAGTGTGAACATAGTAGCTTAGGAATTGCTTCTTTTAGCTATAATTTTTAAATGTGCAAAGAGTTTCTTTCTAAAACACATATTTGCAGATGTCACTTTAAACACTATTTTCTGAGATTATATTTTCCATCGAAAACAGATGTCTGCAATTATCCCTTTTTTGACCTCTGAGACTTATCAAAGTCAAATAGGTAATCATCCAATCAGACGGGCTATCATTATCAGAAGAAAAGTAATTATAATCTGAATATGTTTGAACATGATTATTATAAGCTTTAAACTGTTACACTTTTGATTGGGGCAGAATTGGGAGACATTATCACTTCATAATTCAAATGATGTAACTTCACTTGTTTTTGTCATTTGGAATCTGGAGAGCTAAATTTATTTAACAATATAATTCTTTAAACATGAACAAATTATGCAATAATCTCCTTAAAACCATGAGAATGCTTCTCAAAATCTTGACAGTGAAATTAGGGGAATTTTTTTTTTAACCAGAACAAATCAGAGCTCAGTGCCAAGCCCATCGGAACAGGAAGCTTGAGGCAGACGTGTTCATTTGACAGACTCTGTGTCATCTGCTCGATTCTGTTAAAGAGACCAGCCACCTTCCTGCCTGCCTCTGAAGGCCCACCCATTGCTGGCTCAAAGCAAGAGCAGAACTAGGCCAACTACAGAAGAAAAAAAAGGAGACAAAGCATATAAGAAAATGATTGTTCCCAAGAAGATGTATGATTAAAAGAATGAATTAAATTCAAAACCAAAACAGAGAATGTTTTAAAGGATTTAAAGACTTGGGGTGGGGGTGCATTGAAAACCCAATGCATATGGAGTAAAACAGCATTTCCCATTGGAAAAAAAATTTAGACAAACCCGATGGCACAATCTTTTTGTCTAGATGTTTGATTTGGGAATTTGCTTAACGTGGTGAGAAGCCCTGATTTTTCTCCTCCAACTTTTCAAAGATCTGTTCTTTTCACACTGTGCGTTCAGGCTGG
>NW_006292604.1:2538824-2543083 GCF_000327345.1 Myotis davidii | reverse complement strand
GACCCGAGGCTTCTCCCCAATACAGCAGAACTTTGGTAAAAGCACTTCATACCTTTCCATCTCCCTTATTAATTTTACCCCTTTCTGCTCATTGTTTCTTCTTGCCTTGACTTCTTCCCTGCCTCCACTGTGCCTGTGTGACCAATTCCTTCATTCAACAAAGACTGACAGTATCAGTATCTACTACCAGTCAAACACTGTGGACATAGCATTGAACAAAATAGATGAAGATCTTCACCCATCTGGAGCTTACATTCCAGTTAAAGTCTTGCTAATTCCAGCTGCAGAAATGGTAACTGAGAACAAAGTTATTGATGGAGTTATCAAAGATATAAGGTAGAACTTGATTTGTCACCCAGGGACTCAGTGTCTCTAGGGGTAGGGCCCAGGGTTTGCGTGCTGTGAGAGTGATGGCCCTGGGTGATGCCATCTACTTCCCCAGAGATAGCAGGACACTTGTAAGAGACTCGATCCTGTGCTGCCAGGAACTTCCAGTGCCTCTTGGACTCTCACCTCGTGGACAGGTGCCCACCCAGGACACCTTTGGAAGGTGGGGCTGATCAGGGACCCCCCTCTGCTCTGCCTGGTGCTACAGAGACGAGAGTTCACTACTTGATCAGTCCCTCACAGGCAGAGATCCTGTTTTATTGACATGACTAATGATTGGTAACTCCCTAGCACAGTGCCAGCACCGCCTGAGCACTCAAACCTCTGAATGAAGAAATGGCCGTCAACTTCACTTGCCCAAGCCTTTGACGTTCTGTTCAGTCCAAGTGGAGAGAACTTCTTTTGTCTGTGTGCTCCCTATTGGTCACCGATTTCCAGTGTAACTTATTATCTTGCAAGGTGTCAAGAGGCAGTTTCTAGCTTGATTCTTACTCTAAATGTCATCTAGCCCAGGTGTTTAAATTATGGCACTGCTTTTAGATGGGGACACTTTGTTGATATTTAGTCCACCGTGCTGACTGTTCTGCACACCCAGGCACTGCTGCTGATGAATGCAGCTGCTTTTTTTTTTTTTTAAATATCTTATTGATTTTTTACAGAGAGGAAAGGAGAGGGATAGAGAGTTAGAAACATCGATGAGAGAAACATCAATGAGCTGCCTCCTGCACACCCCCTACTGGGGATGTGCCCGCAACCAAGGTACATGCCCTTGATCAGAATTGAACCTGAGACCCTTCAGTCCGCAGGCCAAAACTCTATCCACTGAGCCAAACCCATTAGGGCCGAATGTAACTTCTTAAAGTTGGTGGCATCCAGCCACATCTTCCCTTCCTTCTCTTTCCTTCTAATCTACTTTCAAGTAACCAAGGCAGCCTGTTAACACTTGATGTGTTCATCAGTCCTCACTCACACCTTACTCACTGCCTTTAAACTTTGTGATCATATCATTACCATCTTTTCAGAATATCCTTCCTCCTCAATTTTGCCTGGCCTCATTCTAGCCAACTTTTAGGACCCACCCAGCAAGCATGATACCCTGTCATCTCTGAGTGGGGGAACCAGCAGCCTGAATGACACGCCCCGCCAAAAGCCTTTTTGGTCACTACAATCTCTTCTCCCTCTCATTACTTAGAGTAATTACTTTATATAGAACTTATTCAACAGCTTCCTTTGCTCTGTCAGTTACCTTTTTATATAGTTATAGGTGCCCACGTATGCACTTAATTTCCCAGACGAATAGCAGGTAGCACCTGGGTTAGAGCATGGTGTGAGGGTCCAGCAGACCCAGCTTCCAGTGTAGGTGCTCCCCTTGGTGGAGATATGACCTCTCTGGACTTCAGCTTTGCCATCTGCAAAATAGGAGACTTGTACCTGTCCGTATTAAGCATGTCTTTTCATTCTGATGCTTTGACATCTGGAGCCTGGCTGACTCTGGAGAGAATTCCAGCCACGTCCTAGAATTGGCAAGGAACTGACTTGCAAGCAGGCCTTTCATAGGCAAACCAGCCAATCTAGAGCCCATCCCAACCACCTTTTTTGAGTCTCCCACATTGGACCACTAATCCATTGCCCTAATCACCCCAGGGCTACTAGGGACAGACCCTAGGCCCCAGACCCCACTAAAATGATCTAAACCAGTCAGTGCTAAGCTTGCTTGCCCTGCCTCACCGTCCCCTTTTCACAGAAGGCACACAAAGGCTTTTGTCCACGGTTTCCCCTGCTCTGTCTGCCTGACGACGGACCCTGCTGCTTCTCCATGTGGACCCACACTGCCCCCTGTTTCTAAGGAACTGTGACTAAACACATCTTTCCTTATGACAGTCATTTCCTTGTCTGCATATCTTACCATACCTGATTAGTGTTCCCATACCTAACACTAATCCTGTGCACGTTTCCAGCACAAACCCATATGGTTTTGGTAGTGGTTCTCCACTGGTGGTGATGTTTGACTTCCAGACACAATGGGGAAAGAGGTGCTACTGGCATCTGGTGGGTAGAGGCCTAGGATGCTGCTAGACATCCTACAATGCACAGGACGGTCACCCACAACAAGAATTATCTTGCCAAAAATGTCAAGCATGGCAAGGTTGAGAAACCCTGGGTTACAGTGAGGATTCAGCAAGGGAAAGTGCTCACTAGAGTGATTCTCAGGCTACAGTGTACATCACCTGGAGGGCTTAGCAAAATATATACTGCTGGGCCCCTCCCAGAGTTTCTAAGTCAGTAAGTCTGGGGTAGGACCTGAAGATTTGTACCTCTAACAAATTCCAAGGTGATGCTGATGGTGCTGTTTCAGCACCAACTTGGAGACTCATTAGCCTAATTTATAGCAGTCATTCGATAAATTTCTCATAATTGTTATTTTATCAGATCTGCTAGGTCAGACACTGAACCTTATACTTCACATCCTGCACATCTCTGGGGTTTGCAACAGGCACTTAATAAAAGAGGTTGATCTCTATTTGACATTGAAGCATTACTAAGCGGTGAACTCTGCCTACTAAGATACATTTGGGACTCGATTAGAAACTTGTCTAGTTACGAATATGTTCTTGTGAATAACAAATTGCCCCCCAAATTTAGTGGTTTAAAAAACAACCATTTTTTTTATACCTCATGATTTTGTGGGTCAGGAATTTGGGCATGGCCCGCTAGCTGATCTTCTGTCGCAAGGGGCATTGATGGGAGCTTCTCAAAGATATTTACCTGGCTGATGGGCCCATTCATTCACAAGTCCGATACTTTGCTGGAATGGCTTGAAGACTGGCCTTCACTGAGACTGTCAACTAGAGCACCCCCCCATTTGGTCTTTCCATGTGGTGGCCCCAGGGTAGTCAGACTCATCACAGGGCAGCTTAGGGCTCTCAGAGTGTTCCAGCCAACAGGGTGGAAACTACATGGCTTTTTATGTTGCTGCCCCAAAAGTCCCATGTTGTGACTTCTGCTGTACTCTACTGGTCAAAGCATGTACCACCACCACTCTTCCCTGCAAAGGGTAGGAGATACAGTTCCCACATTTTATTTTTATTTATATTTTTTAAAAATATATATTTTTTATTTTTTTACAGAGAGGAAGGGAGAGGGATAGAGAGTTAGAAACATCGATGAGAAAGAAGCATCGATCAGCTGCCTCCTGCACACCTCCCACTGGGGATGTGCCTGCAACCAAGGTACATGCCCTTGACAGGAATCAAACCTGGGACCCTTCAGTCCGCAGGCCGACGCTCCATCCACTGAACCAAACCGGCCAGGGCCAGTTCCCACATTTTAATGGGAAGTGTGTCATAGAGTTTGTTCACTGTGTTTTTAAACCACCACAGTGTGTTTGATTGCAGCCCTCTTTCTAGTGAATAGAGTAGAACAAATAAGTAAATGACCCTAGGACTTGATCATTTTACTCTGCTGTTCTCTGTTCTGAACTTTTCACGATAAATCTCCTCCCCAAATATATCTTTGCAAGCCAGGCAGCTTCCCCGCTACTGTCTTCATCTTATGACTCTGACTTGGAATAAGTATCCATATACCTGTCAGAATCGCCGAGTGCAGTAAAACCCACAATGAAATGCCCGTCATTGTTGCAGGTTCATTACACAGCATGAAAAATTACATCCCCCAAGGACACAGTCCCAGACGGCTTTTCTCTCCCCGCTGTAGTCTACGGTGCCTGTGATACAGGTATGCTTCTATCCCCGTCCCCAGCCTGGCAGTGGTTCTGTATAACCGGATTCACACGTGATGCTCCAGTTCTCTGAGTGACGCCTTCTCTCGCGTCTCCAGAGCCGTGTTCCCTGTGAGATCCTGGGCTCTCTGAC
>NW_006292604.1:2535727-2538796 GCF_000327345.1 Myotis davidii | reverse complement strand
TAAACAATGACCTCACCAGCAGCCAAGGACTGCATTGCTCTCTGTGATTATCCGAAAGGGAAAGTAAAATGTCACTTAAAAAGGTAGCTTGTGCTCTTCCAGTACAACAAAGGATTTTCTAGAAATCTCCTATTTTTTAAATGGCATTATAATGTGCTTTGTTTTGTTTGATCACTTTTATCATTTCTTAGCAGAGGCCCAAGTGACTTGGCTGGGGTAAGGGGGGACAATTATAATGATTCATTTGTATACATTTGTCCTAGTGGAAACTTGATCTGGTGGAAATAATATTGGAATATTAAGTAAGAAGCACTCAACTTTATTTTCTGTTCTATTTGAAATCAGACACAAGGTACAAACATTATATATGCCCAGGAGTGCCGCCGTAATTCAGTGATTCATGAGCCCCCACCAGCACCTTGGGTGTTTCTAAGTTGAGTTGACATAGCTTTCTCCTTGTCCTTCCTACATGACCCTATGTTAGTGAATTTTTTTAGCTGCCTCTCCTCCCCATATCAACTCCTCTGTTAAAGACCCTCCCTTTAGACAACAGGGGGGTTCTGGAGAGGATGGGGTCAGGCAAGCACACACCACGCTGTCCTACAGACCCCTTGCTTTCCAGCAAACCTCTCCCAACAAGGGGTTCCCAGGCTGGTCCTTAGCCGCAGTCCCCTGAATCAGAGCTGTCCAGCTCCAGAGATCAGTGGATAGTTCAGGATCTAAGCAGGAAACAGAAACCACTGAAGAATTTGAAACAGAAGGGCTTTGATGTAGGGATTGATTACACCGGGGATGGAAGAGCCCAGAGGCCAGCCAGGGGGCAGTGAGGAATCCAGAGATTGCAAAGACAAGAGGCTGATACTGCTGCAGAGCAGATGGGAGGGGGCGGGGCTGCAGAGCTCAGGGGTATTGTCACCAGGTGCAGGCTGGAACCTCATGGACCTGCCCCACAACAACTGGAGCCAGAGAGGTTGTGCAGCTGCAGAAAGGGAGGAGAAGTACCTATTCCCCCCTCCCTACCCCCAGTGCCTCCCATTCTCTGGCCTTGGGAAAGCAACCTACAGGGGTTACTCCCCTTTGCTTCAGTACAAGGCAGGGAAAGGGCAAGAAAGAGACACAGGGTAGCAGCCAGGGCATGCACTGCAGTGACCCTGCGAAGCTGTTCTCACTCAGCTGTCTGTGGTCTCTCCAGAGCCCAACACATGTCCATCCTCCAGCCCAAGGTCAATGTCAGCTGCTTGAAGGTCTCAGCCATTGACATCTGTAATGATAGAACCGATGGACCTTGTCCAGTAACAGCCTTTTACATGAACACCCCACCCTGGTTACATTTCCCATCCTGCCCACACTCACAGCCCCCGATCCAAATCTGGGCTGGAAGTAACCCCTTAGCATATTTTGCTTATACCCTACTTTGTGACAGGGTATTTACATACTTGATTTATCTCTACATACATAGACAGTAAGTTCCTCAAGAGTAGGACCTGGGCCTTATTCATCTTGCTATTAAGCACATCATTTAGCAAGTGCCTCACAGAGTGGAGTACTCACTAAATATTTAGCTCACGAATGGAGAGAGCACCATTCTTCAGTGTTGGTGGCAGTGGAATCAAAGGGACCCAGACAGTGGGGAAGAACTATGACACTGTTATGGCAAAGTCCAGGGCAGGGAGCAGGGGAAACATGGTCCTTTCCAAGTGCCTATTGATTGTCAGTCATTCCAAATGTTCACTAAGGGACCGGGGACCTATGGGCTAAGGCTCACCTCTTGGAAAGCTGTTGGAGTGTCAGGGTGCTGGCATTTTCTTTTCATGAACCCTCGAGGTACAAAGTCAGGAGCCAGAGCAGAGGGCCTGGTATATTCACTTTCTGCCTAGTGTCATGGGCAGTGAACCCCAAGCCCTGCTTCTGGTGGACTGCCACAAACACACATAGTGTCTACAAACTTCAGATGAAAGACGATAGGTTGGCACCGTCATTATCATACTTTTTCACTTTCCCACTATCTTTGAGCTTCCTGAGGACAAGGATCTTTATTACTTAATTCATTCTTTTTTATAACTATAATATCTAGCACACTGCTGCTCAATAAATATGTATGAAATATCAAGTGTTTCTTAGAGCTTAATAGAGATATGGTTTAAACTCCTCATATAAGGACATAATTATTAAGAAAAACTATTCATCAGCTGTTTTTTAACGTTCACAGAAAATGGTCCTAGAATCTATATGCTTGAATTAAAAAATTTTTAAAAAATATCAAATCAGACCAGTTTCCCCACTTCCCTTCCCCCTCAGAGTGTGTTCTCCAGACTACCCAAATCAGAATTACCTGGGAGAGCCTGGCCTGGCCAGTGTGGCTCAGTGGTTGAGTGTTGACCTGTGAACCAGGAGTTTAGGGTTCATTTGCTGGTCAGAGCACATGCCCAGAGTGTGGGGTCGATTCCCAGTATTGGGTGTGCAGGAGGCAGTAGATCAATGATTCTCATCATTGATGTTTCTATCCCTCTCTACCTCTCCTTTCCTCTCTCTGAAATCAATAAAAACATATTTTTAAAAAAGAATTTCCTGGGAATATATATTTCAAATACATATATACATATACATATATATACATATATATACATATATATATTTGAAATATACATATATTTCTAATTTATGAGCCTTCACCCCCAGAATGTTATTCTTTGGGGTGAACCTGGGAACTTACATTTTAAAATTTTTATGGTAAACTACAATTTCAAGACATTGGCCCAGAATGACAAGTGAGAAAGCTGTCACAGGGAGAGTTGACGCAACTCTGAAACTTAGTTATCCAGAAGATCTAAGGAATTCTATCCATGAGCTCTTTAAGCACATGCTGAAACTCTTTTTTAAAAAATTTTCTTTATCAATTAAGGTATTACATATATGTCCTTATCCCCGCATTACCCCCCACCCCCCCCCCCAACCCCCCTGGTGTCTGTGTCCATTGGTTAGGCTTATATGCTTGCATGCAAGTCCTTTGGTTGATCTCTCCCCCTTACCCCCACTCTCCCCTACCTTCCCTCTGAGGTTTGATGGTCT
>NW_006292604.1:2521524-2535064 GCF_000327345.1 Myotis davidii | reverse complement strand
CATTGAAGGCCTTTATCCATTTTGAGTTTATTTTTGTGTATGGTGTAAGATGGTGGTCTAGTTTCATTTTCTTGCATATATCTGTCCAATTTTCCCAACACCGTTTATTGAAGAGATTGTCTTGACTCCATTGTATGTTCATGCCTCCTTTGTCAAATATTAATTGAGCAAAGTGGTTTGGGTCAATTTCTGGGTTCTCCATTCTATTCCATTGATCTATATATCTGTTCTTTTGCCAGTACCAGGCTGTTTTGAGAACAGTGGCTTTGAATGGAACTTTTTTGTCTTAGATGACTTAGAGCCAGGAAATTGGACAAGATGACCTCACACAATTCTTTCTAGATATTTAACACTATGAAAAACACCTTCTCTGTCATCCCCTCAAGTTCAACATGCACAGGAACAAAATCATACCTCTGCTGGGGATGAAAAGGGCTTGACTAATTAATTGGTTGTCCTTTTCAACTGCTTTTTCTTCTGTTCATTAAATCCAATATTCTTGACTGCGTACTTAGTGCAAGGCCTAAGGTACTTTAAAAGAAACTTGGAATATGAATCAACCATCTGTGAGGAACTCACCACCCAGGATATTTGAGACATGTGACAGGAGATCAGGATAAAAAGCTAGGGTGCAACTCAAAACACTAGAAGAAAAGTCAGTAGCCAGTGTTGGTTGAGTACATGAAATTAATCGTACAAATAACACCTCTGAGCAAGGTGATCATCTCAGGCTTGGAGTGCACTTGAGCCCAATCTATAAGAGTGTGTATGTGGAGGAGGATGAGGGAAGATTTGAAAGACAGGAAGGACCAGGAAAGCCAGGAGTTGGAGTGGCATGAGCACATTTTAGATGAGGAGTAGTAAAACCATTTGATAGGTAAAGTCCAGAAAGGTAGGAAATAGATGAGCAAATTGGAAACCTGGTTTGTAGGGGGTTCTAATATCATACCAAGAGAATTTCGTACATTTTCCTATAGGGAAATTGGAGGCTTGGGGTTAATACAGTTTGGAGAAAGTAGTGTTTTAACTAGATTAATCAGATGACAATTTTAAGATAATGTATCAAGAGAAAAGATGTGAAGTAGACAGGCCAGTTAAAAGGCTGTAGCAATGGACCAGACATGATTACTGAACCAGGAAATGGAGTATAGTAGGAATGGAAAGAAGGAACTGATTGAGAGAGATTGTGAAGAAAGGGCGATAGAACTCAGTGGCCAATGGGAGATGGTGTTGCAAAGGAGAGAGAGGAATCATAATGGGCATCCTTTTAAATTTTGTAATTATTGATCACTGGTCAGCTGTATCCAAATTGTAGACAAAGGTGTTTCCTCTGCATCTGAGCCTTGCCGGTGCATTTTTCCATGGACTTAGCTGTGTAGTAAACATGACGGTGTGCGTATCCAGGCGTTTCTCTATTATACTCTAATGTGAGTTGTTACCAAAGGAGTGTCTAGATAGATAATTAGATAGATAGATAGATAGATAGATAGATAGGTGAGTCATGATTAGGAGGAAATAGTCAGTATGTATTGACATCCTCATCATAGGCAAGAGAATCTCTGCAAAAAAACTGAACTTGAACTGTAGTTTCCATACTGAGTTTGGTTCCTAAGAGAGGGAAATGCAAGCTATTCCCGGGGCTTAGTTATTAACTCCGAGAAGAGAAAGCAGACCCGGAAGCTCGAGGGAGAGCTGTGCTCCAGCTCAGGCCCCATCTGAAGGGGTTCTTCTGCCGCTACAATGAATGAGTGTCTGACCAAGTTTGAAAATAAGGAACTTGAAGTAATGAGATCAAATGAGGGAGAGGTTCGCATGGCACTGACCTTATATTCCAGAGAGAAAGGCCAACTTCTCAGTCAAAGTCAGACTGATTATGTGGCTTGTGTCTTATTTAGAGAGAGAGGCAGAAAATGTCTTACCCTAATCCTCCATGAAACTCTAGATGTTCGATGGAGACGGGGATGGAGGTATCTACTCATTTGGAAACAGAACTTGGCCTCAGGAACCACTAATTCTGCAGAAAGTGCTCATGTGGATGCACTTCTGTGAAAAGGATAAGATTAAACCTCAGTTCAGATATGAGTAAAGGCTGGAGAGAGCTTGTTAATAAGCTTCTTATCGCAGCAAAAAAATGGGGGTCAATGGCACTCATGGGTCTGGGCCTTTGGAGTTGTGTGGGCAGAAGGAAAGAATCTGAGGAGCTGGAGTCTCGGCAGAGGGTAGCTACAGAGCAGCGGCCACAGGTTGCCTCCTTGAAAGACCCCCACAGAGGCTGGGAGCTCGAGCAGCCTGCCCGCCTATGTGGGGAGAAGCAGCGGTCAACCGTAGAAAGGGAGGCTGTGCTGTCCAAGGACCCCACTCCTACCTGGAATGCAAGTTTCCACCAGCTTGTCACCAGTTCTGCCTTGGAACGTTCCCTGACCAAGGAGCAGAAGCTGATCCGGGGCATGCTGACACCAGAGCCAGAAGTGCAGAACCACTATGGTGCAGGGATTCTTCTAGAAGCTCTAGGGACCTGCCAGGGCAGAGGACTGTCACGTGGAAACAGGAGGATATTGGCTGTAATGCTGCCGCTGCTGGGAGGCACTTGCTGAGTGCTTGTCATGTGCCAGGTATTGGACTGAGCTTTTTATACCTTCTGTTGCCTTAACACCTCACACTGAACTTATGAGGCACTATTATTATCCCCAAATGAGGAGACTGAGGCTCAGAGGTTAAAAAAGAATGTGTCTATACTTGCAGTCTGGATTTCTCACCACTGCCAGATACCTCAGATGACTCCCCCCCCCCTTTTTTTTTCTTGGTTAGGGGAAGCACAGAGGCACAGACTAACTGATGCTCCTCTAGGCTATAGGCCTCTCCCATGAGTGTTTGCACTCACAAGCAGAGGTCTTGAACAAAGCCTGTGCACAGCCACGTGAAAAGCTTTACTCATCTTCCAGACACCTCCCTGATACAGGCAAAGAGAGGAAATAAATTTGCAAAGCTTCAGATGCTGGCACCGGCCCCGTCAGAGGCAAGAGAGTCTCTGCAATGATGAGAAGCACTACCATTTTAACCTTGTTGTTGGACTAAGCACAGTTTACGCTAGTGATGAAAAAAAAAGGGAAAAGATTTGAGATGTAGGATGGAAAGATAAACTCTTGTCCCTTAGTGGCTATTAGAAGTATTGCCAAAATACCATGAATGTGTGAAAGATGACATGATTATATTTGTTTTTCCACTGGGCATTTCCTACATTGCAAGAATTTACAGGGGCAGAAGTCCTCAGTGCAGATGTAGAGCTGGAGGGGCATGGAGGGACAGCCAGCAGCAACATGCCCAGACCCTCCTCTGAGGAGGAGGCCCCACTGACTGAGCCCCAGGCTGGGGTGGATGCAGGGCAGGTGGCTGTAGGCACATAGTGTACCCAGTTGCCAACACCTGCCAGCATCTTCTTTATTTCCCGCCTCCAGCCACCTGTTCTTGGGGCTGCTTTGGTGGCAATACCCTGCCCAGTGTTTCACTGGGATTTGGTATCAGATTCGCATCCCCTACAAAATTTGGAACACGAGAGGGCGGCTCGGACAGCCAGGAGGCACAAGGAGAACCAGCTGGCGTTCGTCTGGCTGCCCCACAAAGCGCCATACGCAGAAGCTTCCAAGAAGTTAGAGCCACCGGCCTGGCCCCAAGGAGCCGCAGGGGTTTTAGAAAAGAGCAAGAGAAGAGACACACAGCATGTGGTTTAACTGAAACCAACCTGAAATCCTTCTTGCAGCCGGGCAGTCAGGACTGGCTCTCCTGGAAGAGGCACCATCATCAACATCTGAAGGCCTAGTTGCAGGAAGTTAGTCAGGGCTCAGGCTGCTGAGTCAGGCCTGGGATGCAAACTGTGTAAAGGCCTGTGGTTAAATTAGGTTATGGGTCCAAAACTCCCCTGACCTGGCAGCCAACCTCATGAGCAGTAAGTAAATTTGGGCTTTGATCCCTGGAGAAACTTGCTAGCAGGCTTGCTTGTAGTAAAATAGGACAACAACTACTGGGGGAATTGGGGTCCAAGATTTGCTCATCCTCTGGTAACATTGATTCTTCTTGTGGAGCTCAGTACAAGGTCATGCATCTCAAGGTTATGAGCCGATACCATGGAAGTGAGCTGGCTGGATTAGGCTTCACTTTCCATAATGGTTCCATATGTCTCCAATACAGATGTTATGAGAATTAGTCACATTACATCTGCAAATCACTTACGGTGTCCTAAAGAGAGAGGCTGCATAAATAGGTAATACAAAAGTAATCTGCCCCGTGAAGTTAGTGATGTGGAGCCCTTGCAGGAATAGACATGAAGGCCATATGCCAGCAGTACTGAATTGAATTACGGTGACTTCTGTGTCTACCAAGAGAGTACTTGCGTCGCTGTGTTCCATATTTAAATTTAGGATGCAGTTTTTACAACTCTAAGTACACTTTCTACTACAGAGAATAGTGGCTGAAGCAAAAGCAAAAGCAAAAAATAGCTGCTCGCACCACAGCTTGAGAAAATGTAAATCTGAAAACCATCGTTTTTATTTGCATGCTACCAAATAAGGACATTGGGGAAGCAGTGAGTCACCAATATTCTAGCATTTACCAGATTCCAACAAGATGCAAGGGCACTCTTTTAGATGATATTCTAACATTTACACGAAGCTCTCCCCTGACATGTAACCCTTTCAGTTCCTGTCTGAAAAATGGACCAAAACACAACTGTACAGAACAGTGAGGGTGCTGCTCCAATGAATGGTTTCAACACTTTCAAACCCTCGGGAATATGGGAATCATACCTCACATCTAAAGAGCAGTTTAGGCTTTTAAAAGCACTTTCACCTACATCATCTCATTTGATCACATTTGATTCTCACAAAATCCTTGAGGCAAGGTGTTTGTAAGCATGTGGCTGTCATAGTAAAATGTCACTGAACTGTGGGTCTTTTTGTAGAGACAGGATGAATCACTCTAGGGAGGAAAAAGGAACAAACAAATGAAAACGAGATTTAGAGATCTAAGCTCCCTGTTGACATGGCCCCTGTATACACCGAAGCTCCTCATGTACCGAAAGGCAGCAGAAAGGCTTAGGAACCCAAGTGTGTTTTCTTCTTCTCTAAGCCTTTAGAAGACAGTTTAAAGAGAGTTGGGAATGTTCTGGCCTTTTGTTTTGAAACTCCCTCTGCTTGTTGTCTACTTGTCTGCTGACTGTGAGATCAGGCTGTGTGCTTTAAACAGACTGAACAACCTCTACGCAGGCGTCGACGACAGGTTGACTTGCTTTGAACGTGTGGAAATGTTGACTGAGCTCCTCGAGGATGTGAAGATTCTTCTGTCTCCATGTGACACGGTGGAGAGTTTAAAGGAGAGCGCCGTCTTTTGGGGAAGGCGGCAGAAGAAAAACGTCTCTGTTCTATAGCACGACCAGCTATCTGCATCTCCCCAAGGATTTTTCATGAACCTGAGAAGGAAATCTGTATTATTCTGTTTCCAAGGGCAAACCACCTTTGCCACGAAACCACGGAGCGCGATTTCCAAAGGTGGAAGACATTTCTTCTTGTGTTCCCAGGCTAGCAGTGGGCCAGCGCGGAGCTCAAGCCCTGCATCCCAGGAGAAGCATTTTCTGGAGAGTGTGGGGAACTGCTGTAGATTTAACATACCAACTTACAGCAAAGTGACAAAATAAACAAACGAAGGTGACATCACATTTCCCCCTGCTTCATTGTACAGAGGGGAAGGGGTGAGAAGGGGAGAGAAGAGAATTGCCACCAAGCAAAGATACTTACACTCTGCCTCCCTCCCACACCCTGAGTTGTCATCCATGTCTGCACAACACAGCTCACGGCGTGCTTCTCCTGCCAGAAGGGTGGCCGCAAGAGCCAGCAAGTGTGTGTGTGTGTGTCTGGGGGTGGTGGGTGGGGCCTAGTCACCAGGACATCAAACAACAGGTTATAATAGAAACCAGGGCCCAGGAAACAGGTTTCTGGCCCTGCCTCCATCTCTAATTATCTGTGTGACTTTGGACAAGGCATTCCACCTCTTTCATCTCTATAAAACAAGGGGGTTGGGCTAGGTATTCTTCTCCAAGGTTTCTAGCAGCTCCTAAAAATTAGGATCCTTTTGGTAAGCACTGTGTAGGGAGGTTGTGAAGCGAAGCATAATTATCCCTGTGAGCTGTGAAGGAACAGACCTTGGCGGTGGTGTGAAGAATAATCCACCAGGAATCCTTGTGATGGGTTGGAAAACTACATAGAAGCATCAAATTGTGTGTCGCGTTATAACATGAGGGGTATGAGATGTATGAGCCAATATAAAATGGGGCGCATATGGAAAAGCCCACATCTTAACAGAAAAGCCTGGCTTTTGAAGCTAAGTGGTGCCCTATTCCCTTCTACAATCTCTCCCCATGATAATGTAGCACCTTGTGCACACAATTAAATGTCAGCCTCAGAAAACATTTCCCTTGGCTTTGTTGTTCCAGAACGGGATTCTTTTGTCTTCACTATAATGGATATGCAGAAACAATGATAGAACAGAGATTTTTTTTTCTAAAGCGATGACAAACACACTGCTGCTTCCTCCCTCCCTCCTTCCTCCTTGTCCCCACCCTCCAAAATAAGTCATTGTTCCAAAAAAAAAAAAAAAAATCCTATTGTCTATTGTCCATGGAGATCAAGATCTGCCTAGGAACAGCTCCGGTGGCTCGCAGCGGCCCCGAGCGGCCGGTAGGTGGCGCACGAAGGCAGCGCAGGCGGAGCGCAGGCCGATCTGGGAGGGGGGGTCCCGCTGCCGCCACCCCGCCCGCCCGCCGCTGCCTTCCACCCCCGCCTCGCGTGCTAATTGCTGGATACTCTACTGGGACTTCGGTCAGGGAAAAAGAAAGCGGGAATGGGAGGCGGGGAAGAGAGGTGGTGAATCCGGTTCCGAATACACAAAGCCTCCCCATCTCCGAGGAGCCTAGCGCCCCTTCTCTCTCCATCCCCTGGGCCAAGGATCCGACCAGAGCAGCAGACTGACCACTAGGAGGAAAATGGAGATCTGGGTGTGAGCCCCTCGCGCTGCTGTGCCGGGCGCCCTCCAAAGCCTGGACACCTCCCTCCCCAGCTCACCCACCCGGGGCATCACAGCCCAGGCCCACCCCAAACGCTGTCCAGGCGCGTGGGGCTGCCTTCCGACTCCGGAATTGCTGAGGTCAGCGAGAGGAGACAGGTCCCCATTACAGGCCAGGTCTCCAAGCCGCAGGGCCCCATGTGGGTGCCTGGGCCCAGGTGGCGCCATCAGCAAGCCTCCTTACAGGAGAGCGGCAGCTATCCTGCCTCTCAGGTGTGGGGACTGGCGCTGTCAGTTCATGCACCCTCCAGACACCCAAACTCTGGCTGGTAGAACATGGTGTTAAGATTCCCGAGGGCCTTGAAGTCAGAGGCCGGGGTTGGAACCCTGAGCATTAACACCTGGGTCTTTGTGACCTTGGGGATGTTCCTAAACTCCCCAACCCTCCATCTCCCCAGCTTATCTCATGGGAATGTTGTGTAGATTTTTCAAAAGTGGTGCTTAACTTAACAGGAGGCCATGGTTGCAGTAACTATTATTATTAGCAACCTGCCTCTCCTTGGAGGAGGAGGGAGATGCGTAATCTGCTGCCTTCAGACAGATCTCAAAACACTGTTGCCTAGACTGAGGAGAAAGGGTCTGAGAGGACCACCTTTAGACAGGTCATTCCTAATGCAAGGTCCCATTTGCCCCGGGCTGCCCTCAGCCCCCATAACCCTTCCTGTCCCTGAGGCTGGGCTGGCACTGTTTTAGACCCTCCTCTCCTTCCTCTTCCTCCTCTTTCTGAATGTACCTTCTCACTGGTTGTATTCCCCTACTCGCTTGGAGAATTCCTAGAGAGTGGACAGCATGGGCTTTGAAGTCAGACATACCCATGTTGGAATCCTAGCTCCCCAGTTGTCAGCAGGGAAATTGGACCAGTCATTTAGCCTCCCTGAGCTTCGGTTTGCTCTTCTCTGAAAACAGTGGTCATGATACTTAGCTCACTGGGTTCCCGTGAAGACTAATGGAGATAATGTATATAAACTGCCCGGCTTGTACTTTTCCTCCAGTAAATTTTAAAATTTCAATGTAACAGTTGAAATTAGGTTAGACTGTCTTACAGAAGATAATGGAGGTTCGCTGGAATTTCCATAAACGCCCATCAAAGGTGAACCCAGCAACTGCTAACAATTAGATTCTTTTACACCCATTTGAGTCAGCAAGGTTCATTTGCCCTCCAGGAAAAGAGCAGAAATCTAGTGAGGACACACTCTCCCCAGAGCCTCAGAGGTATACCTCAGACACTTAAATAGGCTTATTAATTCTTTGGGGCCACCAGATGCCCATTTTAGAGCAATACTCCAGCCGGAAGGTTCTTGCTTTGAGCTGCATTCTAAGCCATGGTGAGTGCCTTGCTGACGGGTGATGCCATGACTCCTTCTTAGCACTCATCACGTGTGCTGCTACCCAAGCAGAGGTGTGGTGGCTGGGGTGTGGCACTAAGCCACCACCTGCCTGAAGTAGGCAGGAGGTCAGGAGCTGTTGACTTTTCTCTGAAAGGACACTTGGGCATTTCCATGAGCATCAGATTTTTGTGACTCTTGAGAGAAGCTTAGTCTTTGGGCAGACCAATTCCCATGGGCAGTGGAAGGACCAATAGGTAGGTGTGGTAGCCCACCTCTAAGATGGACCCCCCAAACCCTTGCCTTCTGATATTCATGTCCCAGGTAGTCACCTTCCATGTTAAGGAGGACTGACTTATGTAACCAAGTGAATATTGTGCAGTGACAGTATGTGACTTCCAAGGCTAGACACTGTGACTTCCACTTGCTCTTTCTTATATCACTCACTGTAGGGAAGGCTGGCCACCATGTCATGAGAACACTCAAGCAGCTTTATGGAGTGGTCCTCTTATCAAGGAACTAAGACCTTCTGCCACCAACCAGCCCCAACTTGCCAGCCTCGTGAGTGAGCCATCTGGTTGACGTGCGGCCTCTAACCCCAGTCAAGCCTACAGATGACTACAGCCCTGGCCAACATCTTGCTTCATGAGAGACCCTAAACCCAAACCACAGTTAAGCCATCCCTGAATTCCTGACTTACTGAAAACCTGTGTGAGATACAAAACATTTAGGTCTGTTTGATGTGTATCGATGTTACATAGATGACAAATCCATCAGCACTACCAAGAGCCAGGGCTTCCATTGCCTACAGCGGAGCTGGTAGGGCGGGTCCCGCCCCCTCACTTGGTCAGCTCTGCTGGTTCCATAAAATGTCTAGGCTCTAAGAACCTCTGTTGGCCTCACCTGAATGCCCCACCTGCAAAGGATGGGGGTGGGCATCAAACTAGAATCTCCCAGGAACACCAAGTTCACAGTAGCCCTAACCCTTTGTTTGTTGAGAAGGGTTGAGAGTAAGTCATCCCCTCCCCGGGCTGCTCTGGTAGTGACAGTGCTGGCAATTTCAGGCCTGAGCCAAGCACCTCCTCCCCGGGCCGCTCTGGTGCTTGGCCCAGGTCTGAAATTGCCAGCACTGTCACTACCTTTTTGGTCTTATTATGAGTGTGTCTGTTCAGCTGTGCTGGTTTCAGCATGTCACAGTGAAGTGCGAGCACAGGAGAAGAGGCTCTGTCAGATCTTTCTCTCTTCATGTTAGAAGCCCGATGCTGAAAAGCCGGTAGGTCAGGTGGGAGGAAACAGGTTACTATGTCCTGAGGGGTGTAGAGCCTGGCTACAGGATGGATCAGGTGTGGAAGCTACACTAGTCAGGTCACTGTGCTGCTTCCTGGAGTTTCCCTGGTATTGTCTTCAGTTATCTGATGACGGAAATGAGTGGCTGAGTCCCAGCCCCTAAAAGTGGCAGACTCACTCTTGTGCTCCAACTCTCTCTGGTAGGAACCTTACTCTTTCACTGTTAATCCCTGGGAAGAATCATGTGCTCAATTCAAGAAAATTAAAATGATTTACTAGATGGTAGTATTCAGCTGACCAAATGCTACCGGAAATCCTGTTCTTTCATGATATATCTGGCAGTGAGTGTGGTTAACTCATGATTTTGTTAAGTCTAAACATCTGAAATATCTGACTGGGCATCTGTACCACTCAGCTAGAGGTCTGTGGCTAATTGTTTTGTGTAAACCCTTATAGCTCCTAGATCTTCGGCCATAACAGGGTTGGCTTGTCAGGAAACCTCAACCTCTTGTAAGCCATCCCGATCCCATAAAAATCCATTTCTTATTTTTGATGTGATTCTAAGGTTCAGTTTTTTATTTTTTTCAGAAAGTTTTATTTCTGTTGTATTTTTAGATTTCAAAGTATTTATTTAAGGTGAACAAATGATACAGCATACACAACTGCTGGAACTGCTTTTTAATTGAGAACAAAAAGGGAGTACCTGGGACAAAACGATGCAATTACCACACATTGTTTTCAGGGAATTTTTGTCAAGTTTGTTTATCTTATTGTTAATGTGATGATACAGCAATCCTTGGAAGAAGAATAACATTTGCGTTAAAGAACAAATCTAGATAAAAATGGAAAGCAGAGTTAGCACAACCCACAAAACCTCCTTCGGGAAGAACTCTTGAAGGAAAACCCACTCAGGTTCCACAGAAGAATGTGGCGCAGTCGTGTCTCCCTTTATAGTGCCAGAGTGTTCCTGGACAGAGGTCTCCTGACCTTATCAACTCATCATCTATTTTTTGATGTGATTTCTATTTTTAGGACCTTGTGTCTCCCTTTTGTTCCTGATGCATCTGGTCATTGGTGCCTTCTACTATGGTCCTATCATATTCAATGTGACCGGCACCCACCGGGAGAGTTCACTGTGGTGGCCATGAGTCAGACCCAAGGTCATTGTTCAGCCAGGAGACCAGAGGAAGATCTCAAGGATCCACCCACTCTAGTCAGAGAAACTGGAGATATGTGGAGTCTGAAGGATGACCAGTTTATTCCAAAGTATCTAGAAAGGAACTAATAAACTATCAGTACCTAGCCAAGCCCTGGATATTTTTTAAAAACAAGCATAACAAAAACTTTTTTATTCTATTGCTAAGATTTCTGATGTGTAGCCTATTTAAAGATAGCTATCCAGTGCTTATAAATTTACGTAGCTCAGCCACCAACCTTGTAAGAGTAAGGAAAAGAAGAAACTGAGGGTATTTATATTTCATTGATAAATGATGGAGTTGAGTATCTCTAAACATGTGAATTTTTCCTATTCAAAAATTCTGCAGCGTAAATTCTATAAATGACTTTACTCTGACATCAATATTCACTGATTCAGTCAGACATTCAACAATTATTTAGATGCCTAGTATGTGCTAAGCACAGAA
Organism: Myotis davidii; assembly: GCF_000327345.1. Lineage (NCBI taxonomy): Eukaryota > Metazoa > Chordata > Mammalia > Chiroptera > Vespertilionidae > Myotis > Myotis davidii. The sequence continues at coordinate 2,523,699 of NW_006292604.1, read as the reverse complement.
ATGCATCAGTGAATAAAACAGACATGGATCACTCATTACAGTCTATAGACAACTGATCCCCCACAAACATGTATAGATATACCCACAATTGCATACATTCTGGAAGAAAATTGAATGGATTCAGAGATAAAGTATAACACAGTGTGCCTACATAGGTAGAGGGATTAGCAATGGCGCAATGGCCTCTCTAGGAAGAAAGCATTTAAATCAACAACTGAACAATTAAAAAAAAAGAAAGTCAAGTCAACTAGAGCCTGGAATGTGCTGACATTCCAGGGAAAACACACACAAAACCAGTGTAGGCAAAGACCTTGGGGGCTGGGGGAGTGTCATGTGTTTAAAGAAGAGTAGAACATTATGGATGCAAAATGTTGCAGACTAGAGAACGTGCTAAATCATAGCCTCTCAGGGTTTTTATTGGGTAATTTGGTCTGGCCACCTGACCAGTTCTTCAGTCCCCTTCACAACAATCCCTCTGAACAGCCTTTCGCCTTTGCTTGATTCTTTTCATGAGAGGGAATGTACTACCTCTTGAAGTATCTGTGACAGTTTAGGTTAATATGAATTTGTTCCAACCAGGAAGGTGGAGCTGGAATCATGAATTGTAGTCACGGGCCTGCACCTGAGAAAATTTCCAAGTTGAAGTGGAAGAAGCTACTAAGATAGCTGTGTTTGCCATTCTTTATTAGGCGGAGAGCCAAGGACATACAGCCGGCTTTTAAGTTCATCGTTATTTTCGGGAAGAATGAACTGAGAATAAGACAGCTCTCACAAACTTCCCACACTTTGCAATTATAGTAAAATTCATGTCAGTATCCTCCTGGCAAACCAGTGACTGCACAGCAAGGTCAGTTAGACTCTTGAAAGACAGCCGTGTGCTTGGGCCAGGGTGATGAAGTGGGAGTGACTTCCTGTGGTATTTGTGGTACATCACGTAGAGGAAGTGCACTGTATCCACCAATTTTACAAAAGTCTTTGATAATATGAGTTGATTTACACACAACCTATAATATTGACCTGACTAATAAAGAAGCTCAGTGGGATTCCACAAAGATTTTGCCAGTTATTTGAAAGAATTCCCCGTAGCCAGTCCATTCCACTAATAGTTGAGACTGGTTTGAGTGTTTATTTGTTCCCAAGGACATCAGGACATCTAAGTTCCAAGGTGTTTGGGAGGTACTTCCAAGCTACATAACCCACAGGCCATTCTTCTTAAAGCCATTTGTGACTGCTAAGCCACCCTACTTGAGACAGCCTCCAAAGGATTTTGGACCATCTTGCATAGTTATAATATTGCTAAGGGTATGAAAAGTCAAAAAGTTGACCAAAATGAAATGCTAACCTGTGCAATGAAAATCCTGTTGGCAGCCAATAAGATTTTACCTCTGGGATACAAGAAAAAAAAGCCTCCATTGACTTTTGCTTCTCAGCTAGCAGTAATGCTCTAAAAATATCAAAGCAGTAGGAAAATAAAGCCAAAAAAACCCCCAGAATATCTTGGTGAGACTGTCAAGTGGAGTATGGTGCCCATGTGGCACCTGGTTCTAGACCAGGCTAAACAAAAATCTATAGATCAGTGCATAAATGTCACACCCAACTTCTGGAGCCAGTTCATGGGATTGCCTAGTAGACGCGCTTCTCATTAAAGAATAAGGACAGATCCATCAGTATGCCTGGAACACAGCCAGCCCACCAGGACTGAAGGGATGACCACCGGGCCTACCAAATGTCAAGAAGGAATGTCAACAGGATACTCTTAAGCTGCCCCTGTGGTGGCTTGAAGCAGGACGACTCTAAGGAGTAGGCCAAAGGATTCCTTTCAAGATTTGCTGGAGCACGACTTTCGTGATGACTTGTAGCTATGGCAGCTTGGCAGAGAGAGCAAGAGACCTTGCTGGCCAGCAGCAGGGAGAAATGAGCACAGGCATCTGACAGCCAACTCCATGAGAGAGCCCATCTGGAAAGAGCAACTGGCCCTGTGAACAGGGATTAGAATTGTAAGCCATAGGGTAGTCCTTGCCTTTTATAAAACATAGCAGCAGCAGCCAGTTGTGCAGTATGGTGTAATAGTTCGGCACCAGGTTCTAGAGCAGCTGTGGGCAAACTACAGCCCGCGGGCCGGATCTGGCCCATTTGAAATGAATAAAACTAAAAAAAAAAAAAAAAAAAAAACAA
>NW_006292604.1:2515609-2521484 GCF_000327345.1 Myotis davidii | reverse complement strand
TTATATTAGTTCACACAAACACTCCATCCATGCTTTTGTTCCAGCCCTCCGGTCCAGTTTAAGAACCCATTGTGGCCCTCGAGTCAAAAAGTTTGCCCACCCCTGTTCTAGAGTCAGGTTGCCTGAGTTCAAATCCTGACTCCGTCATTTACTAGCTGGGTGACCTCAGGATTGTTTCTTAACCTCTGTAAGTTCATTTCTTCACCCATTAAATGGGAATAATGATCATACCTACTAATGATTTATGTATGTTGCCTGTTAGAACAGTGTCTAAGTGTTCAATAAATGCTAGCTCTAGAATTATTAGTCTGTATGGCTCCCCACAGGAAACTAGAGATCATATTGTAGTCTGCCATTAACCCCTTCCCCAACAATTTTTTTGTTAAAAACATTTCTTTTTCAGACTAATTTTTTTATTTTGGTTCTATATAGTATTTTTGATGCTGGTCATGAAAACAGTTTGTAACTCGTCTTCCTATAAACCATATTTTTTTACCATATTTTCTTAGTATACTCGTCGACGACTGAAAAAGAACATTTTGTGAAAACGAGTATACACGTTTCTGCCGGGGAAGGGGTTAATAGGTCCATGTTCATATTTCTGCTATTTACTACTAAATAGGAACAACAAATTATTAAGAATTTTTAATACCAGTTTCTTCTTCTGTCACATACAAATAATAATACTACTTGGGTTTTATAAAAATTAATGAAATAATAGTCATGAAACATCAACAATTGGGCCTGGTATGCTGTTGGACCTCAATCAGTGCTAGTTATTATTTGCTCTGATTGCCTAGAGTCTGGCAGGGCTCTCTGGTAGAAGTTTTTGTGATGAGAGAAGTGATCCGTGTCTGTGCTGCTCAATATGGTAGCCACTGGGGCTACTGAGCACTTGAAGGGTGTCTGGTGCAACTGAAGAACTAAACTTGTCATTTCATTTAATTTTAATTGAAATATTCACATATGACTTGTGGCTAATATATTGAACAGTGCATGTTGGGTTGTTCAGGCCTCATCCTGCCACCTCCATATCCTGTCTATACTCATGTCATGTCTAACTGTTGGTTATTAGTATCTCTAACCGGGGTTGGACAAGAGCAAAGAGAGGATGTGAAACCCGATTTTGGCAGGTTGGTATGGTGGCATAATAGAAAGAAAAAGTCAGTACTGAGTCTATGGGAACCATTCCATTCCCATTCCTGCCTACTGTTCTTTTTGTTTGTTTGTTTGTTTTGTTTACCTTACATTGAGAATGTTTTATTTATTAAGTTCTTTTCTGTGCATTGGTAAAAGACTGCTGTGTATGATTTTAGCCAGTTATCTTAGTCCAGTTACAGAATTCAAACCAGTTTGACTGCCTACTGTTCTTGGGCAAGTCACTTCGCTGCTTCCTTGGATAAGATTAACACTTTCGTTAAAGAACAAACCCAAGGGCCAGCATCCCTGGGAAGGAGAGGTTTGATACTGAGATGACTTCAAAGGTCCCACCCATCACATGATCACTAAGGGGAAAAGATAAGAAATAGTGAACAAACTTGATTAATTTTTAAGGTACTGCAGGTTACGTTTAGTTGTGTTTAGTGTCTCCCAATTTAAATGTGGTGTCTATAAGTGTTGGTATACAAACTAATACCAGTGAATATACAGAGATAAAAAAAAGAAATTGAGGCCAAAGAGCAATTAACCTTGGGGCAAAGAAAAAGGATTTTGATGAAAAAGGACATGTGTCCTTGGGAGCAGAGTGTTCCTGCCATATCCCTCTGCAGTGGCCTTCAGCCGTGTGGGTGAGAGTGGAGAGTGCTGGGGAATGTTTGGCTGGTAAGGGCTTTGGATACACAAACTCATGCTATGATTTATTGTCTCCTACTGAGAGCAAAGTGGAAAGGAAACTCTGCAAATCAGATCTCCTAGAATCCACCCTGGGTAGGAAGAGCACAGGACAAGGAGCCTGGAGGCCATGTTCCTCCTCGGGGTCTGTGGCTAACCAGCTGGATGACCCACATTTAATCTGGCTAACTTCTCTGGGCCACAGTTTAATCACCTGTGCAAAAAAGTTGGTTGGACTCTACTCAGACCAGCTTGGAAAATCTGTGGTTGTGTTTAGAGCCCCCGAAATTTCAAAGATGCTTTTTTTTTTTTTTTTTTACAGGAACAGAGTGTGATGAATTACAACAGCAAAACCAGGAAACAATCCCCTCCACACACACACACTCACTCACATCTTTTTTAATCTTCTGAAGGGTGTGGTCATTCCCTTTTGGTTATGACCCCCTTACTCCCTATGAAAAGCAACTTATAAAGTGAGGGGATCCCATTTGCTCATAAGTATCATTCTGATTGATTAGCCTTGGCAGTATCCAAAGAGTTTTCTAGACATTTTTAAAGATACAGAGCAAAGTAATTCCTCAAACTATCAGGGAGGTGGTGATGGTGTGTGTGTTTGTGAAGGCAAAATGAGAAACCTCACCCCCCGGCTTCTATGAATGGTGAAATATAATACACTGTTCTCATTTGGGGCAGGCTGATTATTTGCAGGAAAAACCAACAGACTTTCAGAATAGAAAAACCAGGGGCTGAAGAAAATCATCCAGGATAATTGAGTTTATTAATCTATTTGACTTTAAATCTTCTTTCCTCCACCAGTTTTATAGTCTCTATGTCCACAAATTGTTTTGAAACTCAACCCCTCTTCCTCTGCTTCTTCCAAGGCTGCTGCATGATAAATAGCTCAGCCTGCCCTCCCTGCTCTCTCCCCCATTTCTTCTCACATTCCTCTCTCGCCTTGTCGATTCTTTCCTGAGAGTAGGGTGGGAACGTCTACCCAGCAGTCCACTTGCCTGAGCCCTGTATCTAATAACACAAAGAGAGAGTGTTTTAAAGGAAATACTCGGGGAGTGATTCCTATAGACACACACATACCTTTTTCAGACCAGAGGTCTCCTGGAGGCAGTACTAGCTGGACCTTGAACCCTAATAACATCAGGATGAGCCTGAAGAGCCATAAGCAAGGGCAAGTCTATCCTTATGTTTGCCATTTCTGGGTCCTCCGGCACCTCGTTGGTGAATAAGCTTCCCTGCGGTGTCTGCTTCCCAATCAGTCTGTCCCATTGACCTCCCTGGTCAGCAGAGGCTCTCTCTTCTTTGTTGGGGTCCTTACAACTCAATTTATGGCCCTTTTATTAGGTTGGCAGGTGCTTTAAGTGAGGGAGGAAAGAAGTGGCATGATTTGCATGGAGTTTCAGCTCAGGAAACAAAGAAGTGGAAGAACGTATCCAGTCATTTTTTGCATAAAGGTTGCAAAAATTCTTCAGGGACTGCTGAGAAGAAGCCTTGTCTCTGCTTCAAGCCTAGATTTCTGATGCATTAAGGCTAGAAGGGATTTCTAGATCATGAAAACTACTGATAGGAAAAGGGGCCTAGAGAGAGAGGTGAAACAACATGCCCAAAAGATCAGACATTGCAGAGCTAGTTAGGAGAACCCCAGGACTAATGGCTGGGTCAACTGATTTCCTCAGATCTCCCAGCACATCACACACACTCTCTTTTTCTCCCTTGATCATCTTCAAAAAGGACCTTCTTTGGTGGGCCTAAGGAAAATAGTAATCTCTGAAAGAGACACAGGAGATTGACAATCTGTTTGCTAGCTTCCCTTTCTTTCTTTCAAGATATTCAATATTCTGACTTTGCCCAGGAAGTAAAGAAGAAAGATAACCAGCTACCTTGATAAACAAAACAAAGCAATAATGAAAACTGCTTTTTAAAGGAGTGTGTGTGTGTGTGTGTGTGTGTGTGTGTGTGTGTGTAAAACCAGGGCCATATATCTTTTTCCTCTGATTAAGCTAAATAAAAATGTAAATGACCTTCCCGTTGAGTGGAACACATAGAAAGGAGGCCTTCTTTGCTTATTCCAGCCCTTAAAAAGCCTAAAAATCAGCGTGGGGACAAATGATTCACCCCACCGCAGACACTGGGTCTCTGGTCTGCCCTGTATTCTGCGAGACCATCTCATTTCCTCTGGGCTTCCCCCAGCTCTGTCCCAGCCCTTGCCAAGTCTCCTTTCATTATTAGTCATTCTAATAAACACTTCTAATAAACACAAGCCCAATAAACCAATCCAGGAGGCTACTTCTGGCTCCTGTGCTCCTTTAGGGAAAACTGATACCTGCATTAACTCTTGTCATCTGTCCTGGAGAAACCCAGCTGAGATCTCTAACATATTTGGTCGCAAGCTGCAATATAATGGACATATTTAGTGTACATGCTCTTGTTAAATGGAATTTGCATTCCTAACTGAACTAAAAATGCTTAATTATTAATAAGTCCCCCAGGGATTAGTGACATTTGGGATGATTTTATCATGCTGTAAATACTTAACAATATAATGTGTGCAGTGGTATCTAATTCAACCTTTTTCATTTCAAAGAACATTCCCTCCCAATTTGTTTGGACTTATATGCCATGTAGATTGTTCCCTGAGCATGCAGCCCTAGGTGAAGGTAGAGGGGCGTCTCCGAGGAATGGAACGGATTGAAGCTGGGGCTACAGTGCAGTGCTGGGGCTACAGTCCTGGGAGGAGGAATTGGTTTGGGGTGGACTACAAGCCAAGTACTTCCATGTAGGTGTGGGCAATGGTGGCAATAAACAGAAGTTTCTGGAAAGATCTCAGGACTATGGGTCACAGGACCAGGAGCTAAGCTTCCAGTTCTGCACCAATTTACCGTGTGACTCTGAGCGACTTGCCTAACCTCTCAGAGACGGAGTTTTCTCACGTATGTGGGCGGGATGATCACACATTCCTTAGCCGCCTTATTAAATTGTGTGCGATACATATGAAAGTGCTTCCAACAATTAAAGCACTTTATAAGGAAGATAGCCAAAGATGGGATAGAAGGAAGTAGCACTTCCTAGGACCCCTCTCTGTACTGGGGGGGTCATGTTCAATACTTTTATAAACATGAAGTCAGTTAGTCTTAGCAACACTATCTGAGGTAGGCCTAGTTGCCCCATAGGCAGAGGAGGAAATTGAGGAAAATCTCTAAATATAAGCATAGTGTCAAAATTCAGTCTTTAAATAGGGTAAGTGGGTAGCAGGCCCTGCCATTAGGTTTCTATGATCTTGACCTGGATTGGTCAGTGATAATGAATTTTCCACTCACGACTTCCTGTTTCTAGCCGTCACCGTGAGACCCGCCGTTGATGCCATTTCTGCCCTCCACAGTCTCAATCATTCCTTCTCCTCCATTTCTGTTCAGGCCCCTGTGTTCTGTCCCCAGGATGGCGGACATCCCATTCTCACACAGGTGCTTTGTACACTGCGGGTCCTGATTGGCAGTGTTGGCCTGGAGATGGAGTTCTCGATGGCTGTGTATGAGAGAGAAGAGTGGAGCAAGGTTGGAGCAAGAGACCGGAAGCCAGTCCATCCCCTGTTTCTCGGGGACCTCACTTCACCTCTTTAAGTTTCAGTGTCTCCGTCTGTTGGTGGAGAGTGACACACAGCACCTTCACTCTCAGAGTCGTAAATGTCTTTGTAAAGAACGGGAGATGCCAGAGAGGCCTGTAAGACCCCATGGTTCCCTTTATGTAGCAAAATAAAACCCCATCCGATGGTCTAAAAACTATAGAACTTTTTTTTAAAGAAGATGATCTTATACCTGAAAAAGCACTTGCATTTTTTTTTAATTCATCAGCAGATGGTGTTCCATAAAACCCACTTCAATGGTTGGACTTAAATATTTGTTTAATAAATAAGCATAAGCATGCACAAGGAGCTGTGGCTGTTATTACTACTACTCATTTACTTTTCTTTTTTTTTTTTTTTTAAATTTAAATCTTTATTGTTCAGATTATTACATTTGTTCCTCTTTTTTCCCCC
>NW_006292604.1:2500144-2514304 GCF_000327345.1 Myotis davidii | reverse complement strand
TGAGTGTCCGTATGCGTTACTCTTTCCTCCTAGTTGTAGGACTTCCACTCAGCCAGCGTTCCTGTGGGTCTGGGTGATGTCCGTTCCGTCTTTTAGTTTCACTTTTGAAGTGGTTGTTCGAGGCAGCAAACTCCGGCGTTAACCTATGCCGCCATCTTGGTTCTCTCTACTCATTTACTTTTCAACTACAAAATACATTTTCATACTAATTTTAGCATGTTTAGTGTGCTTATTCTCTCCACACACACACACACACACACACACACACACAGTAGAATTTCAGAGAGTGGCATCGGCACCCTATTTTATAGGTGATAAAACTTAAACGAGAAAAAGTAAATGGATTGCCATGTCCCCACAGATAATTAGGGGCAGAGTTAGGAAAATAGTCTAAATCCCTTTTTAAAAAAACTATGTTTTTATTGATTTTTAGAGAGGATGGGGGAGAGATAGATAGAAATATCAATGAGAAAGAAACATCTATCGGCTGGCTGCCTCCTGCACACCCCCCACTGGGAATTGGGCCTGCAACCTGGGCATGTGCCTTGACCAGGAATCGAAGTGGCAGCTTCTTGGTTCATGGGTTGATGCTCAACCAGTGAGCCACATCGGTCTGGCTAAGCTAAGTCTTGTCTCAAACTCCTCTCTTGTCTCAAACTCCAGTGCTAATCTCTCTAGCTTCATTTTTTATAATCCTGGAAACTGAACTTCTCCGTCGTTCTGCCGTCTACATCATTCCTCCCACACACACGCACTTAATGCTATAATAGGGCTACAGTGCCTTCTCTACATTCCTCCCCGGGGGAACGGAGCCCTCAAAGGCAAGGCTCTCATCCCTGATCTTCTCTAGGAAGGTTTGCGGTCAAGTGAGAGCTCAGACATGACTCGTTAAGCTTGTTCCTCATTGCAAGCTCTAAGAAAAACCTGCCAAAAATCACATTAGTGAGTCACAGGGACCTCCAAACTGCTCTAAGTGGAGGAGCCAGTGAAGCTGCACGAGTAACATTCGGGCTGAAATCGCCGCGTTGTGATGCTATTCCAGACACGCGTTTGCTTTGAACATGCTTCTAAAGTGTATCCAGGCTTAGGCATCAGAAAGGAAAGTGCAGATTGAACACCAAAAGAGCACTTTAAATGGGCACCTTTTTCTGTGGGGAATTAAAATGCAGAGGTTATCAGAGGCTGATGGCACTAGCTCCATTGTGAATATCAAGCATGTCAAACTCATGGCCTGTGGGCTGCATGCCTCATTTATTTGGCCCATGTTAGCCTTTGAGTTTGACATGCTTGGTGTACACACCTTCACAAGGACCTGGGTTCTCTGTATGCCCATGGCCAATCCAGGTTGCTGTTACAGTGCCTTTCAAGTGAGCACCCCCTGCCCGGTACCACTTGGCAAAAAACAAATGTTCTATTGAGATTTTAAAACATTGAAACTGAGAAAGCTGCACAGGGAACCCCAGCACAACAGACGGCTGCTGGCCATGGTCTGGCTGCCGAAGCTCCATCAGTAAGAACAAACCCTCTTGAAGGTGCTCCTGTCTGCTGGCCCCACTTGAGCTATGACTGCCAGGGCCAGCATCCCTGGGAAATTGCCCTGTAAAATGAGCAGCTCCTTTTCAACAGCAGAGTCCCAGCTGCTCCCCACCTCCGAGGCTGCTGTCGGGCATGACAGAGTGGCCAGCTGGGCCTGGCTCACCTCTCTCCCTGCTGAAGGCCTATTAGGAGTCCGAGCTGGGAGGCACAGGTGGGCAGAAGCAGTGTGGCAGCCCCAGGTGGCACACCTGCCCTCCTACCTGCCCCGTCTTCTCCAGCTTTGGGTTGAGGAGGTGGGAGAGTTGAGGGTGGGGTGTCCTTTGCAAGCGGATCAGTCTCCCCTCCTCTTCCTGGGCAGCATCGTGCACCTTCACCCACCTTAAAGCCCTGCCTGGAAACAGGACACTGAGGCCAGCCCTTCCCCTAGGAGCCAGAAGGGCCCTATCTGGCCCAGAGCCAGGCTCTGAAGAATCCGCACCGGGCAGAGAGAGGTGGTGGGTGGGGCAGGGAGCCTAGTGTTACACATTCAAAGCCTAATTTCGGATCAGAGTCATATTGTAGCCAAGCCTGAAAGATCACCAGATCACCGAGGCCCCCAGATGAACCCACAGCTCTGAGGCGGGGCCTGGGCGCGTCCTCATCTCTCTTGCCCACATGCTGCTGTCCATGGGGAGGTTATGTTAGGCTTGTTTGGATTTTCACTGGTATTTTTTTAAAAGCCACATCAGTTGGCTTTTTGCCTCCTGCTAGCTGAGGGACAGTGCATGTTTCCTACCCTGATATCTCTGTTCATGTTCGCAAACTGCCCCAGCTGAGACGCCAACCGGAAGCCTGGGCTCCTCGTGCTGCTGCCTCCCTGCGTTAGGCCTGGGACTGCCATCCTGCTGGAGGTCGCCCCAGCACAGACAGCAGCCAGCAGTGCCAGGGCAGCTGCAGGTGGCAGCTTCCTGTTAACAATAAAAGCGACTCTCAGGGAAGAGCGAGGAGACCAGGCAGGCACTGGCCTCTGGGAGCCACAGGAGAGAAAGGCTGCTCCCTTTGCTTCCAAGGGTGTGGGCAATTCCTTCGGAGAATTTGCTGCTGCCAAGAGCCGGCTGTCGCTTCCCTGGAACTCGGGGCATCAGGAAGCTTGTTTGCAGAGCTGGCCAGCCAGCAGCCAGAGCAGCTGGTTATAATTATGCGTTGCAGCTTCAGAGGAAGTTGCTGGCTGCTGAGCGTGTGCTGGGCCTGGCTGCACACTGGCTGCTGGGCTTAAGGGAACAATGGAGATAGAAACCAGTGGCAGCGCCGAAGGGGAGGAGCAGGATGAGGGTGAAGACAGGCAGAAAGAAAGGGCGCGAGCTGCTCCCAGCGCCGAATGCGGAGAAGCCCGCCAAGGAGATCCCTGCTCTTGTTCCCAGACTGAGGAACAAAGTCTGTGGCCCCCTGTGAGCAGCCTCCTGACTTCGTTTTAAAAGCGGTACCTGCTGAATGCTGTATTTAGAGAAGTGTGCCTGGCTGACAGACTCAATAGCACTTCTCAGCCTGTTTAATCTAAATTGATGCCTCACTGCAGCAGCTGGCTACGGGGAAAAACAAAAGAAGTCGTGATGAAAAGGCAAATCGCTCCTGCCTGGAAAGAACTGCTGCCAGGGCTGCAGCTCAGCATTTCAGGGCCCTGCTAAACGCTGGGAGGGAAAGACAGACAGCTCTGCAGACGTGAAATGTGGTAAACTAACAAGTTGTTGTGTGGTTTTTTTTTCTGGATGGAGAAAAAACTTATTAGTGTCTGGTTCCTTATACTCTCCTAGATGCCTTCAGTGTTTCCTAATTCGAACACAGCCGGAAAATGAACGTAGTAGGGGTGGGACATGGGGTCGGGGCCGTCTTCCCCACTTTGCTATTTGGGACCCCAGCGCTGATGCCATCCGGATCTTCTCTTCAGCTATAGGGGTGGTCACATCTACGTTGTCCCTCTATCAGCAGGTCACCTGCAGTATCTACAAGGCTTGGCGTCCCCAGCAAAGTATTCAGAATCCCACGGTTTTCCCAGCTCAGGAAACAATTTCAAGGCCCTGAATCAGACAAGTGGACAGGCCTGAGATTCCGGTGGCCTTTCCATGACCCCTCTCCACTTGTACAACTCCTGATTTATGTTGCTTTCAAAGTGGGGGGGGGGGTTGGCTTACCTGGTACTGGGCACCCTTGATGTAGAGAACTGACAGCCACACACAATGACACATGACTGGCTTGGCTCATAAATGAGGAGGCAATTTCATTACCTTTCCCCCTTGCCCACTGCCTAGCACAAGATGTCTTGAAATGCTATCAATCAGTAGGCGTGAATGCGGAGACGTGCCAGCTTGTACGTGGCATGGCAGCCTCGTTCCCTAATGATTAATGAAAATAAATGATGACACCATTCTCTTTAGGAACTGATGGCTAGGATCTCCTCATTACCTGGGTGCAGAGATTATGGCGACAGGCCGAAAGGATTTTTCCAGGAGGGTCCAAGTAGGCAATAATTTTCTTCATCGTTCTTTTTCCTCCACCTGAGGTCTTACAGTTTTCTAAACACTAAACACACACACACACACACACACACACACACATATATACACACACACACTTAATTCCTATAGCTCTGCTGTTCAACACAGTAGTCACTTAAGACAATTTAAATGAATTAAAAATTGATAATTTGGTACTTCAGTCATTCTTGATCCGTGTCACCTGCTCAGCGGCCACGTGTGGCTCGGTGCTGCCACGTTGGCCGGCACCGCATTACAAAAGGTTTCCGCTGTTGCAGAAAGTGCTGCCGCACAGCCTGTCCTAGAGCCTCTGCCTGCTGTTGTGGCTCAGGCTCCTGCTCCTTTCCGAAGGAATCCTCTACCAGAAATTCTGAGGAAGGTGGAACCCATTTTTCCTTGCCTGCAGCTTGGAACTGATGAGCTCCCTCAGGGCTCCTGAGGGAGAGCTCCCGAGTCTGTGAGCAGGACCTTTCGCGTAACCAGGTGTGGCCTCCCAGGCACTGAAAGGACACGGAGGCAGCAGGAGTGGCTCAGGCAGTCTGACTGCCCCCCCACCACCACCACCTCGTCCTTCCGGTACTTCTCCTGGACAGTTCTGAGTCATAGCCAGGAGGAGCTATTAGGAGGCCAAGGGGTGGTTCAAGGTAGATACCAGGGCGTCTCTGTAAAAATTTGCACAGGAAACAGCGTGATCGCTGCTGTAGAACTACCCGGTGTGCTGCTCCGCTCTAGGAATTTCTGCCACCAGGCTTGGCAGGTGGGTGGAGATGCACCGCGCAAGGAGGCCTGATGCAGCTGGTGGGCCTTCATAGCATCCCCGGGGAGAGGTCATACCCACTACCTGGAACCAGCCGCTCAGGTCCCTTGTGTGTGTCGTGGTGGGGGCAGGGATCAGGCCACACAAAACTTACACAAATAAACCCAAAGCTATGCTGAAAGCACTGGCTCCCTACTGACTGCAACCAGAGGAGACAAAAGATAGGGTATTTAACACTTTTACTTAAAAAAAAATTGCACCCAAACGTTTACTGACTGTTTAATTTTGTAGTTTAAAGTACAACCTAGTTGGCATATGGTATATATGTTGAATATTTTAAAAATTGTCATTTTAAGCTCCTTTTGGCAAAATTTCCAAATGTGCTTTCTTCTCATCTCTCAGAGGAATGATAAGCTATAAAGCTTATTAGCAAGTTGGACAACCCGAATACAAACTGTATCCTGAGCCTCCCACACTTTAATTTAAGATGAAAGTGTCCACGGTGCAGGCCCTGTGACCACGGCATGATTCACAAAGTCTCATGGTCTTGTATTCGGCTCCATTGTGGTGAGGGTATTGGTGCTAACAGCACATTCCTGGAAGCAGATAAACAGGATATTACCCAAGTCGCTCTCTTAGTCCAAGCTACTTCATCACAAAGCAGCCGTTGTGTGTTACAGCCACCAACCTGAGCTATTGACTGGCCTGATTACTCCCTCCCCCCCTTTTTTTAAAGGAATAAATGTGGGCCTGGCCTTGTTTGAAAGTGAAATCACGCTGAAACAGGGAGGGAGAGAAGGAAAGGGACAGGCTCATCAAGTCCAGCTTGGAGAGTTTCAAGGGTAAGAGTTAGAAACCTTCTAGACTAAGAGATCCAGCCCTCTTCTTTCTGACCCCTGTGGGGAGCGTGGAGTTGGACGGGGCTGGGGGGCTGGAGGGTTGTTGAATGTTCTCTGGGGAGCATTTCAGAAAATTAAGTGGGGCTGCTCTCCGCATCAGTGAGGTGGGAAGGCAGTGTGACAAAGCACAAAGCAGCCAAACAAGATCCAATAAAACCTGGTCACTTTCCAACCTTTCTCCCCAGGCCTTGGGCTGCAGACCCTGCCTTCAAGGGCAGCTGTTCCAGCCCCAAGCAGCACCTCCAGTAGGAGGGTTTGGCCCCGTTCAGAGTCACTAAGTCTCCTGTGGCAGCTGAAGGGCACAGGTCCTCCAGCTACAGCGATCAGTTAGCTTCTCGAATTGGGGGTGTCCTCATTTAAGCAGGGAATAGGGCAAGTGGGGAGCAGGGATGCAAGGGGTGTCATTCAGCCCATGCCTGGCTGAGGCAGGCTCACTGTTTCACCAGCTCCAGAAAGGCCAAATGGTACCCTGATCCTTGATGAACAAATCCTCTGAAAATGAAGCTCCTTCCTAATGAAGCTGGCTGTTTGCTTTTCCTTTAAGTCGTCATAAATCATATGCAGCAACGTTGGCATGAGTCATATGGCTCGTCAGCAAAGCGCCTGCTAAGCCACACAGCTGCACGGGACAAAAATACCTCTGTGAATAGAGCATGTTTGTCCTGCAAGGTTTATGGTATAAATAAGAAATCAGCAGAAACGTAGGGGTTCCCCAGCCTCTTGTTCTGAGTCTCATAACCCCTTAGCTGCCTCCTCTATCCCTTCAGCTGCCCTGTGTCCACCTGCCTCCCTGCTTCCTTGTCTTTGTCAAGAAAGAAAAGGATCTGATCAAGGTTATTTTCATGTTCTGATTGTCCGACTCATTGGTGAGTGACAGTCTAAGTCAGTGATGGCGAACCTTTTGAGCTTGGCGTGTCAGCATTTTGAAAAACCCTAACTTAACTCTGGTGCCATGTCACCAGAAATTTTTTGATATTTGCAACCATAGTAAAACAAAGATTTATATTTTTGATATTTATTTTATATATTTAAATGCCATTTAACAAAGAAAAATCAACCAAAAAAATGAGTTCGCATGTCATAGGTTCGCCATCACTCGTCTAAGTGGTAATCTGTGTAGAACCTCAGCTAGGTAAAGATATTCGGTCTTCCTCTTCCAACGGAACAATGAAAGACACTCCTTTGTAAAAGGACTTGTGTATGGATGGGGTGATATGGAGCCCAATGAAACATGTCCATGTGGCCCAACCGTGAACTTGCCCTTGGTGGGTCCAGGGGTGTTTGGGGATTCAGAAGTGCTGTCCCTCCTCTCTGGATAGTCTGTGTCCTCACAGAGACATGTCTGGGCCAGGCTCAGCCCCAGCTCCTCAAGGCCTCTCCTGGGGCTGTTGGGGCCACCAAATCAGGCCAAGTCCATTCTGCTACAGGCCAGGCCACATGCCGGCTTCTCCTCAAACTTTTCCCCACTTCTCGGGGAATCACAAAGCACCTCGGAGAGACCCATTCCCTCTTAACTACCCCCTCTATCAGAACTTCCAGAATCTTGTTTTTTTGTTGGCCTACTTTTATTATTTTGGTTAATATTTAATAATTTCACGCTGTACCCACGTCTTCTCTGTCCTCCGTGCATGGGCCCATATGATTTGTTATTGCTTCATTGGCTAATGAAGTTTCTGACACTGACGTGTGCTGTTGGAATGCATTTGCCTCACTAATGGAGGTGCCACTGTATATGTGGGTCACTTAATATCTGTTACGTGGCATATCTCATTTACCTTCAGATTAGGGTAGCATTTAATATGTATTTAGGGCTTTGGTTTTAAGAGATGTATTTTTTTAATTAAATACATATTTTGAGTCCTGACATGTGACATGTTTTGCTTATATATAAAATGTTTATATAATTTGCCTACGTTCAGTGAAGTATAAAATACACTAATGAATGATAGTAAATCACTCTATACATAAAAACCTCTATTGATTTGTGGCTGGACTAGAAAGAGCTTAAGACTTTTCTAACATTCCAAGTCCTGTTGCTTTTGGATTTACTTCTCCCAGTACACAGGAGAAATCCCTGCCTGCACCGATACTTTAGAACAGGATTCCAGCCACATTGCTGCTCGGAGGCACGGAAAACAAGGAGAAAACTAGGCGATGAGACATTTTCAGTGATCATCTTTTCTCTTTGAGCTCTCCATTGACTTCCTTAGAGAAGTCCTCACCTGATGATAAGAATGAACTTCAGTGTCAAAAGGAAGTGGATTTGAATGTGTTAGCTCATGACCTTGAATAGTTGCTCAACCTTTCTAAGCCTCATTCTTTTCATCTTTAAAAAGTGGATGATAATAGGTAATTCCTGAGTTGGTTATAAAATGAAAAGTACTCAGCCTGATCTCTACCTGTAACAGTATTCAATAAATGCCAGTTCTCTTCCTCTTCCTATATTAACATGGGTAACTGTATCAGATAAAACCATATTTAGAAGACAATATGAGGAAGTATTTTTATCCTACCCCCATCATCGTATAAGGTAATTAAGTAAATTGTCTACTAGAATGTGCGCCTAGAAAGTTACCTTGGTCTCACATTGAGGATGTCAAAGCACCAAGCCACTGCCCCAAGGCTCTTGTGTGCTCATCAGCACAGTGTTACGTGGAATTAGTCCTGTAGGGCAGTGAGCAATAGGAGTCCCAGCCAGGCTCCAGGCTGGAGGAGAACCCTGTGAGGCATGTACCTACCTGCCATCACCAGCTCCTTTCTGGAGGATGTTCTGAAGGCCATGGAGCGTAGCCTGCCACCCACCCACACATCCATCAAATTTCTGTTAAAGTACCACTGTTAAAATTTCATTCCTTTTGTTTCAGAGTTAACAGTGACACACAATTTAAATTAACTTTTTTAAATTTTTATTATTTTTTAAAATATATTTTATTTATTTTTTACAGAGAGGGAGAGGGATAGAGCGCTAGAAACATCGATGAGAGAGAAACATCGATCAGCCGCCTCCTGCACACCCCCTACTGGAGATGTGCCCGCAACAAAGGTACATGCCCTTGACTGGAATCGAACCTGGGACCCTTCAGTCCCCAGACCGATGATCTATCCACTGAGCCAAACCGGTTAGGGCTAAATTAACTTTTTTAAAGGAGTGGAAATATATTGGCTTATATAATTTGGAAATTTAAGAAGGTGACACTGACTTCAAGTACACCTGGAGCACATGTCCAACCACTAAACCAATCACTCTGGCTGGGACATGCAAAAATTTCATTGGTTAGACTTGGGTGGCCAGCCTACTCTCAGAGCAAGGGGTAGAGATGGTTCTACCTGAACTACATGGACAAAGAGTAAGTTTGGGGGGCTTGCAAAATAAAGAGATTGGTTTCTTGGCAGACAAATGCAATAGATGTCTGCAGGAAGCTACTATAGCATAGCACGTATTGTGGGAGTGTTAACACGTGAATCTAGGTTGTCAGCTGGTATATCAGTCAGGGTCTAATCAGGAGATAGAAGCCATTCCAGTTATTTTAACAGAGATAATTTAAAATAAAGAATTCATGACAAGTATAAAGTTGTTAGCTAGGTAACTAAAAGTGTAAAAAGAGGATATCAATATGATTCCAGGGCTGAGGTGAGAAGGGAAGAGGATGGAATTATCAAAATCTACAAGCTTGGAGGAGATGCCCTATGGAGCTAAAACTCAGACCAGTGGGTGGGGGTGATGCTCGGCTGGTGCTGGGAGCTGGGGGTGCACATCATGGCTGGTTCTGCAGGAATTGGGCAGACTACATATTGGATCCACTCACTACTGTGGGAAAGAACTGCTTCTGCCGAATACTCTTAGCCATGGCAAACAGACCTCAAACCAGTAGGAGCCACCAGGAAGGAGTTAGTCCCTTTTCCTCCTCTAGACTTGCAGGCTCCCTCAAGGATTAGCCCACCAATTCCAGAACCTAACCTGGGGCTGCTGGCAAAGGAGAAACTTGGTTTGCAGAGCCTCAGCTCCCGCATTGTAAAGCCAAGGGTGAGTGTGGAGCTGAGAGATAATAACTTTATGACAAGGAGGTAATCGCACTTTCGCATGCATTGATTGCTCCCTTAAAGGCTGGCAGAAAATAAGTGTACTAGAGACTTGGAAGTTTGGATGGCTTTGAACAATGCATGGGGGTCTGATCATGAGTCTCTCCTACCTTCAAAGTTCCTTATTCCTGGAGCAGAGCAGACCTGATATCAAAGGGGCTATGCTAGGCGTGACCATACAATAAAAGGGTTGGCATCCACAGGAAAGCACTTCATTCCCTTGAGTTACTCTTTCAGGCATCCATGCTGCAAGCAGTCAAGCTTTCCCTTTGCCAGCCAAGCTGTCGGTAGTCAATGGCTCGGTAATTATGGAGCCCTGTTGATCAAAGTTCAGCTGAAACTTTCCCAATGACTAAGCATAAACAACCTTGCCAGAGGAAGGAGCCAGTGTGTTTACACAGAATGTTTGACCTTTTCCTAACGAAAGGTTCTTCTCTTGGTCAAAATTTCTCAATAACTCTGTCACTTAGGATTAGCTCTTGAAGTCCTGAAGTTTTAGACACATTGAATTTCTCTGGTTATTCTTACCATAGTAGTATGAACCCTTTGATCAAAGCAGGTTGTGTATTTGTGTGTGTGTGTGTGTGTGTGTGTGTGTGTGTGTGTGTGTGTACATGCTTTATAAAGCCAGGTGGAAAACACATATTCTATGTAAGCAATAAATGTCAGAACATCAAGTACAATTTGATGAACTTTAGTAGAACAGCTATTAAGCAATATAGTCTTTCCTTTTGCTGCAACAAATTGTGAAGGCTCAACTTTTCAAAGGAGAAAAGCTGAACATGAAAAGCACTACTGAACCATGAATCCAGTTTTGTTTTATTGTTAGCAAAAGGCTGTCATCTAAATTGTATTTCTATTAAAAAAAAATAAATGAGTAATAAATAACAATTGTTCCAAATAAGAATAAACTTTCCAGGAAAAAAAAATTATAGACATACAAATCTGTCATCAGAAGTGACTTTGAGCATGATAAAAATTATAAAAACACTCCATTTTGTTTTAACTAAGTGCATTATAGTTTTCAAATCTGTCTTCCCACTCAGTCCTCCCAGGACCTGTGTGAGGTAGGTAAGATTTATCATTCAACTTTACAAATTCGAAAAACAGAACAACTGAAGCTCAGAGAGGTTTAAGCAGTCTGTGGAAGTTGTAGATGGTAGAACAGAAATCAGGTTTTCTGAATCCTACGTGGATCCTCATGGCATTGCCGCTTCTTAACTCTATAGTCAAGTTTCAAAAAATGACAAAAGTAAAGGATCATAGCCTGCTATTTCCTGCATATATAAAGTGGTAAGATCTACCCTTTTATCTGGTGCATCGAAAATGTAACTTATAAGGGGGAAGCAAGATTTGAGAATAATAATAACAGCTAATGTTTATTGATTGTTACTACTACTCTCTTCCTTATTCAGCCCCTAAAACTACTCGTGAGGTATATATTTCCTGTAGTCTCATTTTCCAGATAAATAAACAGAGGCTCAGGGAACTTTCCAAAGTCTCGTAACCAGTAAGTTGTAGAGGAAGGATCAAGTCGATGTTTGTCTAATTCAAACCCCACGCTCCTCCCTGCTCCTCCGCGCAGCCTCGGCCCTGGCAGGACTGCCTGTTATAAGTGCTGATTCATCCCACTCTCCCAGACCTGCCTGAACGCAGAGGATCTAAATAAAGACGACGCAGCCACAGCCTAGCACACTGCAAATATATCCTCACCTGGGAAAGACACGAACGTCAGCTTTTACTTGCCACACAATCTTGGTTAAGACCCTCCTTCACATTCTTCCTCAGTGACTAGGGAGTGACAATATCAGGGTCATCTTAATGGCCACCGACCTCTCACCTCCATTGGAGCTTGCCCTCCCAAAGGATGAGCCATTGTCCCGAAATGTGGGCTTTTCCACCTTTGTTTAATACCTTAGAATGAGAGATGTCAGGTAAATTCCAGTTATTACCTAATTAACTGGAGTGGATAATATTCTCAAACTGCAGGCCTCAAGGCAGGAACCAAACTCCAATGCTGGCCTATGTAGTGGTGTGTTGGGTTTCTAAAAAAATCATGCACTACACAACCCATTTCCAAACAAATAGTTCAGTCCTTCTTAGTAGCTTTGTGTCATCTTCAAAACATCCCAGTGGCATTAATCCATATTATGGACTTGAAACTTCCTTTTTTTCAGCTTAAAGTCTAACTTATTTTCAAATTATAAAACTCAAAAGTGCCTGAAACCACAAAACTTTTTTTCTTTTTTTTTGGCACTCATAGCTGAAAAAGGGCTGAAGTTTTCCCCCAAGATTTTTTATAAGGAATTTGCTCTTAGGCTGATGCTTGTTAACTGGAGTTCTTTTTTCTGACCAACTTTTAATTTCCTGAAAAGTGGGGATTATGACATGGAGAAGGCACTAACAAATCCTAATCTGGGCTAATGAGCTGCATAGGTAAGCGAGTGGCAGGTCACTACCAGAAGATAATAGTGCCCGCGGATTTTCTTCCCCTCCCAATTAAGCATCGAAGTGATTATCTGCATGTACAGCAGTATTCCTGTAGTCACTGTGCTAGACTAACGGTCTGAATTTATTTTCTGTAATATTCTTTTTAATAACAATGTCTATTAAAGACATCTGTTGGAAGTCTGTAATGCTTATTTCGTGAATAGACAGCATAAGAGTGTGCTTTAAGAATTCTGTTTTTAGTTTAATGTTATGGGCTGTTAAGGAGAAGGTTTATGGGTGTAACATTATTAGTTGGAATTTGACTCAAATTGAAGTCAGGCCCAAGAATTTACTTATCCATAATATTATGAAGGGCTTTTTGAAAACATTAAAAAGTTTAACTAAACAAGAATATTAGTTGAATGTAATGTTTTACCTGCAGTTCTCCAGGCCACTCAAAGCACTTCATAATCACCAGATTTCAAATTCACATGTTAGCCCGTCTCTCATTCTACAAGACTTTGTGAAAGTCAGAGATTTATTACATCAGGTCAACATTTTAACTCTGAGAGAAAAAGAGAGAGATTTGCTGAATTATCTGAGTAGAGATGAAAAAAAAAATCCCATATGTCACACACCCTTTGTTAGGATGTGAGGTGCCAGCTGAGCCATGGGGATGATGGCGGAACAGCAAGGCTCAAGGTCCCCAGCCCAGGCTCGGCCTGGACAGAAGCCACCACACTAACACCATTGCCAAAGTAGAAATCACCCTAGCCATTGGCTGGGCTTAGCATCCCTGCAATTTCATTTGAAAACCTGAATGATCAAGATGGAAAGAAAGCAATGAAACATACCAAATTTTTCCTC
Source organism: Myotis davidii (assembly GCF_000327345.1). NCBI lineage: Eukaryota > Metazoa > Chordata > Mammalia > Chiroptera > Vespertilionidae > Myotis > Myotis davidii. The sequence continues at coordinate 2,501,225 of NW_006292604.1, read as the reverse complement.
GTGCAGTTTGAGGAGCCCCTCATTCTCCATGTCTGTGGCCTTGACATTTCTTTTGGCATCGCTATGAGTAACATGAAGGGTAATTCACCACTGTCAGGGAATTTGGCTGTTTCATCACCTACATAAGAGACCTGCATAACTCCATGGTGATTGCCGTCTGGATGAATTATGTGGCTCCTTCATGCACTTTGTGATTGAACAGTGGTAACTCAGATAATGCATTACCCGGGGCCCCTCTCTGAGAGGAATCTGCTACTGTTTCTTGCGGAGCAGTGAAAGAAAGACCGCATGGAGACATTTAAAGTCACATCACCATGCCGATCCCAACTATTACAATCGGTAAGAAGTAATTGCTAGACCAGATGTATTTGCAATGATATATGCACCTCTGTGTTCATTGCAGTATTATTCGCTGTGGCCAAGACATGGAGACAACTAAAGTGTCCTTTGATTGAGGATTGGATGAAGAAGATATGATATATATATATATATACACACACACACACACACAATGGAATACTACTCAGCCATAAGAAATGACGTTTGCCGTAAGTACTGCCATTTGCAACAACATGGATGGACCTTAAACATATGATGCTAAGTGAAATAAAGTCAATCAGAAAAAGCTAAGAACCATATGATTTCACTCAGATGTGGGATATTAAACTGAAACTTGTGAACACAAATAGCAGTGTGGTGGTTGCCCGAGGGGAGGGAGGGAAGGACGCCTAATGGATGGCGACGGAAGATGATTTGACTTTGGGTGGTGGGCACACAGTGTAATATACAGATCTTGTATCATAGAAATGTACACTTGAAACCTATATGATCCCATTAACCAATGTCACCCCAATAAATTTAATAAAGCAAATAAATGCAACAAAGCTAAATCTCACAATTCTTTCAGCTGCTTAGAGCTGGTGCTAATTGGTCATGAAGTTCTTAGAAAAGAGTAGATGAAGCCATGCCCAAAATGTGGCATTCATACCTGGCAGAGGGAATTCCCTGGCTTTGCCATCCATCACCCCTCCATCCATCCATCCAACGTATCGTTGCATGCCCACTCGACGTGGGCTAAGCT